>NW_027363172.1:1200000-1663532 GCF_046119375.1 Phyllobates terribilis | reverse complement strand
CTGGACGTTTTTCAATGGCAAAAATCAATGAATATTGTAAATGCACAAACAGTAATTTCTCCGCATTGCAAGGTGCAATTCTGAAATTTTTTGCTTTTTCCTGCTAATCCTAGCATGATAAAGAAGATTCAAAGAGAGTGAGATGCCAGCTCTTTTCATTCAGTCAGTAGCTTCAAACATTTCTGGTATATGAATAACATGATGTTTTTCAATGGCAAAAATCAATGAATATTGTAAATGCACAAACAGTAATTTCTCCGCATTGCAAGGTGCAATTCTGAAATTTTTTGCTTTTTCCTGCTAATCCTAGCATGATAAAGAAGATTCAAAGAGAGTGAGATGCCAGCTCCTTTCATTCAGTCAGTAGCTTCAAACATTTCTGGACGTTTTTCAATGGCAAAAATCAATGAATATTGTAAATGCACAAACAGTAATTTCTCCGCATTGCAAGGTGCAATTCTGAAATTTTTTGCTTTTTCCTGCTAATCCTAGCATGATAAAGAAGATTCAAAGAGAGTGAGATGCCAGCTCTTTTCATTCAGTCAGTAGCTTCAAACATTTCTGGTATATGAATAACATGATGTTTTTCAATGGCAAAAATCAATGAATATTGTAAATGCACAAACAGTAATTTCTCCACATTGCAAGGTGCAATTCTGAAATTTTTTGCTTTTTCCTGCTAATCCTAGCATGATAAAGAAGATTCAAAGAGAGTGAGATGCCAGCTCTTTTCATTCAGTCAGTAGCTTCAAACATTTCTGGACGTTTTTCAATGGCAAAAATCAATGAATATTGTAAATGCACAAACAGTAATTTCTCCGCATTGCAAGGTGCAATTCTGAAATTTTTTGCTTTTTCCTGCTTATCCTAGCATGATAAATAAGATTCAAAGAGAGTGAGATGCCAGCTCCTTTCATTCAGTCAGTAGCTTCAAACATTTCTGGACGTTTTTCAATGGCAAAAATCAATGAATATTGTAAATGCACAAACAGTAATTTCTCCGCATTGCAAGGTGCAATTCTGAAATTTTTTGCTTTTTCCTGCTAATCCTAGCATGATAAAGAAGATTCAAAGAGAGTGAGATGCCAGCTCTTTTCATTCAGTCAGTAGCTTCAAACATTTCTGGTATATGAATAACATGATGTTTTTCAATGGCAAAAATCAATGAATATTGTAAATGCACAAACAGTAATATCTCCACATTGCAAGGTGCAATTCTGAAATTTTTTGCTTTTTCCTGCTAATCCTAGCATGATAAAGAAGATTCAAAGAGAGTGAGATGCCAGCTCTTTTCATTCAGTCAGTAGCTTCAAACATTTCTGGTATATGAATAACATGATGTTTTTCAATGGCAAAAATCAATGAATATTGTAAATGCACAAACAGTAATATCTCCACATTGCAAGGTGCAATTCTGAAATTTTTTGCTTTTTCCTGCTAATCCTAGCATGATAAAGAAGATTCAAAGAGAGTGAGATGCCAGCTCTTTTCATTCAGTCAGTAGCTTCAAACATTTCTGGACGTTTTTCAATGGCAAAAATCAATGAATATTGTAAATGCACAAACAGTAATATCTCCGCATTGCAAGGTGCAATTCTGAAATTTTTTGCTTTTTCCTGCTAATCCTAGCATGATAAAGAAGATTCAAAGAGAGTGAGATGCCAGCTCTTTTCATTCAGTCAGTAGCTTCAAACATTTCTGGACGTTTTTCAATGGCAAAAATCAATGAATATTGTAAATGCACAAACAGTAATATCTCCGCATTGCAAGGTGCAATTCTGAAATTTTTTGCTTTTTCCTGCTAATCCTAGCATGATAAAGAAGATTCAAAGAGAGTGAGATGCCAGCTCTTTTCATTCAGTCAGTAGCTTCAAACATTTCTGGTATATGAATAACATGATGTTTTTCAATGGCAAAAATCAATGAATATTGTAAATGCACAAACAGTAATATCTCCACATTACAAGGTGCAATTCTGAAATTTTTTGCTTTTTCCTGCTAATCCTAGCATGATAAAGAAGATTCAAAGAGAGTGAGATGCCAGCTCCTTTCATTCAGTCAGTAGCTTCAAACATTTCTGGACGTTTTTCAATGGCAAAAATCAATGAATATTGTAAATGCACAAACAGTAATATCTCCGCATTGCAAGGTGCAATTCTGAAATTTTTTGCTTTTTCCTGCTAATCCTAGCATGATAAAGAAGATTCAAAGAGAGTGAGATGCCAGCTCTTTTCATTCAGTCAGTAGCTTCAAACATTTCTGGACATTTTTCAATGGCAAAAATCAATGAAAATTGTAAATGCACAAACAGTAATTTCTCCGCATTGCAAGGTGCAATTCTGAAATTTTTTGCTTTTTCCTGCTAATCCTAGCATGATAAAGAAGATTCAAAGAGAGTGAGATGCCAGCTCTTTTCATTCAGTCAGTAGCTTCAAACATTTCTGGTATATGAATAACATGATGTTTTTCAATGGCAAAAATCAATGAATATTGTAAATGCACAAACAGTAATATCTCCACATTGCAAGGTGCAATTCTGAAATTTTTAGCTTTTTCCTGCTAATCCTAGCATGATAAAGAAGATTCAAAGAGAGTGAGATGCCAGCTCTTTTCATTCAGTCAGTAGCTTCAAACATTTCTGGTATATGAATAACATGATGTTTTTCAATGGCAAAAATCAATGAATATTGTAAATGCACAAACAGTAATATCTCCACATTGCAAGGTGCAATTCTGAAATTTTTTGCTTTTTCCTGCTAATCCTAGCATGATAAAGAAGATTCAAAGAGAGTGAGATGCCAGCTCTTTTCATTCAGTCAGTAGCTTCAAACATTTCTGGTATATGAATAACATGATGTTTTTCAATGGCAAAAATCATTGAATATTGTAAATGCACAAACAGTAATATCTCCACATTGCAAGGTGCAATTCTGAAATTTTTTGCTTTTTCCTGCTAATCCTAGCATGATAAAGAAGATTCAAAGAGAGTGAGATGCCAGCTCTTTTCATTCAGTCAGTAGCTTCAAACATTTCTGGACGTTTTTCAATGGCAAAAATCAATGAATATTGTAAATGCACAAACAGTAATATCTCCGCATTGCAAGGTGCAATTCTGAAATTTTTTGCTTTTTCCTGCTAATCCTAGCATGATAAAGAAGATTCAAAGAGAGTGAGATGCCAGCTCTTTTCATTCAGTCAGTAGCTTCAAACATTTCTGGACGTTTTTCAATGGCAAAAATCAATGAATATTGTAAATGCACAAACAGTAATATCTCCGCATTGCAAGGTGCAATTCTGAAATTTTTTGCTTTTTCCTGCTAATCCTAGCATGATAAAGAAGATTCAAAGAGAGTGAGATGCCAGCTCTTTTCATTCAGTCAGTAGCTTCAAACATTTCTGGTATATGAATAACATGATGTTTTTCAATGGCAAAAATCAATGAATATTGTAAATGCACAAACAGTAATATCTCCACATTGCAAGGTGCAATTCTGAAATTTTTTGCTTTTTCCTGCTAATCCTAGCATGATAAAGAAGATTCAAAGAGAGTGAGATGCCAGCTCCTTTCATTCAGTCAGTAGCTTCAAACATTTCTGGACGTTTTTCAATGGCAAAAATCAATGAATATTGTAAATGCACAAACAGTAATATCTCCGCATTGCAAGGTGCAATTCTGAAATTTTTTGCTTTTTCCTGCTAATCCTAGCATGATAAAGAAGATTCAAAGAGAGTGAGATGCCAGCTCTTTTCATTCAGTCAGTAGCTTCAAACATTTCTGGACGTTTTTCAATGGCAAAAATCAATGAAAATTGTAAATGCACAAACAGTAATTTCTCCGCATTGCAAGGTGCAATTCTGAAATTTTTTGCTTTTTCCTGCTAATCCTAGCATGATAAAGAAGATTCAAAGAGAGTGAGATGCCAGCTCTTTTCATTCAGTCAGTAGCTTCAAACATTTCTGGTATATGAATAACATGATGTTTTTCAATGGCAAAAATCAATGAATATTGTAAATGCACAAACAGTAATATCTCCACATTGCAAGGTGCAATTCTGAAATTTTTTGCTTTTTCCTGCTAATCCTAGCAAGATAAAGAAGATTCAAAGAGAGTGAGATGCCAGCTCTTTTCATTCAGTCAGGAGCTTCAAACATTTCTGGTATATGAATAACATGATGTTTTTCAATGGCAAAAATCAATGAATATTGTAAATGCACAAACAGTAATTTCTCCGCATTGCAAGGTGCAATTCTGAATTTTTTTGCTTTTTCCTGCTAATCCTAGCATGATAAAGAAGATTCAAAGAGTGTGAGATGCCAGCTCTTTTCATTCAGTCAGTAGCTTCAAACATTTCTGGACGTTTTTCAATGGCAAAAATCAATGAAAATTGTAAATGCACAAACAGTAATTTCTCGGCATTGCAAGGTGCAATTCTGAAATTTTTTGCTTTTTCCTGCTAATCCTAGCATGATAAAGAAGATTCAAAGAGAGTGAGATGCCAGCTCTTTTCATTCAGTCAGTAGCTTCAAACATTTCTGGTATATGAATAACATGATGTTTTTCAATGGCACAAATCAATGAATATTGTAAATGCACAAACAGTAATTTCTCCGCATTGCAAGGTGCAATTCTGAATTTTTTTGCTTTTTCCTGCTAATCCTAGCATGATAAAGAAGATTCAAAGAGAGTGAGATGCCAGCTCCTTTCATTCAGTCAGTAGCTTCAAACATTTCTGGACGTTTTTCAATGGCAAAAATCAATGAATATTGTAAATGCACAAACAGTAATATGTCCGCATTAAAAGGTGCAATTCTGAAATTTTTTGCTTTTTCCTGCTAATCCTAGCATGATAAAGAAGATTCAAAGAGAGTGAGATGCCAGCTCTTTTCATTCAGTCAGTAGCTTCAAACATTTCTGGACGTTTTTCAATGGCAAAAATCAATGGATATTGTAAATGCACAAACAGTAATATCTCCGCATTGCAAGGTGCAATTCTGAAATTTTTTGCTTTTTCCTGCTAATCCTAGCATGATAAAGAAGATTCAAAGAGAGTGAGATGCCAGCTCTTTTCATTCAGTCAGTAGCTTCAAACATTTCTGGTATATGAATAACATGATGTTTTTCAATGGCAAAAATCAATGAATATTGTAAATGCACAAACAGTAATATCTCCACATTGCAAGGTGCAATTCTGAAATTTTTTGCTTTTTCCTGCTAATCCTAGCATGATAAAGAAGTTTCAAAGAGAGTGAGATGCCAGCTCCTTTCATTCAGTCAGTAGCTTCAAACATTTCTGGACGTTTTTCAATGGCAAAAATCAATGAATATTGTAAATGCACAAACAGTAATATCTCCGCATTGCAAGGTGCAATTCTGAAATTTTTTGCTTTTTCCTGCTAATCCTAGCATGATAAAGAAGATTCAAAGAGAGTGAGATGCCAGCTCTTTTCATTCAGTCAGTAGCTTCAAACATTTCTGGTATATGAATAACATGATGTTTTTCAATGGCAAAAATCAATGAATATTGTAAATGCACAAACAGTAATATCTCCACATTGCAAGGTGCAATTCTGAAATTTTTTGCTTTTTCCTGCTAATCCTAGCATGATAAAGAAGATTCAAAGAGAGTGAGATGCCAGCTCCTTTCATTCAGTCAGTAGCTTCAAACATTTCTGGACGTTTTTCAATGGCAAAAATCAATGAATATTGTAAATGCACAAACAGTAATATCTCCGCATTGCAAGGTGCAATTCTGAAATTTTTTGCTTTTTCCTGCTAATCCTAGCATGATAAAGAAGATTCAAAGAGAGTGAGATGCCAGCTCTTTTCATTCAGTCAGTAGCTTCAAACATTTCTGGTATATGAATAACATGATGTTTTTCAATGGCAAAAATCAATGAATATTGTAAATGCACAAACAGTAATATCTCCACATTGCAAGGTGCAATTCTGAAATTTTTTGCTTTTTCCTGCTAATCCTAGCATGATAAAGAAGATTCAAAGAGAGTGAGATGCCAGCTCCTTTCATTCAGTCAGTAGCTTCAAACATTTCTGGACGTTTTTCAATGGCAAAAATCAATGAATATTGTAAATGCACAAACAGTAATTTCTCCGCATTGCAAGGTGCAATTCTGAATTTTTTTGCTTTTTCCTGCTAATCCTAGCATGATAAAGAAGATTCAAAGAGAGTGAGATGCCAGCTCCTTTCATTCAGTCAGTAGCTTCAAACATTTCTGGACGTTTTTCAATGGCAAAAATCAATGAATATTGTAAATGCACAAACAGTAATTTCTCCGCATTGCAAGGTGCAATTCTGAAATTTTTGGCTTTTTCCTGCTAATCCTAGCATGATAAAGAAGATTCAAAGAGAGTGAGATGCCAGCTCTTTTCATTCAGTCAGTAGCTTCAAACATTTCTGGTATATGAATAACATGATGTTTTTCAATGGCAAAAATCAATGAACATTGTAAATGCACAAACAGTAATTTCTCCGCATTGCAAGGTGCAATTCTGAAATTTTTTGCTTTTTCCTGCTAATCCTAGCATGATAAAGAAGATTCAAAGAGAGTGAGATGCCAGCTCCTTTCATTCAGTCAGTAGCTTCAAACATTTCTGGACGTTTTTCAATGGCAAAAATCAATGAATATTGTAAATGCACAAACAGTAATTTCATATCATTGCAAGGTGCAATTCTGAAATTTTTGGCTTTTTCCTGCTAATCCTAGCATGATAAAGAAGATTCAAAGAGAGTGAGATGCCAGCTCTTTTCATTCAGTCAGTAGCTTCAAACATTTCTGGTATATGAATAACATGATGTTTTTCAATGGCAAAAATCAATGAATATTGTAAATGCACAAACAGTAATATCTCCACATTGCAAGGTGCAATTCTGAAATTTTTTGCTTTTTCCTGCTAATCCTAGCATGATAAAGAAGATTCAAAGAGAGTGAGATGCCAGCTCCTTTCATTCAGTCAGTAGCTTCAAACATTTCTGGACGTTTCTCAATGGCAAAAATCAATGAATATTGTAAATGCACAAACAGTAATTTCTCCGCATTGCAAGGTGCAATTCTGAAATTTTTTGCTTTTTCCTGCTAATCCTAGCATGATAAAGAAGATTCAAAGAGAGTGAGATGCCAGCTCTTTTCATTCAGTCAGTAGCTTCAAACATTTCTGGTATATGAATAACATGATGTTTTTCAATGGCAAAAATCAATGAATATTGTAAATGCACAAACAGTAATATCTCCACATTGCAAGGTGCAATTCTGAAATTTTTTGGTTTTTCCTGCTAATCCTAGCATGATAAAGAAGATTCAAAGAGAGTGAGATGCCAGCTCTTTTCATTCAGTCAGTAGCTTCAAACATTTCTGGTATATGAATAACATGATGTTTTTCAATGGCAAAAATCAATGAATATTGTAAATGCACAAACAGTAATATCTCCACATTGCAAGGTGCAATTCTGAAATTTTTTGCTTTTTCCTGCTAATCCTAGCATGATAAAGAAGATTCAAAGAGAGTGAGATGCCAGCTCCTTTCATTCAGTCAGTAGCTTCAAACATTTCTGGACGTTTCTCAATGGCAAAAATCAATGAATATTGTAAATGCACAAACAGTAATTTCTCCGCATTGCAAGGTGCAATTCTGAAATTTTTTGCTTTTTCCTGCTAATCCTAGCATGATAAAGAAGATTCAAAGAGAGTGAGATGCCAGCTCTTTTCATTTAGTCAGTAGCTTCAAACATTTCTGGTATATGAATAACATGATGTTTTTCAATGGCAAAAATCAATGAATATTGTAAATGCACAAACAGTAATATCTCCACATTGCAAGGTGCAATTCTGAAATTTTTTGCTTTTTCCTGCTAATCCTAGCATGATAAAGAAGATTCAAAGAGAGTGAGATGCCAGCTCTTTTCATTCAGTTAGTAGCTTCAAACATTTCTGGTATATGAATAACATGATGTTTTTCAATGGCAAAAATCAATGAATATTGTAAATGCACAAACAGTAATATCTCCGCATTGCAAGGTGCAATTCTGAATTTTTTTGCTTTTTCCTGCTAATCCTAGCATGATAAAGAAGATTCAAAGAGAGTGAGATGCCAGCTCTTTTCATTCAGTCAGTAGCTTCAAACATTTCTGGACGTTTTTCAATGGCAAAAATCAATGTATATTGTAAATGCACAAACAGTAATATCTCCGCATTGCAAGGTGCAATTCTGAAATTTTTTGCTTTTTCCTGCTAATCCTAGCATGATAAAGAAGATTCAAAGAGAGTGAGATGCCAGCTCTTTTCATTCAGTCAGTAGCTTCAAACATTTCTGGACGTTTTTCAATGGCAAAAATCAATGAATATTGTAAATGCACAAACAGTAATATCTCCGCATTGCAAGGTGCAATTCTGAAATTTTTTGCTTTTTCCTGCTTATCCTAGCATGATAAAGAAGATTCAAAGAGAGTGAGATGCCAGCTCTTTTCATTCAGTCAGTAGCTTCAAACATTTCTGGTATATGAATAACATGATGTTTTTCAATGGCAAAAATCAATGAATATTGTAAATGCACAAACAGTAATTTCTCCGCATTGCAAGGTGCAATTCTGAATTTTTTTGCTTTTTCCTGCTAATCCTAGCATGATAAAGAAGATTCAAAGAGAGTGAGATG
Organism: Phyllobates terribilis; assembly: GCF_046119375.1. Classification (NCBI taxonomy): domain Eukaryota; kingdom Metazoa; phylum Chordata; class Amphibia; order Anura; family Dendrobatidae; genus Phyllobates; species Phyllobates terribilis. The sequence continues at coordinate 1,654,867 of NW_027363172.1, read as the reverse complement.
CCAGCTCTTTTCATTCAGTCAGTAGCTTCAAACATTTCTGGTATATGAATAACATGATGTTTTTCAATGGCAAAAATCAATGAATATTGTAAATGCACAAACAGTAATATCTCCACATTTCAAGGTGCAATTCTGAAATTTTTTGCTTTTTCCTGCTAATCCTAGCATGATAAAGAAGATTCAAAGAGAGTGAGATGCCAGCTCCTTTCATTCAGTCAGTAGCTTCAAACATTTCTGGACGTTTTTCAATGGCAAAAATCAATGAATATTGTAAATGCACAAACAGTAATATCTCCGCATTGCAAGGTGCAATTCTGAAATTTTTTGCTTTTTCCTGCTAATCCTAGCATGATAAAGAAGATTCAAAGAGAGTGAGATGCCAGCTCTTTTCATTCAGTCAGTAGCTTCAAACATTTCTGGACGTTTTTCAATGGCAAAAATCAATGAATATTGTAAATGCACAAACAGTAATTTCTCCGTATTGCAAGGTGCAATTCTGAAATGTTTTGCTTTTTCCTGCTAATCCTAGCATGATAAAGAAGATTCAAAGAGAGTGAGATGCCAGCTCTTTTCATTCAGTCAGTAGCTTCAAACATTTCTGGTATATGAATAACATGATGTTTTTCAAAGGCAAAAATCAATGAATATTGTAAATGCACAAACAGTAATATCTCCACATTGCAAGGTGCAATTCTGAAATTTTTTGCTTTTTCCTGCTAATCCTAGCATGATAAAGAAGATTCAAAGAGAGTGAGATGCCAGCTCTTTTCATTCAGTCAATAGCTTCAAACATTTCTGGTATATGAATAACATGATGTTTTTCAATGGCAAAAATCAATGAATATTGTAAATGCACAAACAGTAATTTCTCCGCATTGCAAGGTGCAATTCTGAAATTTTTTGCTTTTTCCTGCTAATCCTAGCATGATAAAGAAGATTCAAAGAGAGTGAGATGCCAGCTCTTTTCATTCAGTCAGTAGCTTCAAACATTTCTGGACGTTTTTCAATGGCAAAAATCAATGAATATTGTAAATGCACAAACAGTAATATCTCCGCATTGCAAGGTGCAATTCTGAAATTTTTTGCTTTTTCCTGCTAATCCTAGCATGATAAGGAAGATTCAAAGAGAGTGAGATGCCAGCTCTTTTCATTCAGTCAGTAGCTTCAAACATTTCTGGTATATGAATAACATGATGTTTTTCAATGGCAAAAATCAATGAATATTGTAAATGCACAAACAGTAATTTCTCCGCATTGCAAGGTGCAATTCTGAATTTTTTTGCTTTTTCCTGCTAATCCTAGCATGATAAAGAAGATTCAAAGAGAGTGAGATGCCAGCTCTTTTCATTCAGTCAGTAGCTTCAAACATTTCTGGTATATGAATAACATGATGTTTTTCAATGGCAAAAATCAATGAATATTGTAAATGCACAAACAGTAATATCTCCACATTTCAAGGTGCAATTCTGAAATTTTTTGCTTTTTCCTGCTAATCCTAGCATGATAAAGAAGATTCAAAGAGAGTGAGATGCCAGCTCCTTTCATTCAGTCAGTAGCTTCAAACATTTCTGGACGTTTTTCAATGGCAAAAATCAATGAATATTGTAAATGCACAAACAGTAATATCTCCGCATTGCAAGGTGCAATTCTGAAATTTTTTGCTTTTTCCTGCTAATCCTAGCATGATAAAGAAGATTCAAAGAGAGTGAGATGCCAGCTCTTTTCATTCAGTCAGTAGCTTCAAACATTTCTGGACGTTTTTCAATGGCAAAAATCAATGAATATTGTAAATGCACAAACAGTAATTTCTCCGTATTGCAAGGTGCAATTCTGAAATGTTTTGCTTTTTCCTGCTAATCCTAGCATGATAAAGAAGATTCAAAGAGAGTGAGATGCCAGCTCTTTTCATTCAGTCAGTAGCTTCAAACATTTCTGGTATATGAATAACATGATGTTTTTCAATGGCAAAAATCAATGAATATTGTAAATGCACAAACAGTAATATCTCCACATTGCAAGGTGCAATTCTGAAATTTTTTGCTTTTTCCTGCTAATCCTAGCATGATAAAGAAGATTCAAAGAGAGTGAGATGCCAGCTCTTTTCATTCAGTCAATAGCTTCAAACATTTCTGGTATATGAATAACATGATGTTTTTCAATGGCAAAAATCAATGAATATTGTAAATGCACAAACAGTAATTTCTCCGCATTGCAAGGTGCAATTCTGAAATTTTTTGCTTTTTCCTGCTAATCCTAGCATGATAAAGAAGATTCAAAGAGAGTGAGATGCCAGCTCTTTTCATTCAGTCAGTAGCTTCAAACATTTCTGGACGTTTTTCAATGGCAAAAATCAATGAATATTGTAAATGCACAAACAGTAATATCTCCGCATTGCAAGGTGCAATTCTGAAATTTTTTGCTTTTTCCTGCTAATCCTAGCATGATAAAGAAGATTCAAAGAGAGTGAGATGCCAGCTCTTTTCATTCAGTCAGTAGCTTCAAACATTTCTGGTATATGAATAACATGTTTTTCAATGGCAAAAATCAATGAATATTGTAAATGCACAAACAGTAATTTCTCCGCATTGCAAGGTGCAATTCTGAAATTTTTTGCTTTTTCCTGCTAATCCTAGCATGATAAAGAAGATTCAAAGAGAGTGAGATGCCAGCTCCTTTCATTCAGTCAGTAGCTTCAAACATTTCTGGACGTTTTTCAATGGCAAAAATCAAAGAATATTGTAAATGCACAAACAGTAATTTCTCCGCATTGCAAGGTGCAATTCTGAAATTTTTTGCTTTTTCCTGCTAATCCTAGCATGATAAAGAAGATTCAAAGAGAGTGAGATGCCAGCTCTTTTCATTCAGTCAGTAGCTTCAAATATTTCTGGTATATGAATAACATGATGTTTTTCAATGGCAAAAATCAATGAATATTGTAAATGCACAAACAGTAATTTCTCCGCATTGCAAGGTGCAATTCTGAAATTTTTTGCTTTTTCCTGCTAATCCTAGCATGATAAAGAAGATTCAAAGAGAGTGAGATGCCAGCTCCTTTCATTCAGTCAGTAGCTTCAAACATTTCTGGACGTTTTTCAATGGCAAAAATCAATGAATATTGTAAATGCACAAACAGTAATTTCTCCGCATTGCAAGGTGCAATTCTGAAATTTTTTGCTTTTTCCTGCTAATCCTAGCATGATAAAGAAGATTCAAAGAGAGTGAGATGCCAGCTCTTTTCATTCAGTCAGTAGCTTCAAACATTTCTGGTATATGAATAACATGATGTTTTTCAATGGCAAAAATCAATGAATATTGTAAATGCACAAACAGTAATATCTCCACATTGCAAGGTGCAATTCTGAAATTTTTTGCTTTTTCCTGCTAATCCTAGCATGATAAAGAAGATTCAAAGAGAGTGAGATGCCAGCTCCTTTCATTCAGTCAGTAGCTTCAAACATTTCTGGATGTTTTTCAATGGCAAAAATCAATGAATATTGTAAATGCACAAACAGTAACTTCTCCGCATTGCAAGTTGCAATTCTGAAATTTTTTGCTTTTTCCTGCTAATCCTAGCATGATAAAGAAGATTTAAAGAGAGTGAGATGCCAGCTCTTTTCATTCAGTCAGTAGCTTCAAACATTTCTGGTATATGAATAACATGATGTTTTTCAATGGCAAAAATCAATGAATATTGTAAATGCACAAACAGTAATATCTCCGCATTGCAAGGTGCAATTCTGAAATTTTTTGCTTTTTCCTGCTAATCCTAGCATGATAAAGAAGATTCAAAGAGAGTGAGATGCCAGCTCTTTTCATTCAGTCAGTAGCTTCAAACATTTCTGGTATATGAATAACATGATGTTTTTCAATGGCAAAAATCAATGAATATTGTAAATGCACAAACAGCAATATCTCCGCATTGCAAGGTGCAATTCTGAAATTTTTTGCTTTTTCCTGCTAATCCTAGCATGATAAAGAAGATTCAAAGAGAGTGAGATGCCAGCTCTTTTCATTCAGTCAGTAGCTTCAAACATTTCTGGTATATGAATAACATGATGTTTTTCAATGGCAAAAATCAATGAATATTGTAAATGCACAAACAGTAATATCTCCACATTGCAAGGTGCAATTCTGAAATTTTTTGCTTTTTCCTGCTAATCCTAGCATGATAAAGAAGATTCAAAGAGAGTGAGATGCCAGCTCCTTTCATTCAGTCAGTAGCTTCAAACATTTCTGGTATATGAATAACATGATGTTTTTCAATGGCAAAAATCAATGAATATTGTAAATGCACAAACAGTAATATCTCCACATTGCAAGGTGCAATTCTGAAATTTTTTGCTTTTTCCTGCTAATCCTAGCATGATAAAGAAGATTCAAAGAGAGTGAGATGCCAGCTCTTTTCATTCAGTCAGTAGCTTCAAACATTTCTGGACGTTTTTCAATGGCAAAAATCAATGAAAATTGTAAATGCACAAACAGTAATTTCTCCGCATTGCAAGGTGCAATTCTGAAATTTTTTGCTTTTTCCTGCTAATCCTAGCATGATAAAGAAGATTCAAAGAGAGTGAGATGCCAGGTCGTTTCATTCAGTCAGTAGCTTCAAACATTTCTGGTATATGAATAACATGATGTTTTTCAATGGCAAAAATCAATGAATATTGTAAATGCACAAACAGTAATTTCTCCGCATTGCAAGGTGCAATTCTGAATTTTTTTTTCTTTTTCCTGTTAATCCTAGCATGATAAAGAAGATTCAAAGAGAGTGAGATGCCAGCTCCTTTCATTCAGTCAGTAGCTTCAAACATTTCTGGACGTTTTTCAATGGCAAAAATCAATGAATATTGTAAATGCACAAACAGTAATTTCTCCGCATTGCAAGGTGCAATTCTGAAATTTTTGGCTTTTTCCTGCTAATCCTAGCATGATAAAGAAGATTCAAAGAGAGTGAGATGCCAGCTCTTTTCATTCAGTCAGTAGCTTCAAACATTTCTGGTATATGAATAACATGATGTTTTTCAATGGCAAAAATCAATGAATATTGTAAATGCACAAACAGTAATATCTCCACACTGCAAGGTGCAATTCTGAAATTTTTTGCTTTTTCCTGCTAATCCTAGCATGATAAAGAAGATTCAAAGAGAGTGAGATGCCAGCTCTTTTCATTCAGTCAGTAGCTTCAAACATTTCTGGTATATGAATAACATGATGTTTTTCAATGGCAAAAATCAATGAATATTGTAAATGCACAACAGTAATTTCTCCGCATTGCAAGGTGCAATTCTGAATTTTTTTGCTTTTTCCTGCTAATCCTAGCATGATAAAGAAGATTCAAAGAGAGTGAGATGCCAGCTCCTTTCATTCAGTCAGTAGCTTCAAACATTTCTGGACGTTTTTCAATGGCAAAAATCAATGAATATTGTAAAGGCACAAACAGTAATTTCTCCGCATTGCAAGGTGCAATTCTGAAATTTTTGGCTTTTTCCTGCTAATCCTAGCATGATAAAGAAGATTCAAAGAGAGTGAGATGCCAGCTCTTTTCATTCAGTCAGTAGCTTCAAACATTTCTGGTATATGAATAACATGATGTTTTTCAATGGCAAAAATCAATGAATATTGTAAATGCACAAACAGTAATTTCTCCGCATTGCAAGGTGCAATTCTGAAATTTTTTGCTTTTTCCTGCTAATCCTAGCATGATAAAGAAGATTCAAAGAGAGTGAGATGCCAGCTCCTTTCATTCAGTCAGTAGCTTCAAACATTTCTGGACGTTTTTCAATGGCAAAAATCAATGAATATTGTAAATGCACAAACAGTAATTTCTCCGCATTGCAAGGTGCAATTCTGAAATTTTTGGCTTTTTCCTGCTAATCCTAGCATGATAAAGAAGATTCAAAGAGAGTGAGATGCCAGCTCTTTTCATTCAGTCAGTAGCTTCAAACATTTCTGGTATATGAATAACATGATGTTTTTCAATGGCAAAAATCAATGAATATTGTAAATGCACAAACAGTAATATCTCCACATTGCAAGGTGCAATTCTGAAATTTTTTGCTTTTCCCTGCTAATCCTAGCATGATAAAGAAGATTCAAAGAGAGTGAGATGCCAGCTCCTTTCATTCAGTTAGTAGCTTCAAACATTTCTGGACGTTTTTCAATGGCAAAAATCAATGAATATTGTAAATGCACAAACAGTAATATCTCCGCATTGCAAGGTGCAATTCTGAAATTTTTTGCTTTTTCCTGCTAATCCTAGCATGATAAAGAAGATTCAAAGAGAGTGAGATGCCAGCTCTTTTCATTCAGTCAGTAGCTTCAAACATTTCTGGACGTTTTTCAATGGCAAAAATCAATGAATATTGTAAATGCACAAACAGTAATATCTCCGCATTGCAAGGTGCAATTCTGAAATTTTTTGCTTTTTCCTGCTAATCCTAGCATGATAAAGAAGATTCAAAGAGAGTGAGATGCCAGCTCTTTTCATTCAGTCAGTAGCTTCAAACATTTCTGGTATATGAATAACATGATGTTTTTCAATGGCAAAAATCAATGAATATTGTAAATGCACAAACAGTAATATCTCCGCATTGCAAGGTGCAATTCTGAAATTTTTTGCTTTTTCCTGCTAATCCTAGCATGATAAAGAAGATTCAAAGAGAGTGAGATGCCAGCTCTTTTCATTCAGTCAGTAGCTTCAAACATTTCTGGACGTTTTTCAATGGCAAAAATCAATGAATATTGTAAATGCACAAACAGTAATTTCTCCGCATTGCAAGGTGCAATTCTGAAATTTTTTGCTTTTTCCTGCTAATCCTAGCATGATAAAGAAGATTCAAAGAGAGTGAGATGCCAGCTCTTTTTATTCAGTCAGTAGCTTCAAACAATTCTGGTATATGAATAACATGATGTTTTTCAATGGCAAAAATCAATGAATATTGTAAATGCACAAACAGTAATATCTCCACATTGCAAGGTGCAATTCTGAAATTTTTTGCTTTTTCCTGCTAATCCTAGCATGATAAAGAAGATTCTAAGAGAGTGAGATGCCAGCTCTTTTCATTCAGTCAATAGCTTCAAACATTTCTGGTATATGAATAACATGATGTTTTTCAATGGCAAAATTCAATGAATATTGTAAATGCACAAACAGTAATTTCTCCGCATTGCAAGTTGCAATTCTGAAATTTTTTGCTTTTTCCTGCTAATCCTAGCATGATAAAGAAGATTCAAAGAGAGTGAGATGCCAGCTCTTTTCATTCAGTCAGTAGCTTCAAACATTTCTGGACGTTTTTCAATGGCAAAAATCAATGAATATTGTAAATGCACAAACAGTAATATCTCCGCATTGCAAGGTGCAATTCTGAAATTTTTTGCTTTTTCCTGCTAATCCTAGCATGATAAAGAAGATTCAAAGAGAGTGAGATGCCAGCTCTTTTCATTCAGTCAGTAGCTTCAAACATTTCTGGTATATGAATAACATGTTTTTCAATGGCAAAAATCAATGAATATTGTAAATGCACAAACAGTAATTTCTCCGCATTGCAAGGTGCAATTCTGAAATTTTTTGCTTTTTCCTGCTAATCCTAGCATGATAAAGAAGATTCAAAGAGAGTGAGATGCCAGCTCCTTTCATTCAGTCAGTAGCTTCAAACATTTCTGGACGTTTTTCAATGGCAAAAATCAATGAATATTGTAAATGCACAAACAGTAATTTCTCCGCATTGCAAGGTGCAATTCTGAAATTTTTTGCTTTTTCCTGCTTATCCTAGCATGATAAAGAAGATTCAAAGAGAGTGAGATGCCAGCTCTTTTCATTCAGTCAGTAGCTTCAAACATTTCTGGTATATGAATAACATGATGTTTTTCAATGGCAAAAATCAATGAATATTGTAAATGCACAAACAGTAATATCTCCACATTGCAAGGTGCAATTCTGAAATTATTTGCTATTTCCTGCTAATCCTAGCATGATAAAGAAGATTCAAAGAGAGTGAGATGCCAGCTCCTTTCATTCAGTCAGTAGCTTCAAACATTTCTGGACGTTTTTCAATGGCAAAAATCAATGAATATTGTAAATGCACAAACAGTAATTTCTCCGCATTGCAAGGTGCAATTCTGAAATTTTTTGCTTTTTCCTGCTTATCCTAGCATGATAAAGAAGATTCAAAGAGAGTGAGATGCCAGCTCTTTTCATTCAGTCAGTAGCTTCAAACATTTCTGGTATATGAATAACATGATGTTTTTCAATGGCAAAAATCAATGAACATTGTAAATGCACAAACAGTAATTTCTCCGCATTGCAAGGTGCAATTCTGAAATTTTTTGCTTTTTCCTGCTAATCCTAGCATGATAAAGAAGATTCTAAGAGAGTGAGATGCCAGCTCTTTTCATTCAGTCAATAGCTTCAAACATTTCTGGTATATGAATAACATGATGTTTTTCAATGGCAAAATTCAATGAATATTGTAAATGCACAAACAGTAATTTCTCCGCATTGCAAGTTGCAATTCTGAAATTTTTTGCTTTTTCCTGCTAATCCTAGCATGATAAAGAAGATTCAAAGAGAGTGAGATGCCAGCTCTTTTCATTCAGTCAGTAGCTTCAAACATTTCTGGACGTTTTTCAATGGCAAAAATCAATGAATATTGTAAATGCACAAACAGTAATATCTCCGCATTGCAAGGTGCAATTCTGAAATTTTTTGCTTTTTCCTGCTAATCCTAGCATGATAAAGAAGATTCAAAGAGAGTGAGATGCCAGCTCTTTTCATTCAGTCAGTAGCTTCAAACATTTCTGGTATATGAATAACATGTTTTTCAATGGCAAAAATCAATGAATATTGTAAATGCACAAACAGTAATTTCTCCGCATTGCAAGGTGCAATTCTGAAATTTTTTGCTTTTTCCTGCTAATCCTAGCATGATAAAGAAGATTCAAAGAGAGTGAGATGCCAGCTCCTTTCATTCAGTCAGTAGCTTCAAACATTTCTGGACGTTTTTCAATGGCAAAAATCAATGAATATTGTAAATGCACAAACAGTAATTTCTCCGCATTGCAAGGTGCAATTCTGAAATTTTTTGCTTTTTCCTGCTTATCCTAGCATGATAAAGAAGATTCAAAGAGAGTGAGATGCCAGCTCTTTTCATTCAGTCAGTAGCTTCAAACATTTCTGGTATATGAATAACATGATGTTTTTCAATGGCAAAAATCAATGAATATTGTAAATGCACAAACAGTAATATCTCCACATTGCAAGGTGCAATTCTGAAATTATTTGCTATTTCCTGCTAATCCTAGCATGATAAAGAAGATTCAAAGAGAGTGAGATGCCAGCTCCTTTCATTCAGTCAGTAGCTTCAAACATTTCTGGACGTTTTTCAATGGCAAAAATCAATGAATATTGTAAATGCACAAACAGTAATTTCTCCGCATTGCAAGGTGCAATTCTGAAATTTTTTGCTTTTTCCTGCTTATCCTAGCATGATAAAGAAGATTCAAAGAGAGTGAGATGCCAGCTCTTTTCATTCAGTCAGTAGCTTCAAACATTTCTGGTATATGAATAACATGATGTTTTTCAATGGCAAAAATCAATGAACATTGTAAATGCACAAACAGTAATTTCTCCGCATTGCAAGGTGCAATTCTGAAATTTTTTGCTTTTTCCTGCTAATCCTAGCATGATAAAGAAGATTCAAAGAGAGTGAGATGCCAGCTCCTTTCATTCAGTCAGTAGCTTCAAACATTTCTGGACGTTTTTCAATGGCAAAAATCAATGAATATTGTAAATGGACAAACAGTAATTTCTCCGCATTGCAAGGTGCAATTCTGAAATTTTTGGCTTTTTCCTGCTAATCCTAGCATGATAAAGAAGATTCAAAGAGAGTGAGATGCCAGCTCTTTTCATTCAGTCAGTAGCTTCAAACATTTCTGGTATATGAATAACATGATGTTTTTCAATGGCAAAAATCAATGAATATTGTAAATGCACAAACAGTAATATCTCCACATTGCAAGGTGCAATTCTGAAATTTTTTGCTTTTTCCTGCTAATCCTAGCATGATAAAGAAGATTCAAAGAGAGTGAGATGCCAGCTCCTTTCATTCAGTCAGTAGCTTCAAACATTTCTGGACGTTTCTCAATGGCAAAAATCAATGAATATTGTAAATGCACAAACAGTAATTTCTCCGCATTGCAAGGTGCAATTCTGAAATTTTTTGCTTTTTCCTGCTAATCCTAGCATGATAAAGAAGATTCAAAGAGAGTGAGATGCCAGCTCTTTTCATTCAGTCAGTAGCTTAAAACATTTCTGGTATATGAATAACATGATGTTTTTCAATGGCAAAAATCAATGAATATTGTAAATGCACAAACAGTAATATCTCCGCATTGCAAGGTGCAATTCTGAATTTTTTTGCTTTTTCCTGCTAATCCTAGCATGATAAAGAAGATTCAAAGAGAGTGAGATGCCAGCTCTTTTCATTCAGTCAGTAGCTTCAAACATTTCTGGACGTTTTTCAATGGCAAAAATCAATGAATATTGTAAATGCACAAACAGTAATATCTCCGCATTGCAAGGTGCAATTCTGAAATTTTTTGCTTTTTCCTGCTAATCCTAGCATGATAAAGAAGATTCAAAGAGAGTGAGATGCCAGCTCTTTTCATTCAGTCAGTAGCTTCAAACATTTCTGGTATATGAATAACATGATGTTTTTCAATGGCAAAAATCAATGAATATTGTAAATGCACAAACAGTAATATCTCCACATTTCAAGGTGTAATTCTGAAATTTTTTGCTCTTTCCTGCTAATCCTAGCATGATAAAGAAGATTCAAAGAGAGTGAGATGCCAGCTCCTTTCATTCAGTCAGTAGCTTCAAACATTTCTGGACGTTTCTCAATGGCAAAAATCAATGAATATTGTAAATGCACAAACAGTAATTTCTCCACATTGCAAGGTGCAATTCTGAAATTTTTTGCTTTTTCCTGCTAATCCTAGCATGATAAAGAAGATTCAAAGAGAGTGAGATGCCAGCTCTTTTCATTCAGTCAGTAGCTTAAAACATTTCTGGTATATGAATAACATGATGTTTTTCAATGGCAAAAATCAATGAATATTGTAAATGCACAAACAGTAATATCTCCGCATTGCAAGGTGCAATTCTGAATTTTTTTGCTTTTTCCTGCTAATCCTAGCATGATAAAGAAGATTCAAAGAGAGTGAGATGCCAGCTCTTTTCATTCAGTCAGTAGCTTCAAACATTTCTGGACGTTTTTCAATGGCAAAAATCAATGAATATTGTAAATGCACAAACAGTAATATCTCCGCATTGCAAGGTGCAATTCTGAAATTTTTTGCTTTTTCCTGCTAATCCTAGCATGATAAAGAAGATTCAAAGAGAGTGAGATGCCAGCTCTTTTCATTCAGTCAGTAGCTTCAAACATTTCTGGTATATGAATAACATGATGTTTTTCAATGGCAAAAATCAATGAATATTGTAAATGCACAAACAGTAATATCTAAACATTTCAAGGTGTAATTCTGAAATTTTTTGCTCTTTCCTGCTAATCCTAGCATGATAAAGAAGATTCAAAGAGAGTGAGATGCCAGCTCCTTTCATTCAGTCAGTAGCTTCAAACATTTCTGGACGTTTTTCAATGGCAAAAATCAATGAATATTGTAAATGCACAAACAGTAATATCTCCGCATTGCAAGGTGCAATTCTGAAATTTTTTGCTTTTTCCTGCTAATCCTAGCATGATAAAGAAGATTCAAAGAGAGTGAGATGCCAGCTCTTTTCATTCAGTCAGTAGCTTCAAACATTTCTGGACGTTTTTCAATGGCAAAAATCAATGAATATTGTAAATGCACAAACAGTAATTTCTCCGCATTGCAAGGTGCAATTCTGAAATTTTTGGCTTTTTCCTGCTAATCCTAGCATGATAAAGAAGATTCAAAGAGAGTGAGATGCCAGCTCTTTTCATTCAGTCAGTAGCTTCAAACATTTCTGGTATATGAATAACATGATGTTTTTCAATGGCAAAAATCAATGAATATTGTAAATGCACAAACAGTAATATCTCCACATTGCAAGGTGCAATTCTGAAATTTTTTGCTTTTTCCTGCTAATCCTAGCATGATAAAGAAGATTCTAAGATAGTTAGATGCCAGCTCTTTTCATTCAGTCAATAGCTTCAAACATTTCTGGTATATGAATAACATGATGTTTTTCAATGGCAAAAATCAATGAATATTGTAAATGCACAAACAGTAATTTCTCCGCATTGCAAGTTGCAATTCTGAAATTTTTTGCTTTTTCCTGCTAATCCTAGCATGATAAAGAAGATTCAAAGAGAGTGAGATGCCAGCTCTTTTCATTCAGTCAGTAGCTTCAAACATTTCTGGACGTTTTTCAATGGCAAAAATCAATGAATATTGTAAATGCACAAACAGTAATATCTCCGCATTGCAAGGTGCAATTCTGAAATTTTTTGCTTTTTCCTGCTAATCCTAGCATGATAAAGAAGATTCAAAGAGAGTGAGATGCCAGCTCTTTTCATTCAGTCAGTAGCTTCAAACATTTCTGGTATATGAATAACATGTTTTTCAATGGCAAAAATCAATGAATATTGTAAATGCACAAACAGTAATTTCTCCGCATTGCAAGGTGCAATTCTGAAATTTTTTGCTTTTTCCTGCTAATCCTAGCATGATAAAGAAGATTCAAAGAGAGTGAGATGCCAGCTCCTTTCATTCAGTCCGTAGCTTCAAACATTTCTGGACGTTTTTCAATGGCAAAAATCAATGAATATTGTAAATGCACAAACAGTAATTTCTCCGCATTGCAAGGTGCAATTCTGAAATTTTTTGCTTTTTCCTGCTAATCCTAGCATGATAAAGAAGATTCAAAGAGAGTGAGATGCCAGCTCCTTTCATTCAGTCCGTAGCTTCAAACATTTCTGGACGTTTTTCAATGGCAAAAATCAATGAATATTGTAAATGCACAAACAGTAATTTCTCCGCATTGCAAGGTGCAATTCTGAAATTTTTTGCTTTTTCCTGCTAATCCTAGCATGGTAAAGAAGATTCAAAGAGAGTGAGATGCCAGCTCTTTTCATTCAGTCAGTAGCTTCAAATATTTCTGGCATATGAATAAGATGATGTTTTTCAATGGCAAAAATCAATGAATATTGTAAATGCACAAACAGTAATTTCCCGCATTGCAAGGTGCAATTCTGAAATTTTTTGCTTTTTCCTGCTAATCCTAGCATGATAAAGAAGATTCAAAGAGAGTGAGATGCCAGCTCCTTTCATTCAGTCAGTAGCTTCAAACATTTCTGGACGTTTTTCAATGGCAAAAATCAATGAATATTGTAAATGCACAAACAGTAATTTCTCCGCATTGCAAGGTGCAATTCTGAAATTTTTTGCTTTTTCCTGCTAATCCTAGCATGATAAAGACGATTCAAAGAGAGTGAGATGCCAGCTCTTTTCATTCAGTCAGTAGCTTCAAACATTTCTGGTATATGAATAACATGATGTTTTTCAATGGCAAAAATCAATGAATATTGTAAATGCACAAACAGTAATATCTCCACATTGCAAGGTGCAATTCTGAAATTATTTGCTTTTTCCTGCTAATCCTAGCATGATAAAGAAGATTCAAAGAGAGTGAGATGCCAGCTCCTTTCCTTCAGTCAGTAGCTTCAAACATTTCTGGACGTTTTTCAATGGCAAAAATCAATGAATATTGTAAATGCACAAACAGTAATTTCTCCGCATTGCAAGGTGCAATTCTGAAATTTTTTGCTTTTTCCTGCTAATCCTAGCATGATAAAGAAGATTCAAAGAGAGTGAGATGCCAGCTCTTTTCATTCAGTCAGTAGCTTCAAACATTTCTGGACGTTTTTCAATGGCAAAAATCAATGAATATTGTAAATGCACAAACAGTAATATCTCCGCATTGCAAGGTGCAATTCTGAAATTTTTTGCTTTTTCCTGCTAATCCTAGCATGATAAAGAAGATTCAAAGAGAGTGAGATGCCAGCTCTTTTCATTCAGTCAGTAGCTTCAAACATTTCTGGTATATGAATAACATGATGTTTTTCAATGGCAAAAATCAATGAATATTGTAAATGCACAAACAGTAATATCTCCGCATTGCAAGGTGCAATTCTGAAATTTTTTGCTTTTTCCTGCTAATCCTAGCATGATAAAGAAGATTCAAAGAGAGTGAGATGCCAGCTCTTTTCATTCAGTCAGTAGCTTCAAACATTTCTGGTATATGAATAACATGATGTTTTTCAATGGCAAAAATCAATGAATATTATAAATGCACAAACAGTAATATCTCCGCATTGCAAGGTGCAATTCTGAAATTTTTTGCTTTTTCCTGCTAATCCTAGCATGATAAAGAAGATTCAAAGAGAGTGAGATGCCAGCTCTTTTCATTCAGTCAGTAGCTTCAAACATTTCTGGTATATGAATAACATGATGTTTTTCAATGGCAAAAATCAATGAATATTGTAAATGCACAAACAGTAATATCTCCACATTGCAAGGTGCAATTCTGCAATTTTTTGCTTTTTCCTGCTAATCCTAGCATGATAAAGAAGATTCAAAGAGAGTGAGATGCCAGCTCCTTTCATTCAGTCAGTAGCTTCAAACATTTCTGGTATATGAATAACATGATGTTTTTCAATGGCAAAAATCAATGAATATTGTAAATGCACAAACAGTAATATCTCCACATTGCAAAGTGCAATTCTGAAATTTTTTGCTTTTTCCTGCTAATCCTAGCATGATAAAGAAGATTCAAAGAGAGTGAGATGCCAGCTCTTTTCATTCAGTCAGTAGCTTCAAACATTTCTGGTATATGAATAACATGATGTTTTTCAATGGCAAAAATCAATGAATATTGTAAATGCACAAACAGTAATATCTCCACATTGCAAGATGCAATTCTGAAATTTTTTGCTTTTTCCTGCTAATCCTAGCATGATAAAGAAGATTCAAAGAGAGTGAGATGCCAGTTCTTTTCATTCAGTCAGTAGCTTCAAACATTTCTGGACGTTTTTCAATGGCAAAAATCAATGAATATTGTAAATGCACAAACAGTAATATCTCCGCATTGCAAGGTGCAATTCTGAAATTTTTTGCTTTTTCCTGCTAATCCTAGCATGATAAAGAAGAATCAAAGAGAGTGAGATGCCAGCTCTTTTCATTCAGTCAGTAGCTTCAAACATTTCTGGACGTTTTTCAATGGCAAAAATCAATGAATATTGTAAATGCACAAACAGTAATATCTCCGCATTGCAAGGTGCAATTCTGAAATTTTTTGCTTTTTCCTGCTAATCCTAGCATGATAAAGAAGATTCAAAGAGAGTGAGATGCCAGCTCTTTTCATTCAGTCAGTAGCTTCAAACATTTCTGGTATATGAATAACATGATGTTTTTCAATGGCAAAAAATCAATGAATATTGTAAATGCACAAACAGTAATATCTCCACATTGCAAGGTGCAATTCTGAAATTTTTTGCTTTTTCCTGCTAATCCTAGCATGATAAAGAAGATTCAAAGAGAGTGAGATGCCAGCTCCTTTCATTCAGTCAGTAGCTTCAAACATTTCTTTACGTTTTTCAATGCCAAAAATCAATGAATATTGTAAATGCACAAACAGTAATATCTCCGCATTGCAAGGTGCAATTCTGAAATTTTTTGCTTTTTCCTGCTAATCCTAGCATGATAAAGAAGATTCAAAGAGAGTGAGATGCCAGCTCTTTTCATTCAGTCAGTAGCTTCAAACATTTCTAGACGGTGGGTGGAGATACATGGGGCAAAAAACAATAATAAAATTATCATAGGAGTCTGTTATAAACCACCAAATATAGCAGAAGCCACGGAAAGTCTATTAATGAGACAAATAGACGAAGTAGCAAAAAATAACGAGGTGATTATTATGGGGGACTTCAACTACCCCGATATAGACTGGGAAACCGAAAGCTGTAGATCTCAGAAAGGAAACAGGTTTCTGTCAATTATCAAAGACAATTATTTTTCACAACTTGTGCAGGAACCAACTAGAGGGACGGCCCTTTTAGACTTAATATTAACTAACAGGCCAGACAGAATAACTGAGGTGCAGGTTGGGGGGCACCTCGGAAATAGTGACCACAACATTATACAATTCCACATGTGCTTCAGTAGGGTGCCCAGCAAGGGAGTCACAAAAACACTGAACTTCAGGAGGGCAAAGTTTGATCAGCTAAGAGATGCCCTTCACCTTATAGACTGGGATAGTATCTTCAGTAATAGGAGCACGGATAGAAAATGGGAAATTTTCAAAACAGTCCTACATAGTCACTGTAGAAGGTACATACCTTATGGGAATAAAAGGGCTAGGAATAGGAGGAAGCCAATGTGGCTAAATAAGGAAGTCAAGAGGGCAATGAAAAACAAAAAAAGGGCTTTCGGTAAACTTAAACAAGAAGGCAGCGAGGAAGCGCTAATAACTTATAGGGAAAAAAACAAAATCTGTAAGAAACAAATAAGAATAGCAAAAGAGGAGACAGAGAGACTAATTGCCAAAGAAAGTAAAACGAATCCCAAACTGTTCTTTAACTATATAAACAGTAAAAGGATTAAAACTGATGGAGTTGGCCCATTGAAAAATAACCTGGGCAAAATCATAGAGGGCGATGAGGGTAAAGCAAACCTACTCAATAGCTTCTTCTTCACTGTTTTCACAAAAGAAAACAATTTATCGGAGGAAATGCAGAGTGATAAAGTAAACCCTCCGCTAAATATCACCCACCTAACCCAGGAGGAAGTTCAGAAACGCCTAAATAATATCAAAATAGACAAGTCACCAGGCCCAGATGGCATACACCCCCGGGTACTAAAAGAATTAAGTAATGTGATAGACAGACCGCTGTATCTTATATTCAAGCACTCTTTATGGACAGGGTCTGTCCCACTAGACTGGCGCCAAGCAAATGTGGTACCAATATTCAAAAAGGGGTCTAAAAGTGACCCTGGGAACTATAGACCAGTCAGCTTAACGTCTGTTGTGGGTAAATTGTTTGAAGGATTTCTTAGAGATGCTATTGTAGAATATCTTAATGATAATAACTGTCTAACTCCATATCAACATGGATTCATGAGGGATCGCTCCTGCCAAACAAACCTGATCGCCTTCTACGAGGAGGTGAGCTCACAGCTGGACCGGGGAGAGTCAGTGGATGTTGTATACCTTGACTTCTCCAAAGCGTTTGATACCGTGCCACACAAAAGGTTGGTATATAAAATGAGAATGCTTGGTCTGGGGTATAATGTGTGCAAGTGGGTAAATAGCTGGCTGAGTGATAGAAAGCAGAGGGTGGTTATCAATGGAGTAAGCTCAGGGTGTGTCAGGGTTACTAGCGGGGTGCCTCAAGGGTCTGTCTTGGGCCCTGTATTATTTAATATATTTATTAATGATCTAGTGGAAGGGTTGCATAGTAAAATAGCAATATTTGCAGATGATACTAAACTTTGTAAAGTAGTTAATACAGATGAGGATAGGGCACAGCTACAGGAGGATTTAGATAAATTGGGGAGTTGGGCCAAAAAATGGCAAATGGGGTTCAATGCCGATAAATGTAAGGTCATGCACATGGGAAAGAAAAACAGCAGTCACCCATACATATTAAATGGGAAACCGTTGGGGAAATCTGACATGGAGAAGGACCTGGGCGTCTTGGTTAATAGCAAATTAAATTGGAGTGCCCAGTGTCAGGCAGCAGCTGCGAAGGCAAATAGAGTCATGGCATGCATCAGAAGAGGAATAGGAGCATGTGATGAGAACATTGTTCTTCCTCTGTATAAAGCGCTGGTAAGGCCGCACTTAGAATATTGTGCACAGTTCTGGGCTCCGGTGCTCAGGAAAGACATATTGGAGCTAGAGAGGGTACAAAGGAGGGCGACTAAGGTAATAAAGGGAATGGAGGGACTAGAATACCCAGAGAGGTTGTCAAAATTAGGCCTATTTACGTTGGAAAAGAGAAGGCTTAGGGGAGACCTCATAAACATGTATAAATACATCAAGGGGCAGTACAGAGATCTCTCCCATGACCTGTTTATACCAAGGATGGTGACAAAGACGAGGGGGCACACTATGCGTCTGGAGGAAAGGAGGTTTCTGCACCAGCATAGAAGGGGATTCTTTACGGTCAGAGCCGTGAGACTCTGGAACTCTCTGGGAGAGGAAGTGGTGATGTCCAACTCACTTAACGAGTTCAAGAGAGGCCTGGACACCTTTCTGGAGAACAATAAAATTACATCTTATGCTTAGTTAATTAATCCAGGGATTTAATCTGACTGCCAGATTGGTGTCGGGAAGTGAATTTTTCCTCAATGATGTAAATTGGCCTATACCGCATGTTTTTTTGTTGCCTTCCCCTGGATCAACGCTGCGGAATAGCTGCAGTGCACAAGAAATAGGCTGAACTGGATGGACGATTGTCTTTTTTCGGCCTTATAAACTATTATACTATTATACGTTTTTCAATGGCAAAAATCAATGAATATTGTAAATGCACAAACAGTAATATCTCCGCATTGCAAGGTGCAATTCTGAAATTTTTTGCTTTTTCCTGCTAATCCTAGCATGATAAAGAAGATTCAAAGAGAGTGAGATGTCAGCTCTTTTCATTCAGTCAGTAGCTTCAAACATTTCTGGACGTTTTTCAATGGCAAAAATCAATGAATATTGTAAAGGCACAAACAGTAATATCTCCGCACTGCAAGGTGAAATTCTGAAATTTTTTGCTTTTTCCTGCTAATCCTAGCATGATAAAGAAGATTCAAAGAGAGTGAGATGCCAGCTCTTTTCATTCAGTCAGTAGCTTCAAACATTTCTGGTATATGAATAACATGATGTTTTTCAATGGCAAAAATCAATGAATATTGTAAATGCACAAACAGTAATATCTCCGCATTGCAAGGTGCAATTCTGAAATTTTTTGCTTTTTCCTGCTAATCCTAGCATGATAAAGAAGATTCAAAGAGAGTGAGATGCCAGCTCTTTTCATTCAGTCAGTAGCTTCAAACATTTCTGGACGTTTTTCAATGGCAAAAATCAATGAATATTGTAAATGCACAAACAGTAATATCTCCGCATTGCAAGGTGCAATTCTGAAATTTTTTGCTTTTTCCTGCTAATCCTAGCATGATAAAGAAGATTCAAAGAGAGTGAGATGCCAGCTCTTTTCATTCAGTCAGTAGCTTCAAACATTTCTGGACGTTTTTCAATGGCAAAAATCAATGAATATTGTAAATGCACAAACAGTAATATCTCCGCATTGCAAGGTGCAATTCTGAAATTTTTTGCTTTTTCCTGCTAATCCTAGCATGATAAAGAAGATTCAAAGAGAGTGAGATGCCAGCTGTTTTCATTCAGTCAGTAGCTTCAAACATTTCAGGTATATGAATAACATGTTTTTCAATGGCAAAAATCAATGAATATTGTAAATGCACAAACAGTAATATCTCCACATTGCAAGGTGCAATTCTGAAATTTTTTGCTTTTTCCTGCTAATCCTAGCATGATAAAGAAGATTCAAAGAGAGTGAGATGCCAGCTCTTTTCATTCAGTCAGTAGCTTCAAACATTTCTGGACGTTTTTCAATGGCAAAAATCAATGAATATTGTAAATGCACAAACAGTAATATCTCCGCATTGCAAGGTGCAATTCTGAAATTTTTTGCTTTTTCCTGCTAATCCTAGCATGATAAAGAAGATTCAAAGAGAGTGAGATGCCAGCTCTTTTCATTCAGTCAGTAGCTTCAAACATTTCAGGTATATGAATAACATGTTTTTCAATGGCAAAAATCAATGAATATTGTAAATGCACAAACAGCAATATCTCCACATTGCAAGGTGCAATTCTGAAATTTTTTGCTTTTTCCTGCTAATCCTAGCATGATAAAGATTCAAAGAAAGTGAGATGCCAGCTCTTTTCATTCAGTCAGTAGCTTCAAACATTTCTGGTTTATGAATAACATGATGTTTTTCAATGGCAAAAATCAATGAATATTGTAAATGCACAAACAGTAATTTCTCCGCATTGCAAGGTGCAATTCTGAAATTTTTTGCTTTTTCCTGCTAATCCTAGCATGATAAAGAAGATTCAAAGAGAGTGAGATGCCAGCTCTTTTCATTCAGTCAGTAGCTTCAAACATTTCTGGACGTTTTTCAATGGCAAAAATCAATGAATATTGTAAATGCACAAACAGTAATATCTCCGCATTGCAAGGTGCAATTCTGAAATTTTTTGCTTTTTCCTGCTAATCCTAGCATGATAAAGAAGATTCAAAGAGAGTGAGATGCCAGCTCTTTTCATTCAGTCAGTAGCTTCAAACATTTCTGGTATATGAATAACATGATGTTTTTCAATGGCAAAAATCAATGAATATTGTAAATGCACAAACAGTAATTTCTCCGCATTGCAAGGTGCAATTCTGAAATTTTTTGCTTTTTCCTGCTAATCCTAGCATGATAAAGAAGATTCAAAGAGAGTGAGATGCCAGCTCCTTTCATTCAGTCAGTAGCTTCAAACATTTCTGGACGTTTTTCAATGGCAAAAATCAATGAATATTGTAAATGCACAAACAGTAATTTCTCCGCATTGCAAGGTGCAATTCTGAAATTTTTTGCTTTTTCCTGCTAATCCTAGCATGATAAAGAAGATTCAAAGAGAGTGAGATGCCAGCTCTTTTCATTCAGTCAGTAGCTTCAAACATTTCTGGTATATGAATAACATGATGTTTTTCAATGGCAAAAATCAATGAATATTGTAAATGCACAAACAGTAATTTCTCCGCATTGCAAGGTGCAATTCTGAAATTTTTTGCTTTTTCCTGCTAATCCTAGCATGATAAAGAAGATTCAAAGAGAGTGAGATGCCAGCTCCTTTCATTCAGTCAGTAGCTTCAAACATTTCTGGACGTTTTTCAATGGCAAAAATCAATGAATATTGTAAATGCACAAACAGTAATTTCTCCGCATTGCAAGGTGCAATTCTGAAATTTTTTGCTTTTTCCTGCTAATCCTAGCATGATAAAGAAGATTCAAAGAGAGTGAGATGCCAGCTCTTTTCATTCAGTCAGTAGCTTCAAACATTTCTGGTATATGAATAACATGATGTTTTTCATTGGCAAAAATCAATGAATATTGTAAATGCACAAACAGTAATATCTCCACATTGCAAGGTGCAATTCTGAAATTTTTTGCTTTTTCCTGCTAATCCTAGCATGATAAAGAAGATTCAAAGAGAGTGAGATGCCAGCTCTTTTCATTCAGTCAGTAGCTTCAAACATTTCTGGTATATGAATAACATGATGTTTTTCAATGGCAAAAATCAATGAATATTGTAAATGCACAAACAGTAATATCTCCACATTGCAAGGTGCAATTCTGAAATTTTTTGCTTTTTCCTGCTAATCCTAGCATGATAAAGAAGATTCAAAGAGAGTGAGATGCCAGCTCTTTTCATTCAGTCAGTAGCTTCAAACATTTCTGGACGTTTTTCAATGGCAAAAATCAATGAATATTGTAAATGCACAAACAGTAATATCTCCGCATTGCAAGGTGCAATTCTGAAATTTTTTGCTTTTTCCTGCTAATCCTAGCATGATAAAGAAGATTCAAAGAGAGTGAGATGCCAGCTCTTTTCATTCAGTCAGTAGCTTCAAACATTTCTGGACGTTTTTCAATGGCAAAAATCAATGAATATTGTAAATGCACAAACAGTAATATCTCCGCATTGCAAGGTGCAATTCTGAAATTTTTTGCTTTTTCCTGCTAATCCTAGCATGATAAAGAAGATTCAAAGAGAGTGAGATGCCAGCTCTTTTCATTCAGTCAGTAGCTTCAAACATTTCTGGACGTTTTTCAATGGCAAAAATCAATGAATATTGTAAATGCACAAACAGTAATATCTCCGCATTGCAAGGTGCAATTCTGAAATTTTTTGCTTTTTCCTGCTAATCCTAGCATGATAAAGAAGATTCAAAGAGAGTGAGATGCCAGCTCTTTTCATTCAGTCAGTAGCTTCAAACATTTCTGGTATATGAATAACATGATGTTTTTCAATGGCAAAAATCAATGAATATTGTAAATGCACAAACAGTAATATCTCCACATTTCAAGGTGCAATTCTGAAATTTTTTGCTTTTTCCTGCTAATCCTAGCATGATAAAGAAGATTCAAAGAGAGTGAGATGCCAGCTCCTTTCATTCAGTCAGTAGCTTCAAACATTTCTGGACGTTTTTCAATGGCAAAAATCAATGAATATTGTAAATGCACAAACAGTAATATCTCCGCATTGCAAGGTGCAATTCTGAAATTTTTTGCTTTTTCCTGCTAATCCTAGCATGATAAAGAAGATTCAAAGAGAGTGAGATGCCAGCTCTTTTCATTCAGTCAGTAGCTTCAAACATTTCTGGACGTTTTTCAATGGCAAAAATCAATGAATATTGTAAATGCACAAACAGTAATTTCTCCGCATTGCAAGGTGCAATTCTGAAATTTTTTGCTTTTTCCTGCTAATCCTAGCATGATAAAGAAGATTCAAAGAGAGTGAGATGCCAGCTCTTTTCATTCAGTCAGTAGCTTCAAACATTTCTGGTATATGAATAACATGATGTTTTTCAATGGCAAAAATCAATGAATATTGTAAATGCACAAACAGTAATATCTCCACATTGCAAGGTGCAATTCTGAAATTTTTTGCTTTTTCCTGCTAATCCTAGCATGATAAAGAATATTCAAAGAGAGTGAGATGCCAGCTCTTTTCATTCAGTCAATAGCTTCAAACATTTCTGGTATATGAATAACATGATGTTTTTCAATGGCAAAAATCAATGAATATTGTAAATGCACAAACAGTAATTTCTCCGCATTGCAAGGTGCAATTCTGAAATTTTTTGCTTTTTCCTGCTAATCCTAGCATGATAAAGAAGATTCAAAGAGAGGGAGATGCCAGCTCTTTTCATTCAGTCAGTAGCTTCAAACATTTCTGGACGTTTTTCAATGGCAAAAATCAATGAATATTGTAAATGCACAAACAGTAATATCTCCGCATTGCAAGGTGCAATTCTGAAATTTTTTGCTTTTTCCTGCTAATCCTAGCATGATAAAGAAGATTCAAAGAGTGTGAGATGCCAGCTCTTTTCATTCAGTCAGTAGCTTCAAACATTTCTGGTATATGAATAACATGTTTTTCAATGGCAAAAATCAATGAATATTGTAAATGCACAAACAGTAATTTCTCCGCATTGCAAGGTGCAATTCTGAAATTTTTTGCTTTTTCCTGCTAATCCTAGCATGATAAAGAAGATTCAAAGAGAGTGAGATGCCAGCTCCTTTCATTCAGTCAGTAGCTTCAAACATTTCTGGACGTTTTTCAATGGCAAAAATCAATGAATATTGTAAATGCACAAACAGTAATTTCTCCGCATTGCAAGGTGCAATTCTGAAATTTTTTGCTTTTTCCTGCTAATCCTAGCATGATAAAGAAGATTCAAAGAGAGTGAGATGCCAGCTCTTTTCATTCAGTCAGTAGCTTCAAATATTTCTGGTATATGAATAACATGATGTTTTTCAATGGCAAAAATCAATGAATATTGTAAATGCACAAACAGTAATTTCTCCGCATTGCAAGGTGCAATTCTGAAATTTTTTGCTTTTTCCTGCTAATCCTAGCATGATAAAGAAGATTCAAAGAGAGTGAGATGCCAGCTCCTTTCATTCAGTCAGTAGCTTCAAACATTTCTGGACGTTTTTCAATGGCAAAAATCAATGAATATTGTAAATGCACAAACAGTAATTTCTCCGCATTGCAAGGTGCAATTCTGAAATTTTTTGCTTTTTCCTGCTAATCCTAGCATGATAAAGAAGATTCAAAGAGAGTGAGATGCCAGCTCTTTTCATTCAGTCAGTAGCTTCAAACATTTCTGGACGTTTTTCAATGGCAAAAATCAATGAATATTGTAAATGCACAAACAGTAATATCTCCACATTGCAAGGTGCAATTCTGAAATTTTTTGCTTTTTCCTGCTAATCCTAGCATGATAAAGAAGATTCAAAGAGAGTGAGATGCCAGCTCTTTTCATTCAGTCAGTAGCTTCAAACATTTCTGGTATATGAATAACATGATGTTTTTCAATGGCAAAAATCAATGAATATTGTAAA
Source organism: Phyllobates terribilis (assembly GCF_046119375.1). Lineage (NCBI taxonomy): Eukaryota > Metazoa > Chordata > Amphibia > Anura > Dendrobatidae > Phyllobates > Phyllobates terribilis. The sequence goes on along the minus strand of NW_027363172.1, from coordinate 1,630,639 downwards.
TGCACAAACAGTAATATCTCCGCATTGCAAGGTGCAATTCTGAAATTTTTTGCTTTTTCCTGCTAATCCTAGCATGATAAAGAAGATTCAAAGAGAGTGAGATGCCAGCTCTTTTCATTCAGTCAGTAGCTTCAAACATTTCTGGTATATGAATAACATGATGTTTTTCAATGGCAAAAATCAATGAATATTGTAAATGCACAAACAGTAATATCTCCGCATTGCAAGGTGCAATTCTGAAATTTTTTGCTTTTTCCTGCTAATCCTAGCATGATAAAGAAGATTCAAAGAGAGTGAGATGCCAGCTCTTTTCATTCAGTCAGTAGCTTCAAACATTTCTGGTATATGAATAACATGATGTTTTTCAATGGCAAAAATCAATGAATATTGTAAATGCACAAACAGTAATATCTCCACATTGCAAGGTGCAATTCTGAAATTTTTTGCTTTTTCCTGCTAATCCTAGCATGATAAAGAAGATTCAAAGAGAGTGAGATGCCAGCTCCTTTCATTCAGTCAGTAGCTTCAAACATTTCTGGTATATGAATAACATGATGTTTTTCAATGGCAAAAATCAATGAATATTGTAAATGCACAAACAGTAATATCTCCACATTGCAAGGTGCAATTCTGAAATTTTTTGCTTTTTCCTGCTAATCCTAGCATGATAAAGAAGATTCAAAGAGAGTGAGATGCCAGCTCTTTTCATTCAGTCAGTAGCTTCAAACATTTCTGGACGTTTTTCAATGGCAAAAATCAATGAAAATTGTAAATGCACAAACAGTAATTACTCCGCATTGCAAGGTGCAATTCTGAAATTTTTTGCTTTTTCCTGCTAATCCTAGCATGATAAAGAAGATTCAAAGAGAGTGAGATGCCAGCTCTTTTCATTCAGTCAGTAGCTTCAAACATTTCTGGTATATGAATAACATGATGTTTTTCAATGGCAAAAATCAATGAATATTGTAAATGCACAATCAGTAATATCTCCACATTGCAAGGTGCAATTCTGAAATTTTTTGCTTTTTCCTGCTAATCCTAGCATGATAAAGAAGATTCAAAGAGAGTGAGATGCCAGCTCTTTTCATTCAGTCAGTAGCTTCAAACATTTCTGGTATATGAATAACATGATGTTTTTCAATGGCAAAAATCAATGAATATTGTAAATGCACAAACAGTAATTTCTCCGCATTGCAAGGTGCAATTCTGAATTTTTTTGCTTTTTCCTGTTAATCCTAGCATGATAAAGAAGATTCAAAGAGAGTGACATGCCAGCTCTTTTCATTCAGTCAGTAGCTTCAAACATTTCTGGTATATGAATAACATGATGTTTTTCAATGGCAAAAATCAATGAATATTGTAAATGCACAAACAGTAATATCTCCACATTGCAAGGTGCAATTCTGAAATTTTTTGCTTTTTCCTGCTAATCCTAGCATGATAAAGAAGATTCAAAGAGAGTGAGATGCCAGCTCTTTTCATTCAGTCAGTAGCTTCAAACATTTCTGGTATATGAATAACATGATGTTTTTCAACGGCAAAAATCAATGAATATTGTAAATGCACAAACAGTAATTTCTCCGCATTGCAAGGTGCAATTCTGATTTTTTTTGCTTTTTCCTGCTAATCCTAGCATGATAAAGAAGATTCAAAGAGAGTGAGATGCCAGCTCCTTTCATTCAGTCAGTAGCTTCAAACATTTCTGGACGTTTTTCAATGGCAAAAATCAATGAATATTGTAAATGCACAAACAGTAATTTCTCCGCATTGCAAGGTGCAATTCTGAAATTTTTGGCTTTTTCCTGCTAATCCTAGCATGATAAAGAAGATTCAAAGAAGGTGAGATGCCAGCTCTTTTCATTCAGTCAGTAGCTTCAAACATTTCTGGTATATGAATAACATGATGTTTTTCAATGGCAAAAATCAATGAACATTGTAAATGCACAAACAGTAATTTCTCCGCATTGCAAGGTGCAATTCTGAAATTTTTTGCTTTTTCCTGCTAATCCTAGCATGATAAAGAAGATTCAAAGAGAGTGAGATGCCAGCTCCTTTCATTCAGTCAGTAGCTTCAAACATTTCTGGACGTTTTTCAATGGCAAAAATCAATGAATATTGTAAATGCACAAACAGTAATTTCTCCGCATTGCAAGGTGCAATTCTGAAATTTTTTGCTTTTTCCTGCTAATCCTAGCATGATAAAGAAGATTCAAAGAGAGGGAGATGCCAGCTCTTTTCATTCAGTCAGTAGCTTCAAACATTTCTGGACGTTTTTCAATGGCAAAAATCAATGAATATTGTAAATGCACAAACAGTAATATCTCCGCATTGCAAGGTGCAATTCTGAAATTTTTTGCTTTTTCCTGCTAATCCTAGCATGATAAAGAAGATTCAAAGAGAATGAGATGCCAGCTCTTTTCATTCAGTCAGTAGCTTCAAACATTTCTGGTATATGAATAACATGTTTTTCAATGGCAAAAATCAATGAATATTGTAAATGCACAAACAGTAATTTCTCCGCATTGCAAGGTGCAATTCTGAAATTTTTTGCTTTTTCCTGCTAATCCTAGCATGATAAAGAAGATTCAAAGAGAGTGAGATGCCAGCTCCTTTCATTCAGTCAGTAGCTTCAAACATTTCTGGACGTTTTTCAATGGCAAAAATCAATGAATATTGTAAATGCACAAACAGTAATTTCTCCGCATTGCAAGGTGCAATTCTGAAATTTTTTGCTTTTTCCTGCTAATCCTAGCATGATAAAGAAGATTCAAAGAGAGTGAGATGCCAGCTCTTTTCATTCAGTCAGTAGCTTCAAATATTTCTGGTATATGAATAACATGATGTTTTTCAATGGCAAAAATCAATGAATATTGTAAATGCACAAACAGTAATTTCTCCGCATTGCAAGGTGCAATTCTGAAATTTTTTGCTTTTTCCTGCTAATCCTAGCATGATAAAGAAGATTCAAAGAGAGTGAGATGCCAGCTCCTTTCATTCAGTCAGTAGCTTCAAACATTTCTGGACGTTTTTCAATGGCAAAAATCAATGAATATTGTAAATGCACAAACAGTAATTTCTCCGCATTGCAAGGTGCAATTCTGAAATTTTTTGCTTTTTCCTGCTAATCCTAGCATGATAAAGAAGATTCAAAGAGAGTGAGATGCCAGCTCTTTTCATTCAGTCAGTAGCTTCAAACATTTCTGGACGTTTTTCAATGGCAAAAATCAATGAATATTGTAAATGCACAAACAGTAATATCTCCACATTGCAAGGTGCAATTCTGAAATTTTTTGCTTTTTCCTGCTAATCCTAGCATGATAAAGAAGATTCAAAGAGAGTGAGATGCCAGCTCTTTTCATTCAGTCAGTAGCTTCAAACATTTCTGGTATATGAATAACATGATGTTTTTCAATGGCAAAAATCAATGAATATTGTAAATGCACAAACAGTAATATCTCCGCATTGCAAGGTGCAATTCTGAAATTTTTTGCTTTTTCCTGCTAATCCTAGCATGATAAAGAAGATTCAAAGAGAGTGAGATGCCAGCTCTTTTCATTCAGTCAGTAGCTTCAAACATTTCTGGTATATGAATAACATGATGTTTTTCAATGGCAAAAATCAATGAATATTGTAAATGCACAAACAGTAATATCTCCGCATTGCAAGGTGCAATTCTGAAATTTTTTGCTTTTTCCTGCTAATCCTAGCATGATAAAGAAGATTCAAAGAGAGTGAGATGCCAGCTCTTTTCATTCAGTCAGTAGCTTCAAACATTTCTGGTATATGAATAACATGATGTTTTTCAATGGCAAAAATCAATGAATATTGTAAATGCACAAACAGTAATATCTCCACATTGCAAGGTGCAATTCTGAAATTTTTTGCTTTTTCCTGCTAATCCTAGCATGATAAAGAAGATTCAAAGAGAGTGAGATGCCAGCTCCTTTCATTCAGTCAGTAGCTTCAAACATTTCTGGTATATGAATAACATGATGTTTTTCAATGGCAAAAATCAATGAATATTGTAAATGCACAAACAGTAATATCTCCACATTGCAAGGTGCAATTCTGAAATTTTTTGCTTTTTCCTGCTAATCCTAGCATGATAAAGAAGATTCAAAGAGAGTGAGATGCCAGCTCTTTTCATTCAGTCAGTAGCTTCAAACATTTCTGGACGTTTTTCAATGGCAAAAATCAATGAAAATTGTAAATGCACAAACAGTAATTACTCCGCATTGCAAGGTGCAATTCTGAAATTTTTTGCTTTTTCCTGCTAATCCTAGCATGATAAAGAAGATTCAAAGAGAGTGAGATGCCAGCTCTTTTCATTCAGTCAGTAGCTTCAAACATTTCTGGTATATGAATAACATGATGTTTTTCAATGGCAAAAATCAATGAATATTGTAAATGCACAATCAGTAATATCTCCACATTGCAAGGTGCAATTCTGAAATTTTTTGCTTTTTCCTGCTAATCCTAGCATGATAAAGAAGATTCAAAGAGAGTGAGATGCCAGCTCTTTTCATTCAGTCAGTAGCTTCAAACATTTCTGGTATATGAATAACATGATGTTTTTCAATGGCAAAAATCAATGAATATTGTAAATGCACAAACAGTAATTTCTCCGCATTGCAAGGTGCAATTCTGAATTTTTTTGCTTTTTCCTGTTAATCCTAGCATGATAAAGAAGATTCAAAGAGAGTGACATGCCAGCTCTTTTCATTCAGTCAGTAGCTTCAAACATTTCTGGTATATGAATAACATGATGTTTTTCAATGGCAAAAATCAATGAATATTGTAAATGCACAAACAGTAATATCTCCACATTGCAAGGTGCAATTCTGAAATTTTTTGCTTTTTCCTGCTAATCCTAGCATGATAAAGAAGATTCAAAGAGAATGAGATGCCAGCTCTTTTCATTCAGTCAGTAGCTTCAAACATTTCTGGTATATGAATAACATGATGTTTTTCAACGGCAAAAATCAATGAATATTGTAAATGCACAAACAGTAATTTCTCCGCATTGCAAGGTGCAATTCTGATTTTTTTTGCTTTTTCCTGCTAATCCTAGCATGATAAAGAAGATTCAAAGAGATTGAGATGCCAGCTCCTTTCATTCAGTCAGTAGCTTCAAACATTTCTGGACGTTTTTCAATGGCAAAAATCAATGAATATTGTAAATGCACAAACAGTAATTTCTCCGCATTGCAAGGTGCAATCCTGAAATTTTTGGCTTTTTCCTGCTAATCCTAGCATGATAAAGAAGATTCAAAGAAGGTGAGATGCCAGCTCTTTTCATTCAGTCAGTAGCTTCAAACATTTCTGGTATATGAATAACATGATGTTTTTCAATGGCAAAAATCAATGAACATTGTAAATGCACAAACAGTAATTTCTCCGCATTGCAAGGTGCAATTCTGAAATTTTTTGCTTTTTCCTGCTAATCCTAGCATGATAAAGAAGATTCAAAGAGAGTGAGATGCCAGCTCCTTTCATTCAGTCAGTAGCTTCAAACATTTCTGGACGTTTTTCAATGGCAAAAATCAATGAATATTGTAAATGCACAAACAGTAATTTCTCCGCATTGCAAGGTGCAATTCTGAAATTTTTGGCTTTTTCCTGCTAATCCTAGCATGATAAAGAAGATTCAAAGAGAGTGAGATGCCAGCTCTTTTCATTCAGTCAGTAGCTTCAAACATTTCTGGTATATGAATAACATGATGTTTTTCAATGGCAAAAATCAATGAATATTGTAAATGCACAAACAGTAATATCTCCACATTGCAAGGTGCAATTCTGAAATTTTTTGCTTTTTCCTGCTAATCCTAGCATGATAAAGAAGATTCAAAGAGAGTGAGATGCCAGCTCCTTTCATTCAGTCAGTAGCTTCAAACATTTCTGGACGTTTCTCAATGGCAAAAATCAATGAATATTCTAAATGCACAAACAGTAATTTCTCCGCATTGCAAGGTGCAATTCTGAAATTTTTTGCTTTATCCTGCTAATCCTAGCATGATAAAGAAGATTCAAAGAGAGTGAGATGCCAGCTCTTTTCATTCAGTCTGTAGCTTCAAACATTTCTGGTATATGAATAACATGATGTTTTTCAATGGCAAAAATCAATGAATATTGTAAATGCACAAACAGTAATATCTCCACATTGCAAGGTGCAATTCTGAAATTTTTTGCTTTTTCCTGCTAATCCTAGCATGATAAAGAAGATTCATAGAGAGTGAGATGCCAGCTCTTTTCATTCAGTCAGTAGCTTCAAACATTTCTGGTATATGAATAACATGATGTTTTTCAATGGCAAAAATCAATGAATATTGTAAATGCACAAACAGTAATATCTCCGCATTGCAAGGTGCAATTCTGAAATTTTTTGCTTTTTCCTGCTAATCCTAGCATGATAAAGAAGATTCAAAGAGAGTGAGATGCCAGCTCTTTTCATTCAGTCAGTAGCTTCAAACATTTCTGGACGTTTTTCAATGGCAAAAATCAATGAATATTGTAAATGCACAAACAGTAATATCTCCGCATTGCAAGGTGCAATTCTGAAATTTTTTGCTTTTTCCTGCTAATCCTAGCATGATAAAGAAGATTCAAAGAGAGTGAGATGCCAGCTCTTTTCATTCAGTCAGTAGCTTCAAACATTTCTGGACGTTTTTCAATGGCAAAAATCAATGAATATTGTAAATGCACAAACAGTAATATCTCCGCATTGCAAGGTGCAATTCTGAAATTTTTTGCTTTTTCCTGCTAATCCTAGCATGATAAAGAAGATTCAAAGAGAGTGAGATGCCAGCTCTTTTCATTCAGTCAGTAGCTTCAAACATTTCTGGTATATGAATAACATGATGTTTTTCAATGGCAAAAATCAATGAATATTGTAAATGCACAAACAGTAATATCTCCACATTTCAAGGTGCAATTCTGAAATTTTTTGCTTTTTCCTGCTAATCCTAGCATGACAAAGAAGATTCAAAGAGAGTGAGATGCCAGCTCCTTTCATTCAGTCAGTAGCTTCAAACATTTCTGGACGTTTTTCAATGGCAAAAATCAATGAATATTGTAAATGCACAAACAGTAATATCTCCGCATTGCAAGGTGCAATTCTGAAATTTTTTGCTTTTTCCTGCTAATCCTAGCATGATAAAGAAGATTCAAAGAGAGTGAGATGCCAGCTCTCTTCATTCAGTCAGTAGCTTCAAACATTTCTGGACGTTTTTCAATGGCAAAAATCAATGAATATTGTAAATGCACAAACAGTAATTTCTCCGCATTGCAAGGTGCAATTCTGAAATTTTTTGCTTTTTCCTGCTAATCCTAGCATGATAAAGAAGATTCAAAGAGAGTGAGATGCCAGCTCTTTTCATTCAGTCAGTAGCTTCAAACATTTCTGGTATATGAATAACATGATGTTTTTCAATGGCAAAAATCAATGAATATTGTAAATGCACAAACAGTAATATCTCCACATTGCAAGGTGCAATTCTGAAATTTTTTCCTTTTTCCTGCTAATCCTAGCATGATAAAGAAGATTCAAAGAGAGTGAGATGCCAGCTCTTTTCATTCAGTCAATAGCTTCAAACATTTCTGGTATATGAATAACATGATGTTTTTCAATGGCAAAAATCAATGAATATTGTAAATGCACAAACAGTAATTTCTCCGCATTGCAAGGTGCAATTCTGAAATTTTTTGCTTTTTCCTGCTAATCCTAGCATGATAAAGAAGATTCAAAGAGAGTGAGATGCCAGCTCTTTTCATTCAGTCAGTAGCTTCAAACATTTCTGGACGTTTTTCAATGGCAAAAATCAATGAATATTGTAAATGCACAAACAGTAATATCTCCACATTGCAAGGTGCAATTCTGAAATTTTTTGCTTTTTCCTGCTAATCCTAGCATGATAAAGAAGATTCAAAGAGAGTGAGATGCCAGCTCCTTTCATTCAGTCAGTAGCTTCAAACATTTCTGGTATATGAATAACATGATGTTTTTCAATGGCAAAAATCAATGAATATTGTAAATGCACAAACAGTAATATCTCCACTTTGCAAGGTGCAATTCTGAAATTTTTTGCTTTTTCCTGCTAATCCTAGCATGATAAAGAAGATTCAAAGAGAGTGAGATGCCAGCTCTTTTCATTCAGTCAGTAGCTTCAAACATTTCTGGACGTTTTTCAATGGCAAAAATCAATGAAAATTGTAAATGCACAAACAGTAATTACTCCGCATTGCAAGGTGCAATTCTGAAATTTTTTGCTTTTTCCTGCTAATCCTAGCATGATAAAGAAGATTCAAAGAGAGTGAGATGCCAGCTCTTTTCATTCAGTCAGTAGCTTCAAACATTTCTGGTATATGAATAACATGATGTTTTTCAATGGCAAAAATCAATGAATATTGTAAATGCACAATCAGTAATATCTCCACATTGCAAGGTGCAATTCTGAAATTTTTTGCTTTTTCCTGCTAATCCTAGCATGATAAAGAAGATTCAAAGAGAGTGAGATGCCAGCTCTTTTCATTCAGTCAGTAGCTTCAAACATTTCTGGTATATGAATAACATGATGTTTTTCAATGGCAAAAATCAATGAATATTGTAAATGCACAAACAGTAATTTCTCCGCATTGCAAGGTGCAATTCTGAATTTTTTTGCTTTTTCCTGTTAATCCTAGCATGATAAAGAAGATTCAAAGAGAGTGACATGCCAGCTCTTTTCATTCAGTCAGTAGCTTCAAACATTTCTGGTATATGAATAACATGATGTTTTTCAATGGCAAAAATCAATGAATATTGTAAATGCACAAACAGTAATATCTCCACATTGCAAGGTGCAATTCTGAAATTTTTTGCTTTTTCCTGCTAATCCTAGCATGATAAAGAAGATTCAAAGAGAGTGAGATGCCAGCTCTTTTCATTCAGTCAGTAGCTTCAAACATTTCTGGTATATGAATAACATGATGTTTTTCAACGGCAAAAATCAATGAATATTGTAAATGCACAAACAGTAATTTCTCCGCATTGCAAGGTGCAATTCTGATTTTTTTTGCTTTTTCCTGCTAATCCTAGCATGATAAAGAAGATTCAAAGAGAGTGAGATGCCAGCTCCTTTCATTCAGTCAGTAGCTTCAAACATTTCTGGACGTTTTTCAATGGCAAAAATCAATGAATATTGTAAATGCACAAACAGTAATTTCTCCGCATTGCAAGGTGCAATTCTGAAATTTTTGGCTTTTTCCTGCTAATCCTAGCATGATAAAGAAGATTCAAAGAAGGTGAGATGCCAGCTCTTTTCATTCAGTCAGTAGCTTCAAACATTTCTGGTATATGAATAACATGATGTTTTTCAATGGCAAAAATCAATGAACATTGTAAATGCACAAACAGTAATTTCTCCGCATTGCAAGGTGCAATTCTGAAATTTTTTGCTTTTTCCTGCTAATCCTAGCATGATAAAGAAGATTCAAAGAGAGTGAGATGCCAGCTCCTTTCATTCAGTCAGTAGCTTCAAACATTTCTGGACGTTTTTCAATGGCAAAAATCAATGAATATTGTAAATGCACAAACAGTAATTTCTCCGCATTGCAAGGTGCAATTCTGAAATTTTTTGCTTTTTCCTGCTAATCCTAGCATGATAAAGAAGATTCAAAGAGAGGGAGATGCCAGCTCTTTTCATTCAGTCAGTAGCTTCAAACATTTCTGGACGTTTTTCAATGGCAAAAATCAATGAATATTGTAAATGCACAAACAGTAATATCTCCGCATTGCAAGGTGCAATTCTGAAATTTTTTGCTTTTTCCTGCTAATCCTAGCATGATAAAGAAGATTCAAAGAGAATGAGATGCCAGCTCTTTTCATTCAGTCAGTAGCTTCAAACATTTCTGGTATATGAATAACATGTTTTTCAATGGCAAAAATCAATGAATATTGTAAATGCACAAACAGTAATTTCTCCGCATTGCAAGGTGCAATTCTGAAATTTTTTGCTTTTTCCTGCTAATCCTAGCATGATAAAGAAGATTCAAAGAGAGTGAGATGCCAGCTCCTTTCATTCAGTCAGTAGCTTCAAACATTTCTGGACGTTTTTCAATGGCAAAAATCAATGAATATTGTAAATGCACAAACAGTAATTTCTCCGCATTGCAAGGTGCAATTCTGAAATTTTTTGCTTTTTCCTGCTAATCCTAGCATGATAAAGAAGATTCAAAGAGAGTGAGATGCCAGCTCTTTTCATTCAGTCAGTAGCTTCAAATATTTCTGGTATATGAATAACATGATGTTTTTCAATGGCAAAAATCAATGAATATTGTAAATGCACAAACAGTAATTTCTCCGCATTGCAAGGTGCAATTCTGAAATTTTTTGCTTTTTCCTGCTAATCCTAGCATGATAAAGAAGATTCAAAGAGAGTGAGATGCCAGCTCCTTTCATTCAGTCAGTAGCTTCAAACATTTCTGGACGTTTTTCAATGGCAAAAATCAATGAATATTGTAAATGCACAAACAGTAATTTCTCCGCATTGCAAGGTGCAATTCTGAAATTTTTTGCTTTTTCCTGCTAATCCTAGCATGATAAAGAAGATTCAAAGAGAGTGAGATGCCAGCTCTTTTCATTCAGTCAGTAGCTTCAAACATTTCTGGACGTTTTTCAATGGCAAAAATCAATGAATATTGTAAATGCACAAACAGTAATATCTCCACATTGCAAGGTGCAATTCTGAAATTTTTTGCTTTTTCCTGCTAATCCTAGCATGATAAAGAAGATTCAAAGAGAGTGAGATGCCAGCTCTTTTCATTCAGTCAGTAGCTTCAAACATTTCTGGTATATGAATAACATGATGTTTTTCAATGGCAAAAATCAATGAATATTGTAAATGCACAAACAGTAATATCTCCGCATTGCAAGGTGCAATTCTGAAATTTTTTGCTTTTTCCTGCTAATCCTAGCATGATAAAGAAGATTCAAAGAGAGTGAGATGCCAGCTCTTTTCATTCAGTCAGTAGCTTCAAACATTTCTGGTATATGAATAACATGATGTTTTTCAATGGCAAAAATCAATGAATATTGTAAATGCACAAACAGTAATATCTCCGCATTGCAAGGTGCAATTCTGAAATTTTTTGCTTTTTCCTGCTAATCCTAGCATGATAAAGAAGATTCAAAGAGAGTGAGATGCCAGCTCTTTTCATTCAGTCAGTAGCTTCAAACATTTCTGGTATATGAATAACATGATGTTTTTCAATGGCAAAAATCAATGAATATTGTAAATGCACAAACAGTAATATCTCCACATTGCAAGGTGCAATTCTGAAATTTTTTGCTTTTTCCTGCTAATCCTAGCATGATAAAGAAGATTCAAAGAGAGTGAGATGCCAGCTCCTTTCATTCAGTCAGTAGCTTCAAACATTTCTGGTATATGAATAACATGATGTTTTTCAATGGCAAAAATCAATGAATATTGTAAATGCACAAACAGTAATATCTCCACATTGCAAGGTGCAATTCTGAAATTTTTTGCTTTTTCCTGCTAATCCTAGCATGATAAAGAAGATTCAAAGAGAGTGAGATGCCAGCTCTTTTCATTCAGTCAGTAGCTTCAAACATTTCTGGACGTTTTTCAATGGCAAAAATCAATGAAAATTGTAAATGCACAAACAGTAATTACTCCGCATTGCAAGGTGCAATTCTGAAATTTTTTGCTTTTTCCTGCTAATCCTAGCATGATAAAGAAGATTCAAAGAGAGTGAGATGCCAGCTCTTTTCATTCAGTCAGTAGCTTCAAACATTTCTGGTATATGAATAACATGATGTTTTTCAATGGCAAAAATCAATGAATATTGTAAATGCACAATCAGTAATATCTCCACATTGCAAGGTGCAATTCTGAAATTTTTTGCTTTTTCCTGCTAATCCTAGCATGATAAAGAAGATTCAAAGAGAGTGAGATGCCAGCTCTTTTCATTCAGTCAGTAGCTTCAAACATTTCTGGTATATGAATAACATGATGTTTTTCAATGGCAAAAATCAATGAATATTGTAAATGCACAAACAGTAATTTCTCCGCATTGCAAGGTGCAATTCTGAATTTTTTTGCTTTTTCCTGTTAATCCTAGCATGATAAAGAAGATTCAAAGAGAGTGACATGCCAGCTCTTTTCATTCAGTCAGTAGCTTCAAACATTTCTGGTATATGAATAACATGATGTTTTTCAATGGCAAAAATCAATGAATATTGTAAATGCACAAACAGTAATATCTCCACATTGCAAGGTGCAATTCTGAAATTTTTTGCTTTTTCCTGCTAATCCTAGCATGATAAAGAAGATTCAAAGAGAATGAGATGCCAGCTCTTTTCATTCAGTCAGTAGCTTCAAACATTTCTGGTATATGAATAACATGATGTTTTTCAACGGCAAAAATCAATGAATATTGTAAATGCACAAACAGTAATTTCTCCGCATTGCAAGGTGCAATTCTGATTTTTTTTGCTTTTTCCTGCTAATCCTAGCATGATAAAGAAGATTCAAAGAGAGTGAGATGCCAGCTCCTTTCATTCAGTCAGTAGCTTCAAACATTTCTGGACGTTTTTCAATGGCAAAAATCAATGAATATTGTAAATGCACAAACAGTAATTTCTCCGCATTGCAAGGTGCAATTCTGAAATTTTTGGCTTTTTCCTGCTAATCCTAGCATGATAAAGAAGATTCAAAGAAGGTGAGATGCCAGCTCTTTTCATTCAGTCAGTAGCTTCAAACATTTCTTGTATATGAATAACATGATGTTTTTCAATGGCAAAAATCAATGAACATTGTAAATGCACAAACAGTAATTTCTCCGCATTGCAAGGTGCAATTCTGAAATTTTTTGCTTTTTCCTGCTAATCCTAGCATGATAAAGAAGATTCAAAGAGAGTGAGATGCCAGCTCCTTTCATTCAGTCAGTAGCTTCAAACATTTCTGGACGTTTTTCAATGGCAAAAATCAATGAATATTGTAAATGCACAAACAGTAATTTCTCCGCATTGCAAGGTGCAATTCTGAAATTTTTGGCTTTTTCCTGCTAATCCTAGCATGATAAAGAAGATTCAAAGAGAGTGAGATGCCAGCTCTTTTCATTCAGTCAGTAGCTTCAAACATTTCTGGTATATGAATAACATGATGTTTTTCAATGGCAAAAATCAATGAATATTGTAAATGCACAAACAGTAATATCTCCACATTGCAAGGTGCAATTCTGAAATTTTTTGCTTTTTCCTGCTAATCCTAGCATGATAAAGAAGATTCAAAGAGAGTGAGATGCCAGCTCCTTTCATTCAGTCAGTAGCTTCAAACATTTCTGGACGTTTCTCAATGGCAAAAATCAATGAATATTCTAAATGCACAAACAGTAATTTCTCCGCATTGCAAGGTGCAATTCTGAAATTTTTTGCTTTTTCCTGCTAATCCTAGCATGATAAAGAAGATTCAAAGAGAGTGAGATGCCAGCTCTTTTCATTCAGTCTGTAGCTTCAAACATTTCTGGTATATGAATAACATGATGTTTTTCAATGGCAAAAATCAATGAATATTGTAAATGCACAAACAGTAATATCTCCACATTGCAAGGTGCAATTCTGAAATTTTTTGCTTTTTCCTGCTAATCCTAGCATGATAAAGAAGATTCATAGAGAGTGAGATGCCAGCTCTTTTCATTCAGTCAGTAGCTTCAAACATTTCTGGTATATGAATAACATGATGTTTTTCAATGGCAAAAATCAATGAATATTGTAAATGCACAAACAGTAATATCTCCGCATTGCAAGGTGCAATTCTGAAATTTTTTGCTTTTTCCTGCTAATCCTAGCATGATAAAGAAGATTCAAAGAGAGTGAGATGCCAGCTCTTTTCATTCAGTCAGTAGCTTCAAACATTTCTGGACGTTTTTCAATGGCAAAAATCAATGAATATTGTAAATGCACAAACAGTAATATCTCCGCATTGCAAGGTGCAATTCTGAAATTTTTTGCTTTTTCCTGCTAATCCTAGCATGATAAAGAAGATTCAAAGAGAGTGAGATGCCAGCTCTTTTCATTCAGTCAGTAGCTTCAAACATTTCTGGACGTTTTTCAATGGCAAAAATCAATGAATATTGTAAATGCACAAACAGTAATATCTCCGCATTGCAAGGTGCAATTCTGAAATTTTTTGCTTTTTCCTGCTAATCCTAGCATGATAAAGAAGATTCAAAGAGAGTGAGATGCCAGCTCTTTTCATTCAGTCAGTAGCTTCAAACATTTCTGGTATATGAATAACATGATGCTTTTCAATGGCAAAAATCAATGAATATTGTAAATGCACAAACAGTAATATCTCCACATTTCAAGGTGCAATTCTGAAATTTTTTGCTTTTTCCTGCTAATCCTAGCATGACAAAGAAGATTCAAAGAGAGTGAGATGCCAGCTCCTTTCATTCAGTCAGTAGCTTCAAACATTTCTGGACGTTTTTCAATGGCAAAAATCAATGAATATTGTAAATGCACAAACAGTAATATCTCCGCATTGCAAGGTGCAATTCTGAAATTTTTTGCTTTTTCCTGCTAATCCTAGCATGATAAAGAAGATTCAAAGAGAGTGAGATGCCAGCTCTTTTCATTCAGTCAGTAGCTTCAAACATTTCTGGACGTTTTTCAATGGCAAAAATCAATGAATATTGTAAATGCACAAACAGTAATTTCTCCGCATTGCAAGGTGCAATTCTGAAATTTTTTGCTTTTTCCTGCTAATCCTAGCATGATAAAGAAGATTCAAAGAGAGTGAGATGCCAGCTCTTTTCATTCAGTCAGTAGCTTCAAACATTTCTGGTATATGAATAACATGATGTTTTTCAATGGCAAAAATCAATGAATATTGTAAATGCACAAACAGTAATATCTCCACATTGCAAGGTGCAATTCTGAAATTTTTTCCTTTTTCCTGCTAATCCTAGCATGATAAAGAAGATTCAAAGAGAGTGAGATGCCAGCTCTTTTCATTCAGTCAATAGCTTCAAACATTTCTGGTATATGAATAACATGATGTTTTTCAATGGCAAAAATCAATGAATATTGTAAATGCACAAACAGTAATTTCTCCGCATTGCAAGGTGCAATTCTGAAATTTTTTGCTTTTTCCTGCTAATCCTAGCATGATAAAGAAGATTCAAAGAGAGTGAGATGCCAGCTCTTTTCATTCAGTCAGTAGCTTCAAACATTTCTGGACGTTTTTCAATGGCAAAAATCAATGAATATTGTAAATGCACAAACAGTAATATCTCCGCATTGCAAGGTGCAATTCTGAAATTTTTTGCTTTTTCCTGCTAATCCTAGCATGATAAAGAAGATTCAAAGAGAGTGAGATGCCAGCTCTTTTCATTCAGTCAGTAGCTTCAAACATTTCTGGTATATGAATAACATGTTTTTCAATGGCAAAAATCAATGAATATTGTAAATGCACAAACAGTAATTTCTCCGCATTGCAAGGTGCAATTCTGAAATTTTTTGCTTTTTCCTGCTAATCCTAGCATGATAAAGAAGATTCAAAGAGAGTGAGATGCCAGCTCCTTTCATTCAGTCAGTAGCTTCAAACATTTCTGGACGTTTTTCAATGGCAAAAATCAATGAATATTGTAAATTCACAAACAGTAATTTCTCCGCATTGCAAGGTGCAATTCTGAAATTTTTTGCTTTTTCCTGCTAATCCTAGCATGGTAAAGAAGATTCAAAGAGAGTGAGATGCCAGCTCTTTTCATTCAGTCAGTAGCTTCAAATATTTCTGGTATATGAATAACATGATGTTTTTCAATGGCAAAAATCAATGAATATTGTAAATGCACAAACAGTAATTTCTCCGCATTGCAAGGTGCAATTCTGAAATTTTTTGCTTTTTCCTGCTAATCCTAGCATGATAAAGAAGATTCAAAGAGAGTGAGATGCCAGCTCCTTTCATTCAGTCAGTAGCTTCAAACATTTCTGGACGTTTTTCAATGGCAAAAATCAATGAATATTGTAAATGCACAAACAGTAATTTCTCCGCATTGCAAGGTGCAATTCTGAAATTTTTTGCTTTTTCCTGCTAATCCTAGCATGATAAAGAAGATTCAAAGAGAGTGAGATGCCAGCTCTTTTCATTCAGTCAGTAGCTTCAAACATTTCTGGTATATGAATAACATGATGTTTTTCAATGGCAAAAATCAATGAATATTGTAAATGCACAAACAGTAATATCTCCACATTGCAAGGTGCAATTCTGAAATTTTTTGCTTTTTCCTGCTAATCCTAGCATGATAAAGAAGATTCAAAGAGAGTGAGATGCCAGCTCCTTTCATTCAGTCAGTAGCTTCAAACATTTCTGGACGTTTTTCAATGGCAAAAATCAATGAATATTGTAAATGCACAAACAGTAATTTCTCCGCATTGCAAGGTGCAATTCTGAAATTTTTTGCTTTTTCCTGCTAATCCTAGCATGATAAAGAAGATTCAAAGAGAGTGAGATGCCAGCTCTTTTCATTCAGTCAGTAGCTTCAAACATTTCTGGACGTTTTTCAATGGCAAAAATCAATGAATATTGTAAATGCACAAACAGTAATATCTCCGCATTGCAAGGTGCAATTCTGAAATTTTTTGCTTTTTCCTGCTAATCCTAGCATGATAAAGAAGATTCAAAGAGAGTGAGATGCCAGCTCTTTTCATTCAGTCAGTAGCTTCAAACATTTCTGGTATATGAATAACATGATGTTTTTCAATGGCAAAAATCAATGAATATTGTAAATGCACAAACAGTAATATCTCCGCATTGCAAGGTGCAATTCTGAAATTTTTTGCTTTTTCCTGCTAATCCTAGCATGATAAAGAAGATTCAAAGAGAGTGAGATGCCAGCTCTTTTCATTCAGTCAGTAGCTTCAAACATTTCTGGTATATGAATAACATGATGTTTTTCAATGGCAAAAATCAATGAATATTGTAAATGCACAAACAGTAATATCTCCGCATTGCAAGGTGCAATTCTGAAATTTTTTGCTTTTTCCTGCTAATCCTAGCATGATAAAGAAGATTCAAAGAGAGTGAGATGCCAGCTCTTTTCATTCAGTCAGTAGCTTCAAACATTTCTGGTATATGAATAACATGATGTTTTTCAATGGCAAAAATCAATGAATATTGTAAATGCACAAACAGTAATATCTCCACATTGCAAGGTGCAATTCTGAAATTTTTTGCTTTTTCCTGCTAATCCTAGCATGATAAAGAAGATTCAAAGAGAGTGAGATGCCAGCTCTTTTCATTCAGTCAGTAGCTTCAAACATTTCTGGTATATGAATAACATGATGTTTTTCAATGGCAAAAATCAATGAATATTGTAAATGCACAAACAGTAATATCTCCACATTGCAAAATGCAATTCTGAAATTTTTTGCTTTTTCCTGCTAATCCTAGCATGATAAAGAAGATTCAAAGAGAGTGAGATGCCAGCTCTTTTCATTCAGTCAGTAGCTTCAAACATTTCTGGATGTTTTTCAATGGCAAAAATCAATGAATATTGTAAATGCACAAACAGTAATATCTCCGCATTGCAAGGTGCAATTCTGAAATTTTTTGCTTTTTCCTGCTAATCCTAGCATGATAAAGAAGATTCAAAGAGAGTGAGATGCCAGCTCTTTTCATTCAGTCAGTAGCTTCAAACATTTCTGGACGTTTTTCAATGGCAAAAATCAATGAATATTGTAAATGCACAAACAGTAATATCTCCGCATTGCAAGGTGCAATTCTGAAATTTTTTGCTTTTTCCTGCTAATCCTAGCATGATAAAGAAGATTCAAAGAGAGTGAGATGCCAGCTCTTTTCATTCAGTCAGTAGCTTCAAACATTTCTGGTATATGAATAACATGATGTTTTTCAATGGCAAAAAATCAATGAATATTGTAAATGCACAAACAGTAATATCTCCACATTGCAAGGTGCAATTCTGACATTTTTTGCTTTTTCCTGCTAATCCTAGCATGATAAAGAAGATTCAAAGAGAGTGAGATGCCAGCTCCTTTCATTCAGTCAGTAGCTTCAAACATTTCTGGACGTTTTTCAATGGCAAAAATCAATGAATATTGTAAATGCACAAACAGTAATATCTCCGCATTGCAAGGTGCAATTCTGAAATTTTTTGCTTTTTCCTGCTAATCCTAGCATGATAAAGAAGATTCAAAGAGAGTGAGATGCCAGCTCTTTTCATTCAGTCAGTAGCTTCAAACATTTCTAGACGTTTTTCAATGGCAAAAATCAATGAATATTGTAAATGCACAAACAGTAATATCTCCGCATTGCAAGGTGCAATTCTGAAATTTTTTGCTTTTTCCTGCTAATCCTAGCATGATAAAGAAGATTCAAAGAGAGTGAGATGCCAGCTCTTTTCATTCAGTCAGTAGCTTCAAACATTTCTGGACGTTTTTCAATGGCAAAAATCAATGAATATTGTAAAGGCACAAACAGTAATATCTCCGCACTGCAAGGTGCAATTCTGAAATTTTTTGCTTTTTCCTGCTAATCCTAGCATGATAAAGAAGATTCAAAGAGAGTGAGATGCCAGCTCTTTTCATTCAGTCAGTAGCTTCAAACATTTCTGGTATATGAATAACATGATGTTTTTCAATGGCAAAAATCAATGAATATTGTAAATGCACAAACAGTAATATCTCCGCATTGCAAGGTGCAATTCTGAAATTTTTTGCTTTTTCCTGCTAATCCTAGCATGATAAAGAAGATTCAAAGAGAGTGAGATGCCAGCTCTTTTCATTCAGTCAGTAGCTTCAAACATTTCTGGACGTTTTTCAATGGCAAAAATCAATGAATATTGTAAATGCACAAACAGTAATATCTCCGCATTGCAAGGTGCAATTCTGAAATTTTTTGCTTTTTCCTGCTAATCCTAGCATGATAAAGAAGATTCAAAGAGAGTGAGATGCCAGCTCTTTTCATTCAGTCAGTAGCTTCAAACATTTCAGGTATTTGAATAACATGTTTTTCAATGGCAAAAATCAATGAATATTGTAAATGCACAAACAGTAATATCTCCACATTGCAAGGTGCAATTCTGAAATTTTTTGCTTTTTCCTGCTAATCCTAGCATGATAAAGAAGATTCAAAGAGAGTGAGATGCCAGCTCTTTTCATTCAGTCAGTAGCTTCAAACATTTCTGGACGTTTTTCAATGGCAAAAATCAATGAATATTGTAAATGCACAAACAGTAATATCTCCGCATTGCAAGGTGCAATTCTGAAATTTTTTGCTTTTTCCTGCTAATCCTAGCATGATAAAGAAGATTCAAAGAGAGTGAGATGCCAGCTCTTTTCATTCAGTCAGTAGCTTCAAACATTTCAGGTATATGAATAACATGTTTTTCAATGGCAAAAATCAATGAATATTGTAAATGCACAAACAGCAATATCTCCACATTGCAAGGTGCAATTCTGAAATTTTTTGCTTTTTCCTGCTAATCCTAGCATGATAAAGAAGATTCAAAGAGAGTGAGATGCCAGCTCTTTTCATTCAGTCAGTAGCGTCAAACATTTCTGGACGTTTTTCAATGGCAAAAATCAATGAATATTGTAAATGCACAAACAGTAATATCTCCGCATTGCAAGGTGCAATTCTGAAATTTTTTGCTTTTTCCTGCTAATCCTAGCATGATAAAGAAGATTCAAAGAGAGTGAGATGCCAGCTCTTTTTATTCAGTCAGTAGCTTCAAACATTTCTGGTATATGAATAACATGATGTTTTTCAATGGCAAAAATCAATGAATATTGTAAATGCACAAACAGTAATATCTCCACATTGCAAGGTGCAATTCTGAAATTTTTTGCTTTTTCCTGCTAATCCTAGCATGATAAAGAAGATTCAAAGAGAGTGAGATGCCAGCTCCTTTCATTCAGTCAGTAGCTTCAAACATTTCTGGACGTTTTTCAATGGCAAAAATCAATGAATATTGTAAGTGCACAAACAGTAATTTCTCCGCATTGCAAGGTGCAATTCTGAAATTTTTGGCTTTTTCCTGCTAATCCTAGCATGATAAAGAAGATTCAAAGAGAGTGAGATGCCAGCTCTTTTCATTCAGTCAGTAGCTTCAAACATTTCTGGTATATGAATAACATGATGTTTTTCAATGGCAAAAATCAATGAATATTGTAAATGCACAAACAGTAATATCTCCACATTGCAAGGTGCAATTCTGAAATTTTTTGCTTTTTCCTGCTAATCCTAGCATGATAAAGAAGATTCAAAGAGAGTGAGATGCCAGCTCCTTTCATTCAGTCAGTAGCTTCAAACATTTCTGGACGTTTCTCAATGGCAAAAATCAATGAATATTGTAAATGCACAAACAGTAATTTCTCCGCATTGCAAGGTGCAATTCTGAAATTTTTTGCTTTTTCCTGCTAATCCTAGCATGATAAAGAAGATTCAAAGAGAGTGAGATGCCAGCTCTTTTCATTCAGTCAGTAGCTTCAAACATTTCTGGTATATGAATAACATGTTTTTCAATGGCAAAAATCAATGAATATTGTAAATGCACAAACAGTAATATCTCCACATTGCAAGGTGCAATTCTGAAATTTTTTGCTTTTTCCTGCTAATCCTAGCATGATAAAGAAGATTCAAAGAGAGTGAGATGCCAGCTCTTTTCATTCAGTCAGTAGCTTCAAACATTTCTGGTATATGAATAACATGATGTTTTTCAATGGCAAAAATCAATGAATATTGTAAATGCACAAACAGTAATATCTCCGCATTGCAAGGTGCAATTCTGAAATTTTTTGCTTTTTCCTGCTAATCCTAGCATGATAAAGAAGATTCAAAGAGAGTGAGATGCCAGCTCTTTTCATTCAGTCAGTAGCTTCAAACATTTCTGGACGTTTTTCAATGGCAAAAATCAATGAATATTGTAAATGCACAAACAGTAATATCTCCGCATTGCAAGGTGCAATTCTGAAATTTTTTGCTTTTTCCTGCTAATCCTAGCATGATAAAGAAGATTCAAAGAGAGTGAGATGCCAGCTCTTTTCATTCAGTCAGTAGCTTCAAACATTTCTGGTATATGAATAACATGATGTTTTTCAATGGCAAAAATCAATGAATATTGTAAATGCACAAACAGTAATTTCTCCGCATTGCAAGGTGCAATTCTGAAATTTTTTGCTTTTTCCTGCTAATCCTAGCATGATAAAGAAGATTCAAAGAGAGTGAGATGCCAGCTCCTTTCATTCAGTCAGTAGCTTCAAACATTTCTGGTATATGAATAACATGATGTTTTTCAATGGCAAAAATCAATGAATATTGTAAATGCACAAACAGTAAAATCTCCACATTGCAAGGTGCAATTCTGAATCTTTTTGCTTTTTCCTGCTAATCCTAGCATGATAAAGAAGATTCAAAGAGAGTGAGATGCCAGCTCTTTTCATTCAGTCAGTAGCTTCAAACATTTCTGGACGTTTTTCAATGGCAAAAATCAATGAATATTGTAAATGCACAAACAGTAATATCTCCGCATTGCAAGGTGCAATTCTGAAATTTTTTGCTTTTTCCTGCTAATCCTAGCATGATAAAGAAGATTCAAAGAGAGTGAGATGCCAGCTCTTTTCATTCAGTCAGTAGCTTCAAACATTTCTGGACGTTTTTCAATGGCAAAAATCAATGAATATTGTAAATGCACAAACAGTAATATCTCCGCATTGCAAGGTGCAATTCTGAAATTTTTTGCTTTTTCCTGCTAATCCTAGCATGATAAAGAAGATTCAAAGAGAGTGAGATGCCAGCTCTTTTCATTCAGTCAGTAGCTTCAAACATTTCTGGTATATGAATAACATGATGTTTTTCAATGGCAAAAATCAATGAATATTGTAAATGCACAAACAGTAATATCTCCACATTGCAAGGTGCAATTCTGAAATTTTTTGCTTTTTCCTGCTAATCCTAGCATGATAAAGAAGATTCAAAGAGAGTGAGATGCCAGCTCCTTTCATTCAGTCAGTAGCTTCAAACATTTCTGGACGTTTTTCAATGGCAAAAATCAATGAATATTGTAAATGCACAAACAGTAATATCTCCGCATTGCAAGGTGCAATTCTGAAATTTTTTGCTTTTTCCTGCTAATCCTAGCATGATAAAGAAGATTCAAAGAGAGTGAGATGCCAGCTCTTTTCATTCAGTCAGTAGCTTCAAACATTTCTGGACGTTTTTCAATGGCAAAAATCAATGAAAATTGTAAATGCACAAACAGTAATTTCTCCGCATTGCAAGGTGCAATTCTGAAATTTTTTGCTTTTTCCTGCTAATACTAGCATGATAAAGAAGATTCAAAGAGAGTGAGATGCCAGCTCTTTTCATTCAGTCAGTAGCTTCAAACATTTCTGGACGTTTTTCAATGGCAAAAATCAATGAAAATTGTAAATGCACAAACAGTAATTTCTCCACATTGCAAGGTGCAATTCTGAAATTTTTTGCTTTTTCCTGCTAATCCTAGCATGATAAATAAGATTCAAAGAGAGTGAGATGCCAGCTCTTTTCATTCAGTCAGTAGCTTCAAACATTTCTGGTATATGAATAACATGATGTTTTTCAATGGCAAAAATCAATGAATATTGTAAATGCACAAACAGTAATATCTCCACATTGCAAGGTGCAATTCTGAAATTTTTTGCTTTTTCCTGCTAATCCTAGCATGATAAAGAAGATTCAAAGAGAGTGAGATGCCAGCTCTTTTCATTCAGTCAGTAGCTTCAAACATTTCTGGTATATGAATAACATGATGTTTTTCAATGGCAAAAATCAATGAATATTGTAAATGCACAAACAGTAATTTCTCCGCATTGCAAGGTGCAATTCTGAATTTTTTTGCTTTTTCCTGCTAATCCTAGCATGATAAAGAAGATTCAAAGAGAGTGAGATGCCAGCTCCTTTCATTCAGTCAGTAGCTTCAAACATTTCTGGACGTTTTTCAATGGCAAAAATCAATGAATATTGTAAATGCACAAACAGTAATTTCTCCGCATTGCAAGGTGCAATTCTGAAATTTTTGGCTTTTTCCTGCTAATCCTAGCATGATAAAGAAGATTCAAAGAGAGTGAGACGCCAGCTCTTTTCATTCAGTCAGTAGCTTCAAACATTTCTGGTATATGAATAACATGATGTTTTTCAATGGCAAAAATCAATGAATATTGTAAATGCACAAACAGTAATTTCTCCGCATTGCAAGGTGCAATTCTGAAATTTTTTGCTTTTTCCTGCTAATCCTAGCATGATAAAGAAGATTCAAAGAGAGTGAGATGCCAGCTCCTTTCATTCAGTCAGTAGCTTCAAACATTTCTGGATGTTTTTCAATGGCAAAAATCAATGAATATTGTAAATGCACAAACAGTAATTTCTCCGCATTGCAAGGTGCAATTCTGAAATTTTTGGCTTTTTCCTGCTAATCCTAGCATGATAAAGAAGATTCAAAGAGAGTGAGATGCCAGCTCTTTTCATTCAGTCAGTAGCTTCAAACATTTCTGGTATATGAATAACATGATGTTTTTCAATGGCAAAAATCAATGAATATTGTAAATGCACAAACAGTAATATCTCCACATTGCAAGGTGCAATTCTGAAATTTTTTGCTTTTTCCTGCTAATCCTAGCATGATAAAGAAGATTCAAAGAGAGTGAGATGCCAGCTCCTTTCATTCAGTCAGTAGCTTCAAACATTTCTGGACGTTTCTCAATGGCAAAAATCAATGAATATTGTAAATGCACAAACAGTAATTTCTCTGCATTGCAAGGTGCAATTCTGAAATTTTTTGCTTTTTCCTGCTAATCCTAGCATGATAAAGAAGATTCAAAGAGAGTGAGATGCCAGCTCTTTTCATTCAGTCAGTAGCTTCAAACATTTCTGGTATATGAATAACATGTTTTTCAATGGCAAAAATCAATGAATATTGTAAATGCACAAACAGTAATATCTCCACATTGCAAGGTGCAATTCTGAAATTTTTTGCTTTTTCCTGCTAATCCTAGCATGATAAAGATTCAAAGAGAGTGAGATGCCAGCTCTTTTCATTCAGTCAGTAGCTTCAAACATTTCTGGACGTTTTTCAATGGCAAAAATCAATGAATATTGTAAATGCACAAACAGTAATATCTCCGCATTGCAAGGTGCAATTCTGAAATTTTTTGCTTTTTCCTGCTAATCCTAGCATGATAAAGAAGATTTAAAGAGAGTGAGATGCCAGCTCTTTTCATTCAGTTAGTAGCTTCAAACATTTCTGGTATATGAATAACATGATGTCTTTCAATGGCAAAAATCAATGAATATTGTAAATGCACAAACAGTAATATCTCCACATTGCAAGGTGCAATTCTGAAATTTTTTGATTTTTCCTGCTAATCCTAGCATGATAAAGAAGATTCAAAGAGAGTGAGATGCCAGCTCCTTTCATTCAGTCAGTAGCTTCAAACATTTCTGGACGTTTTTCAATGGCAAAAATCAATGAATATTGTAAATGCACAAACAGTAATATCTCCGCATTGCAAGGTGCAATTCTGAAATTTTTTGCTTTTTCCTGCTAATCCTAGCATGATAAAGAAGATTTAAAGAGAGTGAGATGCCAGCTCTTTTCATTCAGTCAGTAGCTTCAAACATTTCTGGACGTTTTTCAATGGCAAAAATCAATGAATATTGTAAATGCACAAACAGTAATTTCTCCGCATTGCAAGGTGCAATTCTGAAATTTTTTGCTTTTTCCTGCTAATCCTAGCATGATAAAGAAGATTCAAAGAGAGTGAGATGCCAGCTCTTTTCATTCAGTCAGTAGCTTCAAACATTTCTGGTATATGAATAACATGATGTTTTTCAATGGCAAAAATCAATGAATATTGTAAATGCACAAACAGTAATATCTCCACATTGCAAGGTGCAATTCTGAAATTTTTTGCTTTTTCCTGCTAATCCTAGCATGATAAAGAAGATTCAAAGAGAGTGAGATGCCAGCTCTTTTCATTCAGTCAGTAGCTTCAAACATTTCTGGTATATGAATAACATGATGTTTTTCAATGGCAAAAATCAATGAATATTGTAAATGCACAAACAGTAATTTCTCCGCATTGCAAGGTGCAATTCTGAAATTTTTTGCTTTTTCCTGCTAATCCTAGCATGATAAAGAAGATTCAAAGAGAGTGAGATGCCAGCTCTTTTCATTCAGTCAGTAGCTTCAAACATTTCTGGACGTTTTTCAATGGCAAAAATCAATGAATATTGTAAATGCACAAACAGTAATATCTCCGCATTGCAAGGTGCAATTCTGAAATTTTTTGCTTTTTCCTGCTAATCCTAGCATGATAAAGAAGATTCAAAGAGAGTGAGATGCCAGCTCTTTTCATTCAGTCAGTAGCTTCAAACATTTCTGGTATATGAATAACATGATGTTTTTCAATGGCAAAAATCAATGAATATTGTAAATGCACAAACAGTAATTTCTCCGCATTGCAAGGTGCAATTCTGAAATTTTTTGCTTTTTCCTGCTAATCCTAGCATGATAAAGAAGATTCAAAGAGAGTGAGATGCCAGCTCTTTTCATTCAGTCAGTAGCTTCAAACATTTCTGGTATATGAATAACATGATGTTTTTCAATGGCAAAAATCAATGAATATTGTAAATGCACAAACAGTAATTTCTCCGCATTGCAAGGTGCAATTCTGAAATTTTTTGCTTTTTCCTGCTAATCCTAGCATGATAAAGAAGATTCAAAGAGAGTGAGATGCCAGCTCCTTTCATTCAGTCAGTAGCTTCAAACATTTCTGGACGTTTTTCAATGGCAAAAATCAATGAATATTGTAAATGCACAAACAGTAATTTCTCCGCATTGCAAGGTGCAATTCTGAAATTTTTTGCTTTTTCCTGCTAATCCTAGCATGATAAAGAAGATTCAAAGAGAGTGAGATGCCAGCTCTTTTCATTAAGTCAGTAGCTTCAAACATTTCTGGTATATGAATAACATGATGTTTTTCAATGGCAAAAATCAATGAATATTGTAAATGCACAAACAGTAATATCTCCACATTGCAAGGTGCAATTCTGAAATTTTTTGCTTTTTCCTGCTAATCCTAGCATGATAAAGAAGATTCAAAGAGAGTGAGATGCCAGCTATTTTCATTCAGTCAGTAGCTTCAAACATTTCTGGTATATGAATAACATGATGTTTTTCAATGGCAAAAATCAATGAATATTGTAAATGCACAAACAGTAATATCTCCACATTGCAAGGTGCAATTCTGAAATTTTTTGCTTTTTCCTGCTAATCCTAGCATGATAAAGAAGATTCAAAGAGAGTGAGATGCCAGCTCTTTTCATTCAGTCAGTAGCTTCAAACATTTCTGGACGTTTTTCAATGGCAAAAATCAATGAATATTGTAAATGCACAAACAGTAATATCTCCGCATTGCAAGGTGCAATTCTGAAATTTTTTGCTTTTTCCTGCTAATCCTAGCATGATAAAGAAGATTCAAAGAGAGTGAGATGCCAGCTCTTTTCATTCAGTCAGCTTCAAACATTTCTGGACGTTTTTCAATGGCAAAAATCAATGAATATTGTAAATGCACAAACAGTAATATCTCCGCATTGCAAGGTGCAATTCTGAAATTTTTTGCTTTTTCCTGCTAATCCTAGCATGATAAAGAAGATTCAAAGAGAGTGAGATGCCAGCTCTTTTCATTCAGTCAGTAGCTTCAAACATTTCTGGTATATGAATAACATGATGTTTTTCAATGGCAAAAATCAATGAATATTGTAAATGCACAAACAGTAATATCTCCACATTGCAAGGTGCAATTCTGAAATTTTTTGCTTTTTCCTGCTAATCCTAGCATGATAAAGAAGATTCAAAGAGAGTGAGATGCCAGCTCCTTTCATTCAGTCAGTAGCTTCAAACATTTCTGGACGTTTTTCAATGGCAAAAATCAATGAATATTGTAAATGCACAAACAGTAATATCTCCGCATTGCAAGGTGCAATTCTGAAATTTTTTGCTTTTTCCTGCTAATCCTAGCATGATAAAGAAGATTCAAAGAGAGTGAGATGCCAGCTCTTTTCATTCAGTCAGTAGCTTCAAACATTTCTGGACGTTTTTCAATGGCAAAAATCAATGAAAATTGTAAATGCACAAACAGTAATTTCTCCGCATTGCAAGGTGCAATTCTGAAATTTTTTGCTTTTTCCTGCTAATCCTAGCATGATAAAGAAGATTCAAAGAGAGTGAGATGCCAGCTCTTTATATTCAGTCAGTAGCTTCAAACATTTCTGGTATATGAATAACATGATGTTTTTCAATGGCAAAAATCAATGAATATTGTAAATGCACAAACAGTAATATCTCCACATTGCAAGGTGCAATTCTGAAATTTTTTGCTTTTTCCTGCTAATCCTAGCATGATAAAGAAGATTCAAAGAGAGTGAGATGCCAGCTCCTTTCATTCAGTCAGTAGCTTCAAACATTTCTGGACGTTTTTCAATGGCAAAAATCAATGAATATTGTAAGTGCACAAACAGTAATTTCTCCGCATTGCAAGGTGCAATTCTGAAATTTTTGGCTTTTTCCTGCTAATCCTAGCATGATAAAGAAGATTCAAAGAGAGTGAGATGCCAGCTCTTTTCATTCAGTCAGTAGCTTCAAACATTTCTGGTATATGAATAACATGATGTTTTTCAATGGCAAAAATCAATGAATATTGTAAATGCACAAACAGTAATATCTCCACATTGCAAGGTGCAATTCTGAAATTTTTTGCTTTTTCCTGCTAATCCTAGCATGATAAAGAAGATTCAAAGAGAGTGAGATGCCAGCTCCTTTCATTCAGTCAGTAGCTTCAAACATTTCTGGACGTTTCTCAATGGCAAAAATCAATGAATATTGTAAATGCACAAACAGTAATTTCTCCGCATTGCAAGGTGCAATTCTGAAATTTTTTGCTTTTTCCTGCTAATCCTAGCATGATAAAGAAGATTCAAAGAGAGTGAGATGCCAGCTCTTTTCATTCAGTCAGTAGCTTCAAACATTTCTGGTATATGAATAA
Source organism: Phyllobates terribilis (assembly GCF_046119375.1). Classification (NCBI taxonomy): domain Eukaryota; kingdom Metazoa; phylum Chordata; class Amphibia; order Anura; family Dendrobatidae; genus Phyllobates; species Phyllobates terribilis. The sequence continues at coordinate 1,602,540 of NW_027363172.1, read as the reverse complement.
CATGTTTTTCAATGGCAAAAATCAATGAATATTGTAAATGCACAAACAGTAATATCTCCACATTGCAAGGTGCAATTCTGAAATTTTTGCTTTTTCCTGCTAATCCTAGCATGATAAAGAAGATTCAAAGAGAGTGAGATGCCAGCTCTTTTCATTCAGTCAGTAGCTTCAAACATTTCTGGTATATGAATAACATGATGTTTTTCAATGGCAAAAATCAATGAATATTGTAAATGCACAAACAGTAATATCTCCGCATTGCAAGGTGCAATTCTGAAATTTTTTGCTTTTTCCTGCTAATCCTAGCATGATAAAGAAGATTCAAAGAGAGTGAGATGCCAGCTCTTTTCATTCAGTCAGTAGCTTCAAACATTTCTGGACGTTTTTCAATGGCAAAAATCAATGAATATTGTAAATGCACAAACAGTAATATCTCCGCATTGCAAGGTGCAATTCTGAAATTTTTTGCTTTTTCCTGCTAATCCTAGCATGATAAAGAAGATTCAAAGAGAGTGAGATGCCAGCTCTTTTCATTCAGTCAGTAGCTTCAAACATTTCTGGTATATGAATAACATGATGTTTTTCAATGGCAAAAATCAATGAATATTGTAAATGCACAAACAGTAATTTCTCCGCATTGCAAGGTGCAATTCTGAAATTTTTTGCTTTTTCCTGCTAATCCTAGCATGATAAAGAAGATTCAAAGAGAGTGAGATGCCAGCTCCTTTCATTCAGTCAGTAGCTTCAAACATTTCTGGTATATGAATAACATGATGTTTTTCAATGGCAAAAATCAATGAATATTGTAAATGCACAAACAGTAAAATCTCCACATTGCAAGGTGCAATTCTGAATCTTTTTGCTTTTTCCTGCTAATCCTAGCATGATAAAGAAGATTCAAAGAGAGTGAGATGCCAGCTCTTTTCATTCAGTCAGTAGCTTCAAACATTTCTGGACGTTTTTCAATGGCAAAAATCAATGAATATTGTAAATGCACAAACAGTAATATCTCCGCATTGCAAGGTGCAATTCTGAAATTTTTTGCTTTTTCCTGCTAATCCTAGCATGATAAAGAAGATTCAAAGAGAGTGAGATGCCAGCTCTTTTCATTCAGTCAGTAGCTTCAAACATTTCTGGACGTTTTTCAATGGCAAAAATCAATGAATATTGTAAATGCACAAACAGTAATTTCTCCGCATTGCAAGGTGCAATTCTGAAATTTTTTGCTTTTTCCTGCTAATCCTAGCATGATAAAGAAGATTCAAAGAGAGTGAGATGCCAGCTCTTTTCATTCAGTCAGTAGCTTCAAACATTTCTGGTATATGAATAACATGATGTTTTTCAATGGCAAAAATCAATGAATATTGTAAATGCACAAACAGTAATATCTCCACATTGCAAGGTGCAATTCTGAAATTTTTTGCTTTTTCCTGCTAATCCTAGCATGATAAAGAAGATTCAAAGAGAGTGAGATGCCAGCTCTTTTCATTCAGTCAGTAGCTTCAAACATTTCTGGTATATGAATAACATGATGTTTTTCAATGGCAAAAATCAATGAATATTGTAAATGCACAAACAGTAATTTCTCCGCATTGCAAGGTGCAATTCTGAATTTTTTTGCTTTTTCCTGCTAATCCTAGCATGATAAAGAAGATTCAAAGAGAGTGAGATGCCAGCTCCTTTCATTCAGTCAGTAGCTTCAAACATTTCTGGACGTTTTTCAATGGCAAAAATCAATGAATATTGTAAATGCACAAACAGTAATTTCTCCGCATTGCAAGGTGCAATTCTGAAATTTTTGGCTTTTTCCTGCTAATCCTAGCATGATAAAGAAGATTCAAAGAGAGTGAGACGCCAGCTCTTTTCATTCAGTCAGTAGCTTCAAACATTTCTGGTATATGAATAACATGATGTTTTTCAATGGCAAAAATCAATGAATATTGTAAATGCACAAACAGTAATTTCTCCGCATTGCAAGGTGCAATTCTGAAATTTTTTGCTTTTTCCTGCTAATCCTAGCATGATAAAGAAGATTCAAAGAGAGTGAGATGCCAGCTCCTTTCATTCAGTCAGTAGCTTCAAACATTTCTGGATGTTTTTCAATGGCAAAAATCAATGAATATTGTAAATGCACAAACAGTAATTTCTCCGCATTGCAAGGTGCAATTCTGAAATTTTTGGCTTTTTCCTGCTAATCCTAGCATGATAAAGAAGATTCAAAGAGAGTGAGATGCCAGCTCTTTTCATTCAGTCAGTAGCTTCAAACATTTCTGGTATATGAATAACATGATGTTTTTCAATGGCAAAAATCAATGAATATTGTAAATGCACAAACAGTAATATCTCCACATTGCAAGGTGCAATTCTGAAATTTTTTGCTTTTTCCTGCTAATCCTAGCATGATAAAGAAGATTCAAAGAGAGTGAGATGCCAGCTCCTTTCATTCAGTCAGTAGCTTCAAACATTTCTGGACGTTTCTCAATGGCAAAAATCAATGAATATTGTAAATGCACAAACAGTAATTTCTCTGCATTGCAAGGTGCAATTCTGAAATTTTTTGCTTTTTCCTGCTAATCCTAGCATGATAAAGAAGATTCAAAGAGAGTGAGATGCCAGCTCTTTTCATTCAGTCAGTAGCTTCAAACATTTCTGGTATATGAATAACATGTTTTTCAATGGCAAAAATCAATGAATATTGTAAATGCACAAACAGTAATATCTCCACATTGCAAGGTGCAATTCTGAAATTTTTTGCTTTTTCCTGCTAATCCTAGCATGATAAAGATTCAAAGAGAGTGAGATGCCAGCTCTTTTCATTCAGTCAGTAGCTTCAAACATTTCTGGACGTTTTTCAATGGCAAAAATCAATGAATATTGTAAATGCACAAACAGTAATATCTCCGCATTGCAAGGTGCAATTCTGAAATTTTTTGCTTTTTCCTGCTAATCCTAGCATGATAAAGAAGATTTAAAGAGAGTGAGATGCCAGCTCTTTTCATTCAGTTAGTAGCTTCAAACATTTCTGGTATATGAATAACATGATGTCTTTCAATGGCAAAAATCAATGAATATTGTAAATGCACAAACAGTAATATCTCCACATTGCAAGGTGCAATTCTGAAATTTTTTGATTTTTCCTGCTAATCCTAGCATGATAAAGAAGATTCAAAGAGAGTGAGATGCCAGCTCCTTTCATTCAGTCAGTAGCTTCAAACATTTCTGGACGTTTTTCAATGGCAAAAATTCAATGAATATTGTAAATGCACAAACAGTAATATCTCCGCATTGCAAGGTGCAATTCTGAAATTTTTTGCTTTTTCCTGCTAATCCTAGCATGATAAAGAAGATTTAAAGAGAGTGAGATGCCAGCTCTTTTCATTCAGTCAGTAGCTTCAAACATTTCTGGACGTTTTTCAATGGCAAAAATCAATGAATATTGTAAATGCACAAACAGTAATTTCTCCGCATTGCAAGGTGCAATTCTGAAATTTTTTGCTTTTTCCTGCTAATCCTAGCATGATAAAGAAGATTCAAAGAGAGTGAGATGCCAGCTCTTTTCATTCAGTCAGTAGCTTCAAACATTTCTGGTATATGAATAACATGATGTTTTTCAATGGCAAAAATCAATGAATATTGTAAATGCACAAACAGTAATATCTCCACATTGCAAGGTGCAATTCTGAAATTTTTTGCTTTTTCCTGCTAATCCTAGCATGATAAAGAAGATTCAAAGAGAGTGAGATGCCAGCTCTTTTCATTCAGTCAGTAGCTTCAAACATTTCTGGTATATGAATAACATGATGTTTTTCAATGGCAAAAATCAATGAATATTGTAAATGCACAAACAGTAATTTCTCCGCATTGCAAGGTGCAATTCTGAAATTTTTTGCTTTTTCCTGCTAATCCTAGCATGATAAAGAAGATTCAAAGAGAGTGAGATGCCAGCTCTTTTCATTCAGTCAGTAGCTTCAAACATTTCTGGACGTTTTTCAATGGCAAAAATCAATGAATATTGTAAATGCACAAACAGTAATATCTCCGCATTGCAAGGTGCAATTCTGAAATTTTTTGCTTTTTCCTGCTAATCCTAGCATGATAAAGAAGATTCAAAGAGAGTGAGATGCCAGCTCTTTTCATTCAGTCAGTAGCTTCAAACATTTCTGGTATATGAATAACATGATGTTTTTCAATGGCAAAAATCAATGAATATTGTAAATGCACAAACAGTAATTTCTCCGCATTGCAAGGTGCAATTCTGAAATTTTTTGCTTTTTCCTGCTAATCCTAGCATGATAAAGAAGATTCAAAGAGAGTGAGATGCCAGCTCTTTTCATTCAGTCAGTAGCTTCAAACATTTCTGGTATATGAATAACATGATGTTTTTCAATGGCAAAAATCAATGAATATTGTAAATGCACAAACAGTAATTTCTCCGCATTGCAAGGTGCAATTCTGAAATTTTTTGCTTTTTCCTGCTAATCCTAGCATGATAAAGAAGATTCAAAGAGAGTGAGATGCCAGCTCCTTTCATTCAGTCAGTAGCTTCAAACATTTCTGGACGTTTTTCAATGGCAAAAATCAATGAATATTGTAAATGCACAAACAGTAATATCTCCACATTGCAAGGTGCAATTCTGAAATTTTTTGCTTTTTCCTGCTAATCCTAGCATGATAAAGAAGATTCAAAGAGAGTGAGATGCCAGCTCCTTTCATTCAGTCAGTAGCTTCAAACATTTCTGGACGTTTCTCAATGGCAAAAATCAATGAATATTGTAAATGCACAAACAGTAATTTCTCCGCATTGCAAGGTGCAATTCTGAAATTTTTTGCTTTTTCCTGCTAATCCTAGCATGATAAAGAAGATTCAAAGAGAGTGAGATGCCAGCTCTTTTCATTCAGTCAGTAGCTTCAAACATTTCTGGTATATGAATAACATGTTTTTCAATGGCAAAAATCAATGAATATTGTAAATGCACAAACAGTAATATCTCCACATTGCAAGGTGCAATTCTGAAATTTTTTGCTTTTTCCTGCTAATCCTAGCATGATAAAGAAGATTCAAAGAGAGTGAGATGCCAGCTCTTTTCATTCAGTCAGTAGCTTCAAACATTTCTGGTATATGAATAACATGATGTTTTTCAATGGCAAAAATCAATGAATATTGTAAATGCACAAACAGTAATATCTCCGCATTGCAAGGTGCAATTCTGAAATTTTTTGCTTTTTCCTGCTAATCCTAGCATGATAAAGAAGATTCAAAGAGAGTGAGATGCCAGCTCTTTTCATTCAGTCAGTAGCTTCAAACATTTCTGGACGTTTTTCAATGGCAAAAATCAATGAATATTGTAAATGCACAAACAGTAATATCTCCGCATTGCAAGGTGCAATTCTGAAATTTTTTGCTTTTTCCTGCTAATCCTAGCATGATAAAGAAGATTCAAAGAGAGTGAGATGCCAGCTCTTTTCATTCAGTCAGTAGCTTCAAACATTTCTGGTATATGAATAACATGATGTTTTTCAATGGCAAAAATCAATGAATATTGTAAATGCACAAACAGTAAAATCTCCACATTGCAAGGTGCAATTCTGAATCTTTTTGCTTTTTCCTGCTAATCCTAGCATGATAAAGAAGATTCAAAGAGAGTGAGATGCCAGCTCTTTTCATTCAGTCAGTAGCTTCAAACATTTCTGGACGTTTTTCAATGGCAAAAATCAATGAATATTGTAAATGCACAAACAGTAATATCTCCGCATTGCAAGGTGCAATTCTGAAATTTTTTGCTTTTTCCTGCTAATCCTAGCATGATAAAGAAGATTCAAAGAGAGTGAGATGCCAGCTCTTTTCATTCAGTCAGTAGCTTCAAACATTTCTGGATGTTTTTCAATGGCAAAAATCAATGAATATTGTAAATGCACAAACAGTAATATCTCCGCATTGCAAGGTGCAATTCTGAAATTTTTTGCTTTTTCCTGCTAATCCTAGCATGATAAAGAAGATTCAAAGAGAGTGAGATGCCAGCTCTTTTCATTCAGTCAGTAGCTTCAAACATTTCTGGTATATGAATAACATGTTTTTCAATGGCAAAAATCAATGAATATTGTAAATGCACAAACAGTAATATCTCCACATTGCAAGGTGCAATTCTGAAATTTTTTGCTTTTTCCTGCTAATCCTAGCATGATAAAGAAGATTCAAAGAGAGTGAGATGCCAGCTCTTTTCATTCAGTCAGTAGCTTCAAACATTTCTGGTATATGAATAACATGATGTTTTTCAATGGCAAAAATCAATGAATATTGTAAATGCACAAACAGTAATATCTCCACATTGCAAGGTGCAATTCTGAATTTTTTTGCTTTTTCCTGCTAATCCTAGCATGATAAAGAAGATTCAAAGAGAGTGAGATGCCAGCTCTTTTCATTCAGTCAGTAGCTTCAAACATTTCTGGACGTTTTTCAATGGCAAAAATCAATGAATATTGTAAATGCACAAACAGTAATATCTCCGCATTGCAAGGTGCAATTCTGAAATTTTTTGCTTTTTCCTGCTAATCCTAGCATGATAAAGAAGATTTAAAGAGAGTGAGATGCCAGCTCTTTTCATTCAGTTAGTAGCTTCAAACATTTCTGGTATATGAATAACATGATGTTTTTCAATGGCAAAAATCAATGAATATTGTAAATGCACAAACAGTAATATCTCCACATTGCAAGGTGCAATTCTGAAATTTTTTGCTTTTTCCTGCTAATCCTAGCATGATAAAGAAGATTCAAAGAGAGTGAGATGCCAGCTCCTTTCATTCAGTCAGTAGCTTCAAACATTTCTTGACGTTTTTCAATGGCAAAAATCAATGAATATTGTAAATGCACAAACAGTAATATCTCCGCATTGCAAGGTGCAATTCTGAAATTTTTTGCTTTTTCCTGCTAATCCTAGCATGATAAAGAAGATTCAAAGAGAGTGAGATGCCAGCTCTTTTCATTCAGTCAGTAGCTTCAAACATTTCTGGACGTTTTTCAATGGCAAAAATCAATGAATATTGTAAATGCACAAACAGTAATTTCTCCGCATTGCAAGGTGCAATTCTGAAATTTTTTGCTTTTTCCTGCTAATCCTAGCATGATAAAGAAGATTCAAAGAGAGTGAGATGCCAGCTCTTTTCATTCAGTCAGTAGCTTCAAACATTTCTGGTATATGAATAACATGATGTTTTTCAATGGCAAAAATCAATGAATATTGTAAATGCACAAACAGTAATATCTCCACATTGCAAGGTGCAATTCTGAAATTTTTTGCTTTTTCCTGCTAATCCTAGCATGATAAAGAAGATTCAAAGAGAGTGAGATGCCAGCTCTTTTCATTCAGTCAGTAGCTTCAAACATTTCTGGTATATGAATAACATGATGTTTTTCAATGGCAAAAATCAATGAATATTGTAAATGCACAAACAGTAATTTCTCCGCATTGCAAGGTGCAATTCTGAAATTTTTTGCTTTTTCCTGCTAATCCTAGCATGATAAAGAAGATTCAAAGAGAGTGAGATGCCAGCTCTTTTCATTCAGTCAGTAGCTTCAAACATTTCTGGACGTTTTTCAATGGCAAAAATCAATGAATATTGTAAATGCACAAACAGTAATATCTCCGCATTGCAAGATGCAATTCTGAAATTTTTTGCTTTTTCCTGCTAATCCTAGCATGATAAATAAGATTCAAAGAGAGTGAGATGCCAGCTCTTTTCATTCAGTCAGTAGCTTCAAACATTTCTGGTATATGAATAACATGTTTTTCAATGGCAAAAATCAATGAATATTGTAAATGCACAAACAGTAATATCTCCACATTGCAAGGTGCAATTCTGAATTTTTTTGCTTTTTCCTGCTAATCCTAGCATGATAAAGAAGATTCAAAGAGAGTGAGATGCCAGCTCTTTTCATTCAGTCAGTAGCTTCAAACATTTCTGGACGTTTTTCAATGGCAAAAATCAATGAATATTGTAAATGCACAAACAGTAATATCTCCGGATTGCAAGGTGCAATTCTGAAATTTTTTGCTTTTTCCTGCTAATCCTAGCATGATAAAGAAGATTTAAAGAGAGTGAGATGCCAGCTCTTTTCATTCAGTTAGTAGCTTCAAACATTTCTGGTATATGAATAACATGATGTTTTTCAATGGCAAAAATCAATGCATATTGTAAATGAACAAACAGTAATATCTCCACATTGCAAGGTGCAATTCTGAAATTTTTTGCTTTTTCCTGCTAATCCTAGCATGATAAAGAAGATTCAAAGAGAGTGAGATGCCAGCTCCTTTCATTCAGTCAGTAGCTTCAAACATTTCTGGACGTTTTTCAATGGCAAAAATCAATGAATATTGTAAATGCACAAACAGTAATATCTCCGCATTGCAAGGTGCAATTCTGAAATTTTTTGCTTTTTCCTGCTAATCCTAGCATGATAAAGAAGATTCAAAGAGAGTGAGATGCCAGCTCTTTTCATTCAGTCAGTAGCTTCAAACATTTCTGGTATATGAATAACATGTTTTTCAATGGCAAAAATCAATGAATATTGTAAATGCACAAACAGCAATATCTCCACATTGCAAGGTGCAATTCTGAAATTTTTTGCTTTTTCCTGCTAATCCTAGCATGATAAAGAAGATTCAAAGAGAGTGAGATGCCAGCTCTTTTCATTCAGTCAGTAGCTTCAAACATTTCTGGTATATGAATAACATGATGTTTTTCAATGGCAAAAATCAATGAATATTGTAAATGCACAAACAGTAATATCTCCACATTGCAAGGTGCAATTCTGAATTTTTTTGCTTTTTCCTGCTAATCCTAGCATGATAAAGAAGATTCAAAGAGAGTGAGATGCCAGCTCTTTTCATTCAGTCAGTAGCTTCAAACATTTCTGGACGTTTTTCAATGGCAAAAATCAATGAATATTGTAAATGCACAAACAGTAATATCTCCGCATTGCAAGGTGCAATTCTGAAATTTTTTGCTTTTTCCTGCTAATCCTAGCATGATAAAGAAGATTTAAAGAGAGTGAGATGCCAGCTCTTTTCATTCAGTTAGTAGCTTCAAACATTTCTGGTATATGAATAACATGATGTTTTTCAATGGCAAAAATCAATGAATATTGTAAATGCACAAACAGTAATATCTCCACATTGCAAGGTGCAATTCTGAAATTTTTTGCTTTTTCCTGCTAATCCTAGCATGATAAAGAAGATTCAAAGAGAGTGAGATGCCAGCTCCTTTCATTCAGTCAGTAGCTTCAAACATTTCTTGACGTTTTTCAATGGCAAAAATCAATGAATATTGTAAATGCACAAACAGTAATATCTCCGCATTGCAAGGTGCAATTCTGAAATTTTTTGCTTTTTCCTGCTAATCCTAGCATGATAAAGAAGATTCAAAGAGATTGAGATGCCAGCTCTTTTCATTCAGTCAGTAGCTTCAAACATTTCTGGACGTTTTTCAATGGCAAAAATCAATGAATATTGTAAATGCACAAACAGTAATTTCTCCGCATTGCAAGGTGCAATTCTGAAATTTTTTGCTTTTTCCTGCTAATCCTAGCATGATAAAGAAGATTCAAAGAGAGTGAGATGCCAGCTCTTTTCATTCAGTCAGTAGCTTCAAACATTTCTGGTATATGAATAACATGATGTTTTTCAATGGCAAAAATCAATGAATATTGTAAATGCACAAACAGTAATATCTCCACATTGCAAGGTGCAATTCTGAAATTTTTTGCTTTTTCCTGCTAATCCTAGCATGATAAAGAAGATTCAAAGAGAGTGAGATGCCAGCTCTTTTCATTCAGTCAGTAGCTTCAAACATTTCTGGTATATGAATAACATGATGTTTTTCAATGGCAAAAATCAATGAATATTGTAAATGCACAAACAGTAATTTCTCCGCATTGCAAGGTGCAATTCTGAAATTTTTTGCTTTTTCCTGCTAATCCTAGCATGATAAAGAAGATTCAAAGAGAGTGAGATGCCAGCTCTTTTCATTCAGTCAGTAGCTTCAAACATTTCTGGACGTTTTTCAATGGCAAAAATCAATGAATATTGTAAATGCACAAACAGTAATATCTCCGCATTGCAAGATGCAATTCTGAAATTTTTTGCTTTTTCCAGCTAATCCTAGCATGATAAATAAGATTCAAAGAGAGTGAGATGCCAGCTCTTTTCATTCAGTCAGTAGCTTCAAACATTTCTGGTATATGAATAACATGTTTTTCAATTGCAAAAATCAATGAATATTGTAAATGCACAAACAGTAATATCTCCACATTGCAAGGTGCAATTCTGAATTTTTTTGCTTTTTCCTGCTAATCCTAGCATGATAAAGAAGATTCAAAGAGAGTGAGATGCCAGCTCTTTTCATTCAGTCAGTAGCTTCAAACATTTCTGGACGTTTTTCAATGGCAAAAATCAATGAATATTGTAAATGCACAAACAGTAATATCTCCGCATTGCAAGGTGCAATTCTGAAATTTTTTGCTTTTTCCTGCTAATCCTAGCATGATAAAGAAGATTTAAAGAGAGTGAGATGCCAGCTCTTTTCATTCAGTTAGTAGCTTCAAACATTTCTGGTATATGAATAACATGATGTTTTTCAATGGCAAAAATCAATGCATATTGTAAATGAACAAACAGTAATATCTCCACATTGCAAGGTGCAATTCTGAAATTTTTTGCTTTTTCCTGCTAATCCTAGCATGATAAAGAAGATTCAAAGAGAGTGAGATGCCAGCTCCTTTCATTCAGTCAGTAGCTTCAAACATTTCTGGACGTTTTTCAATGGCAAAAATCAATGAATATTGTAAATGCACAAACAGTAATATCTCCGCATTGCAAGGTGCAATTCTGAAATTTTTTGCTTTTTCCTGCTAATCCTAGCATGATAAAGAAGATTCAAAGAGAGTGAGATGCCAGCTCTTTTCATTCAGTCAGTAGCTTCAAACATTTCTGGTATATGAATAACATGATTTTTTTCAATGGCAAAAATCAATGAATATTGTAAATGCACAAACAGTAATATCTCCACATTGCAAGGTGCAATTCTGAAATTTTTCGCTTTTTCCTGCTAATCCTAGCATGATAAAGAAGATTCAAAGAGAGTGAGATGCCAGCTCTTTTCATTCAGTCAGTAGCTTCAAACATTTCTGGTATATGAATAACATGATGTTTTTCAATGGCAAAAATCAATGAATATTGTAAATGCACAAACAGTAATATCTCCGCATTGCAAGGTGCAATTCTGAAATTTTTTGCTTTTTCCTGCTAATCCTAGCATGATAAAGAAGATTCAAAGAGAGTGAGATGCCAGCTCTTTTCATTCAGTCAGCTTCAAACATTTCTGGACGTTTTTCAATGGCAAAAATCAATGAATATTGTAAATGCACAAACAGTAATATCTCCGCATTGCAAGGTGCAATTCTGAAATTTTTTGCTTTTTCCTGCTAATCCTAGCATGATAAAGAAGATTCAAAGAGAGTGAGATGCCAGCTCTTTTCATTCAGTCAGTAGCTTCAAACATTTCTGGTATATGAATAACATGATGTTTTTCAATGGCAAAAATCAATGAATATTGTAAATGCACAAACAGTAATATCTCCACATTGCAAGGTGCAATTCTGAAATTTTTTGCTTTTTCCTGCTAATCCTAGCATGATAAAGAAGATTCAAAGAGAGTGAGATGCCAGCTCCTTTCATTCAGTCAGTAGCTTCAAACATTTCTGGACGTTTTTCAATGGCAAAAATCAATGAATATTGTAAATGCACAAACAGTAATATCTCCGCATTGCAAGGTGCAATTCTGAAATTTTTTGCTTTTTCCTGCTAATCCTAGCATGATAAAGAAGATTCAAAGAGAGTGAGATGCCAGCTCTTTTCATTCAGTCAGTAGCTTCAAACATTTCTGGACGTTTTTCAATGGCAAAAATCAATGAAAATTGTAAATGCACAAACAGTAATTTCTCCGCATTGCAAGGTGCAATTCTGAAATTTTTTGCTTTTTCCTGCTAATCCTAGCATGATAAAGAAGATTCAAAGAGAGTGAGATGCCAGCTCTTTATATTCAGTCAGTAGCTTCAAACATTTCTGGTATATGAATAACATGATGTTTTTCAATGGCAAAAATCAATGAATATTGTAAATGCACAAACAGTAATATCTCCACATTGCAAGGTGCAATTCTGAAATTTTTTGCTTTTTCCTGCTAATCCTAGCATGATAAAGAAGATTCAAAGAGAGTGAGATGCCAGCTCCTTTCATTCAGTCAGTAGCTTCAAACATTTCTGGACGTTTTTCAATGGCAAAAATCAATGAATATTGTAAGTGCACAAACAGTAATTTCTCCGCATTGCAAGGTGCAATTCTGAAATTTTTGGCTTTTTCCTGCTAATCCTAGCATGATAAAGAAGATTCAAAGAGAGTGAGATGCCAGCTCTTTTCATTCAGTCAGTAGCTTCAAACATTTCTGGTATATGAATAACATGATGTTTTTCAATGGCAAAAATCAATGAATATTGTAAATGCACAAACAGTAATATCTCCACATTGCAAGGTGCAATTCTGAAATTTTTTGCTTTTTCCTGCTAATCCTAGCATGATAAAGAAGATTCAAAGAGAGTGAGATGCCAGCTCCTTTCATTCAGTCAGTAGCTTCAAACATTTCTGGACGTTTCTCAATGGCAAAAATCAATGAATATTGTAAATGCACAAACAGTAATTTCTCCGCATTGCAAGGTGCAATTCTGAAATTTTTTGCTTTTTCCTGCTAATCCTAGCATGATAAAGAAGATTCAAAGAGAGTGAGATGCCAGCTCTTTTCATTCAGTCAGTAGCTTCAAACATTTCTGGTATATGAATAACATGTTTTTCAATGGCAAAAATCAATGAATATTGTAAATGCACAAACAGTAATATCTCCACATTGCAAGGTGCAATTCTGAAATTTTTGCTTTTTCCTGCTAATCCTAGCATGATAAAGAAGATTCAAAGAGAGTGAGATGCCAGCTCTTTTCATTCAGTCAGTAGCTTCAAACATTTCTGGTATATGAATAACATGATGTTTTTCAATGGCAAAAATCAATGAATATTGTAAATGCACAAACAGTAATATCTCCGCATTGCAAGGTGCAATTCTGAAATTTTTTGCTTTTTCCTGCTAATCCTAGCATGATAAAGAAGATTCAAAGAGAGTGAGATGCCAGCTCTTTTCATTCAGTCAGTAGCTTCAAACATTTCTGGACGTTTTTCAATGGCAAAAATCAATGAATATTGTAAATGCACAAACAGTAATATCTCCGCATTGCAAGGTGCAATTCTGAAATTTTTTGCTTTTTCCTGCTAATCCTAGCATGATAAAGAAGATTCAAAGAGAGTGAGATGCCAGCTCTTTTCATTCAGTCAGTAGCTTCAAACATTTCTGGTATATGAATAACATGATGTTTTTCAATGGCAAAAATCAATGAATATTGTAAATGCACAAACAGTAATTTCTCCGCATTGCAAGGTGCAATTCTGAAATTTTTTGCTTTTTCCTGCTAATCCTAGCATGATAAAGAAGATTCAAAGAGAGTGAGATGCCAGCTCCTTTCATTCAGTCAGTAGCTTCAAACATTTCTGGTATATGAATAACATGATGTTTTTCAATGGCAAAAATCAATGAATATTGTAAATGCACAAACAGTAAAATCTCCACATTGCAAGGTGCAATTCTGAATCTTTTTGCTTTTTCCTGCTAATCCTAGCATGATAAAGAAGATTCAAAGAGAGTGAGATGCCAGCTCTTTTCATTCAGTCAGTAGCTTCAAACATTTCTGGACGTTTTTCAATGGCAAAAATCAATGAATATTGTAAATGCACAAACAGTAATATCTCCGCATTGCAAGGTGCAATTCTGAAATTTTTTGCTTTTTCCTGCTAATCCTAGCATGATAAAGAAGATTCAAAGAGAGTGAGATGCCAGCTCTTTTCATTCAGTCAGTAGCTTCAAACATTTCTGGACGTTTTTCAATGGCAAAAATCAATGAATATTGTAAATGCACAAACAGTAATTTCTCCGCATTGCAAGGTGCAATTCTGAAATTTTTTGCTTTTTCCTGCTAATCCTAGCATGATAAAGAAGATTCAAAGAGAGTGAGATGCCAGCTCTTTTCATTCAGTCAGTAGCTTCAAACATTTCTGGTATATGAATAACATGATGTTTTTCAATGGCAAAAATCAATGAATATTGTAAATGCACAAACAGTAATATCTCCACATTGCAAGGTGCAATTCTGAAATTTTTTGCTTTTTCCTGCTAATCCTAGCATGATAAAGAAGATTCAAAGAGAGTGAGATGCCAGCTCTTTTCATTCAGTCAGTAGCTTCAAACATTTCTGGTATATGAATAACATGATGTTTTTCAATGGCAAAAATCAATGAATATTGTAAATGCACAAACAGTAATTTCTCCGCATTGCAAGGTGCAATTCTGAATTTTTTTGCTTTTTCCTGCTAATCCTAGCATGATAAAGAAGATTCAAAGAGAGTGAGATGCCAGCTCCTTTCATTCAGTCAGTAGCTTCAAACATTTCTGGACGTTTTTCAATGGCAAAAATCAATGAATATTGTAAATGCACAAACAGTAATTTCTCCGCATTGCAAGGTGCAATTCTGAAATTTTTGGCTTTTTCCTGCTAATCCTAGCATGATAAAGAAGATTCAAAGAGAGTGAGACGCCAGCTCTTTTCATTCAGTCAGTAGCTTCAAACATTTCTGGTATATGAATAACATGATGTTTTTCAATGGCAAAAATCAATGAATATTGTAAATGCACAAACAGTAATTTCTCCGCATTGCAAGGTGCAATTCTGAAATTTTTTGCTTTTTCCTGCTAATCCTAGCATGATAAAGAAGATTCAAAGAGAGTGAGATGCCAGCTCCTTTCATTCAGTCAGTAGCTTCAAACATTTCTGGATGTTTTTCAATGGCAAAAATCAATGAATATTGTAAATGCACAAACAGTAATTTCTCCGCATTGCAAGGTGCAATTCTGAAATTTTTGGCTTTTTCCTGCTAATCCTAGCATGATAAAGAAGATTCAAAGAGAGTGAGATGCCAGCTCTTTTCATTCAGTCAGTAGCTTCAAACATTTCTGGTATATGAATAACATGATGTTTTTCAATGGCAAAAATCAATGAATATTGTAAATGCACAAACAGTAATATCTCCACATTGCAAGGTGCAATTCTGAAATTTTTTGCTTTTTCCTGCTAATCCTAGCATGATAAAGAAGATTCAAAGAGAGTGAGATGCCAGCTCCTTTCATTCAGTCAGTAGCTTCAAACATTTCTGGACGTTTCTCAATGGCAAAAATCAATGAATATTGTAAATGCACAAACAGTAATTTCTCTGCATTGCAAGGTGCAATTCTGAAATTTTTTGCTTTTTCCTGCTAATCCTAGCATGATAAAGAAGATTCAAAGAGAGTGAGATGCCAGCTCTTTTCATTCAGTCAGTAGCTTCAAACATTTCTGGTATATGAATAACATGTTTTTCAATGGCAAAAATCAATGAATATTGTAAATGCACAAACAGTAATATCTCCACATTGCAAGGTGCAATTCTGAAATTTTTTGCTTTTTCCTGCTAATCCTAGCATGATAAAGATTCAAAGAGAGTGAGATGCCAGCTCTTTTCATTCAGTCAGTAGCTTCAAACATTTCTGGACGTTTTTCAATGGCAAAAATCAATGAATATTGTAAATGCACAAACAGTAATATCTCCGCATTGCAAGGTGCAATTCTGAAATTTTTTGCTTTTTCCTGCTAATCCTAGCATGATAAAGAAGATTTAAAGAGAGTGAGATGCCAGCTCTTTTCATTCAGTTAGTAGCTTCAAACATTTCTGGTATATGAATAACATGATGTCTTTCAATGGCAAAAATCAATGAATATTGTAAATGCACAAACAGTAATATCTCCACATTGCAAGGTGCAATTCTGAAATTTTTTGATTTTTCCTGCTAATCCTAGCATGATAAAGAAGATTCAAAGAGAGTGAGATGCCAGCTCCTTTCATTCAGTCAGTAGCTTCAAACATTTCTGGACGTTTTTCAATGGCAAAAATTCAATGAATATTGTAAATGCACAAACAGTAATATCTCCGCATTGCAAGGTGCAATTCTGAAATTTTTTGCTTTTTCCTGCTAATCCTAGCATGATAAAGAAGATTTAAAGAGAGTGAGATGCCAGCTCTTTTCATTCAGTCAGTAGCTTCAAACATTTCTGGACGTTTTTCAATGGCAAAAATCAATGAATATTGTAAATGCACAAACAGTAATTTCTCCGCATTGCAAGGTGCAATTCTGAAATTTTTTGCTTTTTCCTGCTAATCCTAGCATGATAAAGAAGATTCAAAGAGAGTGAGATGCCAGCTCTTTTCATTCAGTCAGTAGCTTCAAACATTTCTGGTATATGAATAACATGATGTTTTTCAATGGCAAAAATCAATGAATATTGTAAATGCACAAACAGTAATATCTCCACATTGCAAGGTGCAATTCTGAAATTTTTTGCTTTTTCCTGCTAATCCTAGCATGATAAAGAAGATTCAAAGAGAGTGAGATGCCAGCTCTTTTCATTCAGTCAGTAGCTTCAAACATTTCTGGTATATGAATAACATGATGTTTTTCAATGGCAAAAATCAATGAATATTGTAAATGCACAAACAGTAATTTCTCCGCATTGCAAGGTGCAATTCTGAAATTTTTTGCTTTTTCCTGCTAATCCTAGCATGATAAAGAAGATTCAAAGAGAGTGAGATGCCAGCTCTTTTCATTCAGTCAGTAGCTTCAAACATTTCTGGACGTTTTTCAATGGCAAAAATCAATGAATATTGTAAATGCACAAACAGTAATATCTCCGCATTGCAAGGTGCAATTCTGAAATTTTTTGCTTTTTCCTGCTAATCCTAGCATGATAAAGAAGATTCAAAGAGAGTGAGATGCCAGCTCTTTTCATTCAGTCAGTAGCTTCAAACATTTCTGGTATATGAATAACATGATGTTTTTCAATGGCAAAAATCAATGAATATTGTAAATGCACAAACAGTAATTTCTCCGCATTGCAAGGTGCAATTCTGAAATTTTTTGCTTTTTCCTGCTAATCCTAGCATGATAAAGAAGATTCAAAGAGAGTGAGATGCCAGCTCTTTTCATTCAGTCAGTAGCTTCAAACATTTCTGGTATATGAATAACATGATGTTTTTCAATGGCAAAAATCAATGAATATTGTAAATGCACAAACAGTAATTTCTCCGCATTGCAAGGTGCAATTCTGAAATTTTTTGCTTTTTCCTGCTAATCCTAGCATGATAAAGAAGATTCAAAGAGAGTGAGATGCCAGCTCCTTTCATTCAGTCAGTAGCTTCAAACATTTCTGGACGTTTTTCAATGGCAAAAATCAATGAATATTGTAAATGCACAAACAGTAATATCTCCACATTGCAAGGTGCAATTCTGAAATTTTTTGCTTTTTCCTGCTAATCCTAGCATGATAAAGAAGATTCAAAGAGAGTGAGATGCCAGCTCCTTTCATTCAGTCAGTAGCTTCAAACATTTCTGGACGTTTCTCAATGGCAAAAATCAATGAATATTGTAAATGCACAAACAGTAATTTCTCCGCATTGCAAGGTGCAATTCTGAAATTTTTTGCTTTTTCCTGCTAATCCTAGCATGATAAAGAAGATTCAAAGAGAGTGAGATGCCAGCTCTTTTCATTCAGTCAGTAGCTTCAAACATTTCTGGTATATGAATAACATGTTTTTCAATGGCAAAAATCAATGAATATTGTAAATGCACAAACAGTAATATCTCCACATTGCAAGGTGCAATTCTGAAATTTTTTGCTTTTTCCTGCTAATCCTAGCATGATAAAGAAGATTCAAAGAGAGTGAGATGCCAGCTCTTTTCATTCAGTCAGTAGCTTCAAACATTTCTGGTATATGAATAACATGATGTTTTTCAATGGCAAAAATCAATGAATATTGTAAATGCACAAACAGTAATATCTCCGCATTGCAAGGTGCAATTCTGAAATTTTTTGCTTTTTCCTGCTAATCCTAGCATGATAAAGAAGATTCAAAGAGAGTGAGATGCCAGCTCTTTTCATTCAGTCAGTAGCTTCAAACATTTCTGGACGTTTTTCAATGGCAAAAATCAATGAATATTGTAAATGCACAAACAGTAATATCTCCGCATTGCAAGGTGCAATTCTGAAATTTTTTGCTTTTTCCTGCTAATCCTAGCATGATAAAGAAGATTCAAAGAGAGTGAGATGCCAGCTCTTTTCATTCAGTCAGTAGCTTCAAACATTTCTGGTATATGAATAACATGATGTTTTTCAATGGCAAAAATCAATGAATATTGTAAATGCACAAACAGTAAAATCTCCACATTGCAAGGTGCAATTCTGAATCTTTTTGCTTTTTCCTGCTAATCCTAGCATGATAAAGAAGATTCAAAGAGAGTGAGATGCCAGCTCTTTTCATTCAGTCAGTAGCTTCAAACATTTCTGGACGTTTTTCAATGGCAAAAATCAATGAATATTGTAAATGCACAAACAGTAATATCTCCGCATTGCAAGGTGCAATTCTGAAATTTTTTGCTTTTTCCTGCTAATCCTAGCATGATAAAGAAGATTCAAAGAGAGTGAGATGCCAGCTCTTTTCATTCAGTCAGTAGCTTCAAACATTTCTGGATGTTTTTCAATGGCAAAAATCAATGAATATTGTAAATGCACAAACAGTAATATCTCCGCATTGCAAGGTGCAATTCTGAAATTTTTTGCTTTTTCCTGCTAATCCTAGCATGATAAAGAAGATTCAAAGAGAGTGAGATGCCAGCTCTTTTCATTCAGTCAGTAGCTTCAAACATTTCTGGTATATGAATAACATGTTTTTCAATGGCAAAAATCAATGAATATTGTAAATGCACAAACAGTAATATCTCCACATTGCAAGGTGCAATTCTGAAATTTTTTGCTTTTTCCTGCTAATCCTAGCATGATAAAGAAGATTCAAAGAGAGTGAGATGCCAGCTCTTTTCATTCAGTCAGTAGCTTCAAACATTTCTGGTATATGAATAACATGATGTTTTTCAATGGCAAAAATCAATGAATATTGTAAATGCACAAACAGTAATATCTCCACATTGCAAGGTGCAATTCTGAATTTTTTTGCTTTTTCCTGCTAATCCTAGCATGATAAAGAAGATTCAAAGAGAGTGAGATGCCAGCTCTTTTCATTCAGTCAGTAGCTTCAAACATTTCTGGACGTTTTTCAATGGCAAAAATCAATGAATATTGTAAATGCACAAACAGTAATATCTCCGCATTGCAAGGTGCAATTCTGAAATTTTTTGCTTTTTCCTGCTAATCCTAGCATGATAAAGAAGATTTAAAGAGAGTGAGATGCCAGCTCTTTTCATTCAGTTAGTAGCTTCAAACATTTCTGGTATATGAATAACATGATGTTTTTCAATGGCAAAAATCAATGAATATTGTAAATGCACAAACAGTAATATCTCCACATTGCAAGGTGCAATTCTGAAATTTTTTGCTTTTTCCTGCTAATCCTAGCATGATAAAGAAGATTCAAAGAGAGTGAGATGCCAGCTCCTTTCATTCAGTCAGTAGCTTCAAACATTTCTTGACGTTTTTCAATGGCAAAAATCAATGAATATTGTAAATGCACAAACAGTAATATCTCCGCATTGCAAGGTGCAATTCTGAAATTTTTTGCTTTTTCCTGCTAATCCTAGCATGATAAAGAAGATTCAAAGAGAGTGAGATGCCAGCTCTTTTCATTCAGTCAGTAGCTTCAAACATTTCTGGACGTTTTTCAATGGCAAAAATCAATGAATATTGTAAATGCACAAACAGTAATTTCTCCGCATTGCAAGGTGCAATTCTGAAATTTTTTGCTTTTTCCTGCTAATCCTAGCATGATAAAGAAGATTCAAAGAGAGTGAGATGCCAGCTCTTTTCATTCAGTCAGTAGCTTCAAACATTTCTGGTATATGAATAACATGATGTTTTTCAATGGCAAAAATCAATGAATATTGTAAATGCACAAACAGTAATATCTCCACATTGCAAGGTGCAATTCTGAAATTTTTTGCTTTTTCCTGCTAATCCTAGCATGATAAAGAAGATTCAAAGAGAGTGAGATGCCAGCTCTTTTCATTCAGTCAGTAGCTTCAAACATTTCTGGTATATGAATAACATGATGTTTTTCAATGGCAAAAATCAATGAATATTGTAAATGCACAAACAGTAATTTCTCCGCATTGCAAGGTGCAATTCTGAAATTTTTTGCTTTTTCCTGCTAATCCTAGCATGATAAAGAAGATTCAAAGAGAGTGAGATGCCAGCTCTTTTCATTCAGTCAGTAGCTTCAAACATTTCTGGACGTTTTTCAATGGCAAAAATCAATGAATATTGTAAATGCACAAACAGTAATATCTCCGCATTGCAAGATGCAATTCTGAAATTTTTTGCTTTTTCCTGCTAATCCTAGCATGATAAATAAGATTCAAAGAGAGTGAGATGCCAGCTCTTTTCATTCAGTCAGTAGCTTCAAACATTTCTGGTATATGAATAACATGTTTTTCAATGGCAAAAATCAATGAATATTGTAAATGCACAAACAGTAATATCTCCACATTGCAAGGTGCAATTCTGAATTTTTTTGCTTTTTCCTGCTAATCCTAGCATGATAAAGAAGATTCAAAGAGAGTGAGATGCCAGCTCTTTTCATTCAGTCAGTAGCTTCAAACATTTCTGGACGTTTTTCAATGGCAAAAATCAATGAATATTGTAAATGCACAAACAGTAATATCTCCGGATTGCAAGGTGCAATTCTGAAATTTTTTGCTTTTTCCTGCTAATCCTAGCATGATAAAGAAGATTTAAAGAGAGTGAGATGCCAGCTCTTTTCATTCAGTTAGTAGCTTCAAACATTTCTGGTATATGAATAACATGATGTTTTTCAATGGCAAAAATCAATGCATATTGTAAATGAACAAACAGTAATATCTCCACATTGCAAGGTGCAATTCTGAAATTTTTTGCTTTTTCCTGCTAATCCTAGCATGATAAAGAAGATTCAAAGAGAGTGAGATGCCAGCTCCTTTCATTCAGTCAGTAGCTTCAAACATTTCTGGACGTTTTTCAATGGCAAAAATCAATGAATATTGTAAATGCACAAACAGTAATATCTCCGCATTGCAAGGTGCAATTCTGAAATTTTTTGCTTTTTCCTGCTAATCCTAGCATGATAAAGAAGATTCAAAGAGAGTGAGATGCCAGCTCTTTTCATTCAGTCAGTAGCTTCAAACATTTCTGGTATATGAATAACATGTTTTTCAATGGCAAAAATCAATGAATATTGTAAATGCACAAACAGCAATATCTCCACATTGCAAGGTGCAATTCTGAAATTTTTTGCTTTTTCCTGCTAATCCTAGCATGATAAAGAAGATTCAAAGAGAGTGAGATGCCAGCTCTTTTCATTCAGTCAGTAGCTTCAAACATTTCTGGTATATGAATAACATGATGTTTTTCAATGGCAAAAATCAATGAATATTGTAAATGCACAAACAGTAATATCTCCACATTGCAAGGTGCAATTCTGAATTTTTTTGCTTTTTCCTGCTAATCCTAGCATGATAAAGAAGATTCAAAGAGAGTGAGATGCCAGCTCTTTTCATTCAGTCAGTAGCTTCAAACATTTCTGGACGTTTTTCAATGGCAAAAATCAATGAATATTGTAAATGCACAAACAGTAATATCTCCGCATTGCAAGGTGCAATTCTGAAATTTTTTGCTTTTTCCTGCTAATCCTAGCATGATAAAGAAGATTTAAAGAGAGTGAGATGCCAGCTCTTTTCATTCAGTTAGTAGCTTCAAACATTTCTGGTATATGAATAACATGATGTTTTTCAATGGCAAAAATCAATGAATATTGTAAATGCACAAACAGTAATATCTCCACATTGCAAGGTGCAATTCTGAAATTTTTTGCTTTTTCCTGCTAATCCTAGCATGATAAAGAAGATTCAAAGAGAGTGAGATGCCAGCTCCTTTCATTCAGTCAGTAGCTTCAAACATTTCTTGACGTTTTTCAATGGCAAAAATCAATGAATATTGTAAATGCACAAACAGTAATATCTCCGCATTGCAAGGTGCAATTCTGAAATTTTTTGCTTTTTCCTGCTAATCCTAGCATGATAAAGAAGATTCAAAGAGATTGAGATGCCAGCTCTTTTCATTCAGTCAGTAGCTTCAAACATTTCTGGACGTTTTTCAATGGCAAAAATCAATGAATATTGTAAATGCACAAACAGTAATTTCTCCGCATTGCAAGGTGCAATTCTGAAATTTTTTGCTTTTTCCTGCTAATCCTAGCATGATAAAGAAGATTCAAAGAGAGTGAGATGCCAGCTCTTTTCATTCAGTCAGTAGCTTCAAACATTTCTGGTATATGAATAACATGATGTTTTTCAATGGCAAAAATCAATGAATATTGTAAATGCACAAACAGTAATATCTCCACATTGCAAGGTGCAATTCTGAAATTTTTTGCTTTTTCCTGCTAATCCTAGCATGATAAAGAAGATTCAAAGAGAGTGAGATGCCAGCTCTTTTCATTCAGTCAGTAGCTTCAAACATTTCTGGTATATGAATAACATGATGTTTTTCAATGGCAAAAATCAATGAATATTGTAAATGCACAAACAGTAATTTCTCCGCATTGCAAGGTGCAATTCTGAAATTTTTTGCTTTTTCCTGCTAATCCTAGCATGATAAAGAAGATTCAAAGAGAGTGAGATGCCAGCTCTTTTCATTCAGTCAGTAGCTTCAAACATTTCTGGACGTTTTTCAATGGCAAAAATCAATGAATATTGTAAATGCACAAACAGTAATATCTCCGCATTGCAAGATGCAATTCTGAAATTTTTTGCTTTTTCCAGCTAATCCTAGCATGATAAATAAGATTCAAAGAGAGTGAGATGCCAGCTCTTTTCATTCAGTCAGTAGCTTCAAACATTTCTGGTATATGAATAACATGTTTTTCAATTGCAAAAATCAATGAATATTGTAAATGCACAAACAGTAATATCTCCACATTGCAAGGTGCAATTCTGAATTTTTTTGCTTTTTCCTGCTAATCCTAGCATGATAAAGAAGATTCAAAGAGAGTGAGATGCCAGCTCTTTTCATTCAGTCAGTAGCTTCAAACATTTCTGGACGTTTTTCAATGGCAAAAATCAATGAATATTGTAAATGCACAAACAGTAATATCTCCGCATTGCAAGGTGCAATTCTGAAATTTTTTGCTTTTTCCTGCTAATCCTAGCATGATAAAGAAGATTTAAAGAGAGTGAGATGCCAGCTCTTTTCATTCAGTTAGTAGCTTCAAACATTTCTGGTATATGAATAACATGATGTTTTTCAATGGCAAAAATCAATGCATATTGTAAATGAACAAACAGTAATATCTCCACATTGCAAGGTGCAATTCTGAAATTTTTTGCTTTTTCCTGCTAATCCTAGCATGATAAAGAAGATTCAAAGAGAGTGAGATGCCAGCTCCTTTCATTCAGTCAGTAGCTTCAAACATTTCTGGACGTTTTTCAATGGCAAAAATCAATGAATATTGTAAATGCACAAACAGTAATATCTCCGCATTGCAAGGTGCAATTCTGAAATTTTTTGCTTTTTCCTGCTAATCCTAGCATGATAAAGAAGATTCAAAGAGAGTGAGATGCCAGCTCTTTTCATTCAGTCAGTAGCTTCAAACATTTCTGGTATATGAATAACATGATTTTTTTCAATGGCAAAAATCAATGAATATTGTAAATGCACAAACAGTAATATCTCCACATTGCAAGGTGCAATTCTGAAATTTTTCGCTTTTTCCTGCTAATCCTAGCATGATAAAGAAGATTCAAAGAGAGTGAGATGCCAGCTCTTTTCATTCAGTCAGTAGCTTCAAACATTTCTGGTATATGAATAACATGATGTTTTTCAATGGCAAAAATCAATGAATATTGTAAATGCACAAACAGTAATTTCTCCGCATTGCAAGGTGCAATTCTGAAATTTTTTGCTTTTTCCTGCTAATCCTAGCATGATAAAGAAGATTCAAAGAGAGTGAGATGCCAGCTCTTTTCATTCAGTCAGTAGCTTCAAACATTTCTGGACGTTTTTCAATGGCAAAAATCAATGAATATTGTAAATGCACAAACAGTAATATCTCCGCATTGCAAGGTGCAATTCTGAAATTTTTTGCTTTTTCCTGCTAATCCTAGCATGATAAAGAAGATTCAAAGAGAGTGAGATGCCAGCTCTTTTCATTCAGTCAGTAGCTTCAAACATTTCTGGTATATGAATAACATGATGTTTTTCAATGGCAAAAATGAATGAATATTGTAAATGCACAAACAGTAATTTCTCCGCATTGCAAGGTGCAATTCTGAAATTTTTTGCTTTTTCCTGCTAATCCTAGCATGATAAAGAAGATTCAAAGAGAGTGAGATGCCAGCTCCTTTCATTCAGTCAGTAGCTTCAAACATTTCTGGACGTTTTTCAATGGCAAAAATCAATGAATATTGTAAATGCACAAACAGTAATTTCTCCGCATTGCAAGGTGCAATTCTGAAATTTTTTGCTTTTTCCTGCTAATCCTAGCATGATAAAGAAGATTCAAAGAGAGTGAGATGCCAGCTCTTTTCATTCAGTCAGTAGCTTCAAGCATTTCTGGTATATGAATAACATGACGTTTTTCAATGGCAAAAATCAATGAATATTGTAAATGCACAAACAGTAATATCTCCGCATTGCAAGGTGCAATTCTGAAATTTTTTGCTTTTTCCTGCTAATCCTAGCATGATAAAGAAGATTCAAAGAGAGTGAGATGCCAGCTCTTTTCATTCAGTCAGTAGCTTCAAACATTTCTGGACGTTTTTCAATGGCAAAAATCAATGAATATTGTAAATGCACAAACAGTAATATCTCCGCATTGCAAGGTGCAATTCTGAAATTTTTTGCTTTTTCCTGCTAATCCTAGCATGATAAAGAAGATTCAAAGAGAGTGAGATGCCAGCTCTTTTCATTCAGTCAGTAGCTTCAAACATTTCTGGTATATGAATAACATGATGTTTTTCAATGGCAAAAATCAATGAATATTGTAAATGCACAAACAGTAATATCTCCACATTGCAAGGTGCAATTCTGAAATTTTTTGCTTTTTCCTGCTAATCCTAGCATGATAAAGAAGATTCAAAGAGAGTGAGATGCCAGCTCCTTTCATTCAGTCAGTAGCTTCAAACATTTCTGGACGTTTTTCAATGGCAAAAATCAATGAATATTGTAAATGCACAAACAGTAATATCTCCGCATTGCAAGGTGCAATTCTGAAATTTTTTGCTTTTTCCTGCTAATCCTAGCATGATAAAGAAGATTCAAAGAGAGTGAGATGCCAGCTCTTTTCATTCAGTCAGTAGCTTCAAACATTTCTGGTATATGAATAACATGATGTTTTTCAATGGCAAAAATCAATGAATATTGTAAATGCACAAACAGTAATTTCTCCGCATTGCAAGGTGCAATTCTGAAATTTTTTGCTTTTTCCTGCTAATCCTAGCATGATAAAGAAGATTCAAAGAGAGTGAGATGCCAGCTCCTTTCATTCAGTCAGTAGCTTCAAACATTTCTGGACGTTTTTCAATGGCAAAAATCAATGAATATTGTAAATGCACAAACAGTAATTTCTCCGCATTGCAAGGTGCAATTCTGAAATTTTTTGCTTTTTCCTGCTAATCCTAGCATGATAAAGAAGATTCAAAGAGAGTGAGATGCCAGCTCTTTTCATTCAGTCAGTAGCTTCAAGCATTTCTGGTATATGAATAACATGACGTTTTTCAATGGCAAAAATCAATGAATATTGTAAATGCACAAACAGTAATATCTCCGCATTGCAAGGTGCAATTCTGAAATTTTTTGCTTTTTCCTGCTAATCCTAGCATGATAAAGAAGATTCAAAGAGAGTGAGATGCCAGCTCTTTTCATTCAGTCAGTAGCTTCAAACATTTCTGGACGTTTTTCAATGGCAAAAATCAATGAATATTGTAAATGCACAAACAGTAATATCTCCGCATTGCAAGGTGCAATTCTGAAATTTTTTGCTTTTTCCTGCTAATCCTAGCATGATAAAGAAGATTCAAAGAGAGTGAGATGCCAGCTCTTTTCATTCAGTCAGTAGCTTCAAACATTTCTGGTATATGAATAACATGATGTTTTTCAATGGCAAAAATCAATGAATATTGTAAATGCACAAACAGTAATATCTCCACATTGCAAGGTGCAATTCTGAAATTTTTTGCTTTTTCCTGCTAATCCTAGCATGATAAAGAAGATTCAAAGAGAGTGAGATGCCAGCTCCTTTCATTCAGTCAGTAGCTTCAAACATTTCTGGACGTTTTTCAATGGCAAAAATCAATGAATATTGTAAATGCACAAACAGTAATATCTCCGCATTGCAAGGTGCAATTCTGAAATTTTTTGCTTTTTCCTGCTAATCCTAGCATGATAAAGAAGATTCAAAGAGAGTGAGATGCCAGCTCTTTTCATTCAGTCAGTAGCTTCAAACATTTCTGGACGTTTTTCAATGGCAAAAATCAATGAAAATTGTAAATGCACAAACAGTAATTTCTCCGCATTGCAAGGTGCAATTCTGAAATTTTTTGCTTTTTCCTGCTAATCCTAGCATGATAAAGAAGATTCAAAGAGAGTGAGATGCCAGCTCTTTTCATTCAGTCAGTAGCTTCAAACATTTCTGGTATATGAATAACATGATGTTTTTCAATGGCAAAAATCAATGAATATTGTAAATGCACAAACAGTAATATCTCCACATTGCAAGGTGCAATTCTGAAATTTTTTGCTTTTTCCTGCTAATCCTAGCATGATAAAGAAGATTCAAAGAGAGTGAGATGCCAGCTCTTTTCATTCAGTCAGTAGCTTCAAACATTTCTGGTATATGAATAACATGATGTTTTTCAATGGCAAAAATCAATGAATATTGTAAATGCACAAACAGTAATATGTCCACATTGCAAGGTGCAATTCTGAAATTTTTTGCTTTTTCCTGCTAATCCTAGCATGATAAAGAAGATTCAAAGAGAGTGAGATGCCAGCTCTTTTCATTCAGTCAGTAGCTTCAAACATTTCTGGTATATGAATAACATGATGTTTTTCAATGGCAAAAATCAATGAATATTGTAAATGCACAAACAGTAATTTCTCCGCATTGCAAGGTGCAATTCTGAATTTTTTTGCTTTTTCCTGCTAATCCTAGCATGATAAAGAAGATTCAAAGAGAGTGAGATGCCAGCTCCTTTCATTCAGTCAGTAGCTTCAAACATTTCTGGACGTTTTTCAATGGCAAAAATCAATGAATATTGTAAATGCACAAACAGTAATATCTCCACATTGCAAGGTGCAATTCTGAAACTTTTTGCTTTTTCCTGCTAATCCTAGCATGATAAAGAAGACTCAAAGAGAGTGAGATGCCAGCTCCTTTCATTCAGTCAGTAGCTTCAAACATTTCTGGACGTTTTTCAATGGCAAAAATCAATGAATATTGTAAATGCACAAACAGTAATATCTCCGCATTGCAAGGTGCAATTCTGAAATTTTTTGCTTTTTCCTGCTAATCCTAGCATGATAAAGAAGATTCAAAGAGAGTGAGATGCCAGCTCTTTTCATTCAGTCAGTAGCTTCAAACATTTCTGGACGTTTTTCAATGGCAAAAATCAATGAAAATTGTAAATGCACAAACAGTAATTTCTCCGCATTGCAAGGTGCAATTCTGAAATTTTTTGCTTTTTCCTGCTAATCCTAGCATGATAAAGAAGATTCAAAGAGAGTGAGATGCCAGCTCTTTTCATTCAGTCAGTAGCTTCAAACATTTCTGGTATATGAATAACATGATGTTTTTCAATGGCAAAAATCAATGAATATTGTAAATGCACAAACAGTAATATCTCCACATTCTAAGGTGCATTTCTGAAATTTTTTGCTTTTTCCTGCTAATCCTAGCATGATAAAGAAGATTCAAAGAGAGTGAGATGCCAGCTCTTTTCATTCAGTCAGTAGCTTCAAACATTTCTGGTATATGAATAACATGATGTTTTTCAATGGCAAAAATCAATGAATATTGTAAATGCACAAACAGTAATTTCTCCGCATTGCAAGGTGCAATTCTGAATTTTTTTGCTTTTTCCTGCTAATCCTAGCATGATAAAGAAGATTCAAAGAGAGTGAGATGCCAGCTCCTTTCATTCAGTCAGTAGCTTCAAACATTTCTGGATGTTTTTCAATGGCAAAAATCAATGAATATTGTAAATGCACAAACAGTAATTTCTCCGCATTGCAAGGTGCAATTCTGAAATTTTTGGCTTTTTCCTGCTAATCCTAGCATGATAAAGAAGATTCAAAGAGAGTGAGATGCCAGCTCTTTTCATTCAGTCAGTAGCTTCAAACATTTCTGTTATATGAATAACATGATGTTTTTCAATGGCAAAAATCAATGAATATTGTAAATGCACAAACAGTAATTTCTCCGCATTGCAAGGTGCAATTCTGAAATTTTTTGCTTTTTCCTGCTAATCCTAGCATGATAAAGAAGATTCAAAAAGAGAGTGAGATGCCAGCTCCTTTCATTCAGTCAGTAGCTTCAAACATTTCTGGATGTTTTTCAATGGCAAAAATCAATGAATATTGTAAATGCACAAACAGTAATTTCTCCGCATTGCAAGGTGCAATTCTGAAATTTTTTGCTTTTTCCTGCTAATCCTAGCATGATAAAGAAGATTCAAAGAGAGTGAGATGCCAGCTCTTTTCATTCAGTCAGTAGCTTCAAACATTTCTGGTATATGAATAACATGATGTTTTTCAATGGCAAAAATCAATGAATATTGTAAATGCACAAACAGTAATATCTCCACATTGCAAGGTGCAATTCTGAAATTTTTTGCTTTTTCCTGCTAATCCTAGCATGATAAAGAAGATTCAAAGAGAGTGAGATGCCAGCTCCTTTCATTCAGTCAGTAGCTTCAAACATTTCTGGACGTTTCTCAATGGCAAAAATCAATGAATATTGTAAATGCACAAACAGTAATTTCTCCGCATTGCAAGGTGCAATTCTGAAATTTTTTGCTTTTTCCTGCTAAACCTAGCATGATAAAGAAGATTCAAAGAGAGTGAGATGCCAGCTCTTTTCATTCAGTCAGTAGCTTCAAACAATTCTGGTATATGAATAACATGTTTTTCAATGGCAAAAATCAATGAATATTGTAAATGCACAAACAGTAATATCTCCACATTGCAAGGTGCAATTCTGAAATTTTTTGCTTTTTCCTGCTAATCCTAGCATGATAAAGAAGATTCAAAGAGAGTGAGATGCCAGCTCTTTTCATTCAGTCAGTAGCTTCAAACATTTCTGGTATATGAATAACATGATGTTTTTCAATGGCAAAAATCAATGAATATTGTAAATGCACAAACAGTAATATCTCCACATTGCAAGGTGCAATTCTGAATTTTTTTGCTTTTTCCTGCTAATCCTAGCATGATAAAGAAGATTCAAAGAGAGTGAGATGCCAGCTCTTTTCATTCAGTCAGTAGCTTCAAACATTTCTGGACGTTTTTCAATGGCAAAAATCAATGAATATTGTAAATGCACAAACAGTAATATCTCCGCATTGCAAGGAGCAATTCTGAAATTTTTTGCTTTTTCCTGCTAATCCTAGCATGATAAAGAAGATTCAAAGACAGTGAGATGCCAGCTCTTTTCATTCAGTCAGTAGCTTCAAACATTTCTGGACGTTTTTCAATGGCAAAAATCAATGAATATTGTAAATGCACAAACAGTAATATCTCCGCATTGCAAGGTGCAATTCTGAAATTTTTTGCTTTTTCCTGCTAATCCTAGCATGATAAAGAAGATTTAAAGAGAGTGAGATGCCAGCTCTTTTCATTCAGTTAGTAGCTTCAAACATTTCTGGTATATGAATAACATGATGTTTTTCAATGGCAAAAATCAATGAATATTGTAAATGCACAAACAGTAATATCTCCACATTGCAAGGTGCAATTCTGAAATATTTTGCTTTTTCCTGCTAATCCTAGCATGATAAAGAAGATTCAAAGAGAGTGAGATGCCAGCTCCTTTCATTCAGTCAGTAGCTTCAAACATTTCTGGACGTTTTTCAATGGCAAAAATCAATGAATATTGTAAATGCACAAACAGTAATATCTCCGCATTGCAAGGTGCAATTCTGAAATTTTTTGCTTTTTCCTGCTAATCCTAGCATGATAAAGAAGATTCAAAGAGAGTGAGATGCCAGCTCTTTTCATTCAGTCAGTAGCTTCAAACATTTCTGGACGTTTTTCAATGGCAAAAATCAATGAATATTGTAAATGCACAAACAGTAATTTCTCCGCATTGCAAGGTGCAATTCTGAAATTTTTTGCTTTTTCCTGCTAATCCTAGCATGATAAAGAAGATTCAAAGAGAGTGAGATGCCAGCTCTTTTCATTCAGTCAGTAGCTTCAAACATTTCTGGTATATGAATAACATGATGTTTTTCAATGGCAAAAATCAATGAATATTGTAAATGCGCAAACAGTAATATCTCCACATTGCAAGGTGCAATTCTGAAATTTTTTGCTTTTTCCTGCTAATCCTAGCATGATAAAGAAGATTCAAAGAGAGTGAGATGCCAGCTCTTTTCATTCAGTCAGTAGCTTCAAACATTTCTGGTATATGAATAACATGATGTTTTTCAATGGCAAAAATCAATGAATATTGTAAATGCACAAACAGTAATTTCTCCGCATTGCAAGGTGCAATTCTGAAATTTTTTGCTTTTTCCTGCTAATCCTAGCATGATAAAGAAGATTCAAAGAGAGTGAGATGCCAGCTCTTTTCATTCAGTCAGTAGCTTCAAACATTTCTGGACGTTTTTCAATGGCAAAAATCAATGAATATTGTAAATGCACAAACAGTAATATCTCCGCATTGCAAGGTGCAATTCTGAAATTTTTTGCTTTTTCCTGCTAATCCTAGCATGATAAAGAAGATTCAAAGAGAGTGAGATGCCAGCTCTTTTCATTCAGTCAGTAGCTTCAAACATTTCTGGTATATGAATAACATGATGTTTTTCAATGGCAAAAATCAATGAATATTGTAAATGCACAAACAGTAATTTCTCCGCATTGCAAGGTGCAATTCTGAAATTTTTTGCTTTTTCCTGCTAATCCTAGCATGATCAAGAAGATTCAAAGAGAGTGAGATGCCAGCTCCTTTCATTCAGTCAGTAGCTTCAAACATTTCTGGACGTTTTTCAATGGCAAAAATCAATGAATATTGTAAATGCACAAACAGTAATTTCTCCGCATTGTAAGGTGCAATTCTGAAATTTTTTGCTTTTTCCTGCTAATCCTAGCATGATAAAGAAGATTCAAAGAGAGTGAGATGCCAGCTCTTTTCATTCAGTCAGTAGCTTCAAACATTTCTGGTATATGAATAACATGATGTTTTTCAATGGCAAAAATCAATGAATATTGTAAATGCACAAACAGTAATTTCTCCGCATTGCAAGGTGCAATTCTGAAATTTTTTGCTTTTTCCTGCTAATCCTAGCATGATAAAGAAGATTCAAAGAGAGTGAGATGCCAGCTCTTTTCATTCAGTCAGTAGCTTCAAACATTTCTGGTATATGAATAACATGATGTTTTTCAATGGCAAAAATCAATGAATATTGTAAATGCACAAACAGTAATATCTCCACATTGCAAGGTGCAATTCTGAATTTTTTTGCTTTTTCCTGCTAATCCTAGCATGATAAAGAAGATTCAAAGAGAGTGAGATGCCAGCTCTTTTCATTCAGTCAGTAGCTTCAAACATTTCTGGACGTTTTTCAATGGCAAAAATCAATGAATATTGTAAATGCACAAACAGTAATATCTCCGCATTGCAAGGAGCAATTCTGAAATTTTTTGCTTTTTCCTGCTAATCCTAGCATGATAAAGAAGATTCAAAGACAGTGAGATGCCAGCTCTTTTCATTCAGTCAGTAGCTTCAAACATTTCTGGACGTTTTTCAATGGCAAAAATCAATGAATATTGTAAATGCACAAACAGTAATATCTCCGCATTGCAAGGTGCAATTCTGAAATTTTTTGCTTTTTCCTGCTAATCCTAGCATGATAAAGAAGATTTAAAGAGAGTGAGATGCCAGCTCTTTTCATTCAGTTAGTAGCTTCAAACATTTCTGGTATATGAATAACATGATGTTTTTCAATGGCAAAAATCAATGAATATTGTAAATGCACAAACAGTAATATCTCCACATTGCAAGGTGCAATTCTGAAATATTTTGCTTTTTCCTGCTAATCCTAGCATGATAAAGAAGATTCAAAGAGAGTGAGATGCCAGCTCCTTTCATTCAGTCAGTAGCTTCAAACATTTCTGGACGTTTTTCAATGGCAAAAATCAATGAATATTGTAAATGCACAAACAGTAATATCTCCGCATTGCAAGGTGCAATTCTGAAATTTTTTGCTTTTTCCTGCTAATCCTAGCATGATAAAGAAGATTCAAAGAGAGTGAGATGCCAGCTCTTTTCATTCAGTCAGTAGCTTCAAACATTTCTGGACGTTTTTCAATGGCAAAAATCAATGAATATTGTAAATGCACAAACAGTAATTTCTCCGCATTGCAAGGTGCAATTCTGAAATTTTTTGCTTTTTCCTGCTAATCCTAGCATGATAAAGAAGATTCAAAGAGAGTGAGATGCCAGCTCTTTTCATTCAGTCAGTAGCTTCAAACATTTCTGGTATATGAATAACATGATGTTTTTCAATGGCAAAAATCAATGAATATTGTAAATGCGCAAACAGTAATATCTCCACATTGCAAGGTGCAATTCTGAAATTTTTTGCTTTTTCCTGCTAATCCTAGCATGATAAAGAAGATTCAAAGAGAGTGAGATGCCAGCTCTTTTCATTCAGTCAGTAGCTTCAAACATTTCTGGTATATGAATAACATGATGTTTTTCAATGGCAAAAATCAATGAATATTGTAAATGCACAAACAGTAATTTCTCCGCATTGCAAGGTGCAATTCTGAAATTTTTTGCTTTTTCCTGCTAATCCTAGCATGATAAAGAAGATTCAAAGAGAGTGAGATGCCAGCTCTTTTCATTCAGTCAGTAGCTTCAAACATTTCTGGACGTTTTTCAATGGCAAAAATCAATGAATATTGTAAATGCACAAACAGTAATATCTCCGCATTGCAAGGTGCAATTCTGAAATTTTTTGCTTTTTCCTGCTAATCCTAGCATGATAAAGAAGATTCAAAGAGAGTGAGATGCCAGCTCTTTTCATTCAGTCAGTAGCTTCAAACATTTCTGGTATATGAATAACATGATGTTTTTCAATGGCAAAAATCAATGAATATTGTAAATGCACAAACAGTAATTTCTCCGCATTGCAAGGTGCAATTCTGAAATTTTTTGCTTTTTCCTGCTAATCCTAGCATGATCAAGAAGATTCAAAGAGAGTGAGATGCCAGCTCCTTTCATTCAGTCAGTAGCTTCAAACATTTCTGGACGTTTTTCAATGGCAAAAATCAATGAATATTGTAAATGCACAAACAGTAATTTCTCCGCATTGTAAGGTGCAATTCTGAAATTTTTTGCTTTTTCCTGCTAATCCTAGCATGATAAAGAAGATTCAAAGAGAGTGAGATGCCAGCTCTTTTCATTCAGTCAGTAGCTTCAAACATTTCTGGTATATGAATAACATGATGTTTTTCAATGGCAAAAATCAATGAATATTGTAAATGCACAAACAGTAATTTCTCCGCATTGCAAGGTGCAATTCTGAAATTTTTTGCTTTTTCCTGCTAATCCTAGCATGATAAAGAAGATTCAAAGAGAGTGAGATGCCAGCTCTTTTCATTCAGTCAGTAGCTTCAAACATTTCTGGTATATGAATAACATGATGTTTTTCAATGGCAAAAATCAATGAATATTGTAAATGCACAAACAGTAATTTCTCCGCATTGCAAGGTGCAATTCTGAAATTTTTTGCTTTTTCCTGCTAATCCTAGCATGATAAAGAAGATTCAAAGAGAGTGAGATGCCAGCTCCTTTCATTCAGTCAGTAGCTTCAAACATTTCTGGACGTTTTTCAATGGCAAAAATCAATGAATATTGTAAATGCACAAACAGTAATTTCTCCGCATTGCAATGTGCAATTCTGAAATTTTTGGCTTTTTCCTGCTAATCCTAGCATGGTAAAGAAGATTCAAAGAGAGTGAGATGCCAGCTCTTTTCATTCAGTCAGTAGCTTCAAAAATTTCTGGTATATGAATAACATGATGTTTTTCAATGGAAAAAATCAATGAATATTGTAAATGCACAAACAGTAATATCTCCACATTGCAAGGTGCAATTCTGAAATTTTTTGCTTTTTCCTGCTAATCCTAGCATGATAAAGAAGATTCAAAGAGAGTGAGATGCCAGCTCTTTTCATTCAGTCAGTAGCTTCAAACATTTCTGGTATATGAATAACATGATGTTTTTCAATGGCAAAAATCAATGAATATTATAAATGCACAAACAGTAATATCTCCACATTGCAAGGTGCAATTCTGACATTTTTTGCTTTTTCCTGCTAATCCTAGCATGATAAAGAAGATTCAAAGAGAGTGAGATGCCAGCTCTTTTCATTCAGTCAGTAGCTTCAAACATTTCTGGACGTTTTTCAATGGCAAAAATCAATGAATATTGTAAATGCACAAACAGTAATATCTCCGCATTGCAAGGTGCAATTCTGAAATTTTTTGCTTTTTCCTGCTAATCCTCGCATGATAAAGAAGATTCAAAGAGAGTGAGATGCCAGCTCTTTTCATTCAGTCAGTAGCTTCAAACATTTCTGGACGTTTTTCAATGGCAAAAATCAATGAATATTGTAAATGCACAAACAGTAATATCTCCGCATTGCAAGGTGCAATTCTGAAATTTTTTGCTTTTTCCTGCTAATCCTAGCATGATAAAGAAGATTCAAAGAGAGTGAGATGCCAGCTCTTTTCATTCAGTCAGTAGCTTCAAACATTTCTGGTATATGAATAACATGATGTTTTTCAATGGCAAAAATCAATGAATATTGTAAATGCACAAACAGTAATATCTCCACATTGCAAGGTGCAATTCTGAAATTTTTTGCTTTTTCCTGCTAATCCTAGCATGATAAAGAAGATTCAAAGAGAGTGAGATGCCAGCTCTTTTCATTCAGTTAGTAGCTTCAAACATTTCTGGTATATGAATAACATGATGTTTTTCAATGGCAAAAATCAATGAATATTGTAAATGCACAAACAGTAATATCTCCACATTGCAAGGTGCAATTCTGAAATATTTTGCTTTTTCCTGCTAATCCTAGCATGATAAAGAAGATTCAAAGAGAGTGAGATGCCAGCTCCTTTCATTCAGTCAGTAGCTTCAAACATTTCTGGACGTTTTTCAATGGCAAAAATCAATGAATATTGTAAATGCACAAACAGTAATATCTCCGCATTGCAAGGTGCAATTCTGAAATTTTTTGCTTTTTCCTGCTAATCCTAGCATGATAAAGAAGATTCAAAGAGAGTGAGATGCCAGCTCTTTTCATTCAGTCAGTAGCTTCAAACATTTCTGGACGTTTTTCAATGGCAAAAATCAATGAATATTGTAAATGCACAAACAGTAATTTCTCCGCATTGCAAGGTGCAATTCTGAAATTTTTTGCTTTTTCCTGCTAATCCTAGCATGATAAAGAAGATTCAAAGAGAGTGAGATGCCAGCTCTTTTCATTCAGTCAGTAGCTTCAAACATTTCTGGTATATGAATAACATGATGTTTTTCAATGGCAAAAATCAATGAATATTGTAAATGCGCAAACAGTAATATCTCCACATTGCAAGGTGCAATTCTGAAATTTTTTGCTTTTTCCTGCTAATCCTAGCATGATAAAGAAGATTCAAAGAGAGTGAGATGCCAGCTCTTTTCATTCAGTCAGTAGCTTCAAACATTTCTGGTATATGAATAACATGATGTTTTTCAATGGCAAAAATCAATGAATATTGTAAATGCACAAACAGTAATTTCTCCGCATTGCAAGGTGCAATTCTGAAATTTTTTGCTTTTTCCTGCTAATCCTAGCATGATAAAGAAGATTCAAAGAGAGTGAGATGCCAGCTCTTTTCATTCAGTCAGTAGCTTCAAACATTTCTGGACGTTTTTCAATGGCAAAAATCAATGAATATTGTAAATGCACAAACAGTAATATCTCCGCATTGCAAGGTGCAATTCTGAAATTTTTTGCTTTTTCCTGCTAATCCTAGCATGATAAAGAAGATTCAAAGAGAGTGAGATGCCAGCTCTTTTCATTCAGTCAGTAGCTTCAAACATTTCTGGTATATGAATAACATGATGTTTTTCAATGGCAAAAATCAATGAATATTGTAAATGCACAAACAGTAATTTCTCCGCATTGCAAGGTGCAATTCTGAAATTTTTTGCTTTTTCCTGCTAATCCTAGCATGATCAAGAAGATTCAAAGAGAGTGAGATGCCAGCTCCTTTCATTCAGTCAGTAGCTTCAAACATTTCTGGACGTTTTTCAATGGCAAAAATCAATGAATATTGTAAATGCACAAACAGTAATTTCTCCGCATTGTAAGGTGCAATTCTGAAATTTTTTGCTTTTTCCTGCTAATCCTAGCATGATAAAGAAGATTCAAAGAGAGTGAGATGCCAGCTCTTTTCATTCAGTCAGTAGCTTCAAACATTTCTGGTATATGAATAACATGATGTTTTTCAATGGCAAAAATCAATGAATATTGTAAATGCACAAACAGTAATTTCTCCGCATTGCAAGGTGCAATTCTGAAATTTTTTGCTTTTTCCTGCTAATCCTAGCATGATAAAGAAGATTCAAAGAGAGTGAGATGCCAGCTCTTTTCATTCAGTCAGTAGCTTCAAACATTTCTGGTATATGAATAACATGATGTTTTTCAATGGCAAAAATCAATGAATATTGTAAATGCACAAACAGTAATTTCTCCGCATTGCAAGGTGCAATTCTGAAATTTTTTGCTTTTTCCTGCTAATCCTAGCATGATAAAGAAGATTCAAAGAGAGTGAGATGCCAGCTCCTTTCATTCAGTCAGTAGCTTCAAACATTTCTGGACGTTTTTCAATGGCAAAAATCAATGAATATTGTAAATGCACAAACAGTAATTTCTCCGCATTGCAATGTGCAATTCTGAAATTTTTGGCTTTTTCCTGCTAATCCTAGCATGGTAAAGAAGATTCAAAGAGAGTGAGATGCCAGCTCTTTTCATTCAGTCAGTAGCTTCAAAAATTTCTGGTATATGAATAACATGATGTTTTTCAATGGAAAAAATCAATGAATATTGTAAATGCACAAACAGTAATATCTCCACATTGCAAGGTGCAATTCTGAAATTTTTTGCTTTTTCCTGCTAATCCTAGCATGATAAAGAAGATTCAAAGAGAGTGAGATGCCAGCTCTTTTCATTCAGTCAGTAGCTTCAAACATTTCTGGTATATGAATAACATGATGTTTTTCAATGGCAAAAATCAATGAATATTATAAATGCACAAACAGTAATATCTCCACATTGCAAGGTGCAATTCTGACATTTTTTGCTTTTTCCTGCTAATCCTAGCATGATAAAGAAGATTCAAAGAGAGTGAGATGCCAGCTCTTTTCATTCAGTCAGTAGCTTCAAACATTTCTGGACGTTTTTCAATGGCAAAAATCAATGAATATTGTAAATGCACAAACAGTAATATCTCCGCATTGCAAGGTGCAATTCTGAAATTTTTTGCTTTTTCCTGCTAATCCTCGCATGATAAAGAAGATTCAAAGAGAGTGAGATGCCAGCTCTTTTCATTCAGTCAGTAGCTTCAAACATTTCTGGACGTTTTTCAATGGCAAAAATCAATGAATATTGTAAATGCACAAACAGTAATATCTCCGCATTGCAAGGTGCAATTCTGAAATTTTTTGCTTTTTCCTGCTAATCCTAGCATGATAAAGAAGATTCAAAGAGAGTGAGATGCCAGCTCTTTTCATTCAGTCAGTAGCTTCAAACATTTCTGGTATATGAATAACATGATGTTTTTCAATGGCAAAAATCAATGAATATTGTAAATGCACAAACAGTAATATCTCCACATTGCAAGGTGCAATTCTGAAATTTTTTGCTTTTTCCTGCTAATCCTAGCATGATAAAGAAGATTCAAAGAGAGTGAGATGCCAGCTCCTTTCATTCAGTCAGTAGCTTCAAACATTTCTGGACGTTTTTCAATGGCAAAAATCAATGAATATTGTAAATGCACAAACAGTAATATCTCCGCATTGCAAGGTGCAATTCTGAAATTTTTTGCTTTTTCCTGCTAATCCTAGCATGATAAAGAAGATTCAAAGAGAGTGAGATGCCAGCTCTTTTCATTCAGTCAGTAGCTTCAAACATTTCTGGACGTTTTTCAATGGCAAAAATCAATGAAAATTGTAAATGTACAAACAGTAATTTCTCCGCATTGCAAGGTGCAATTCTGAAATTTTTTGCTTTTTCCTGCTAATCCTAGCATGATAAAGAAGATTCAAAGAGAGTGAGATGCCAGCTCTTTTCATTCAGTCAGTAGCTTCAAACATTTCTGGTATATGAATAACATGATGTTTTTCAATGGCAAAAATCAATGAATATTGTAAATGCACAAACAGTAATATCTCCGCATTGCAAGGTGCAATTCTGAAATTTTTTGCTTTTTCCTGCTAATCCTAGCATGATAAAGAAGATTCAAAGAGAGTGAGATGCCAGCTCTTTTCATTCAGTCAGTAGCTTCAAACATTTCTGGTATATGAATAACATGATGTTTTTCAATGGCAAAAATCAATGAATATTGTAAATGCACAAACAGTAATTTCTCCGCATTGCAAGGTACAATTCTGAATTTTTTTGCTTTTTCCTGCTAATACTAGCATGATAAAGAAGATTCAAAGAGAGTGAGATGCCAGCTCCTTTCATTCAGTCAGTAGCTTCAAACATTTCTGTACGTTTTTCAATGGCAAAAATCAATGAATATTGTAAATGCACAAACAGTAATTTCTCCGCATTGCAAGGTGCAATTCTAAAATTTTTGGCTTTTTCCTGCTAATCCTAGCATGATAAAGAAGATTCAAAGAGAGTGAGATGCCAGCTCTTTTCATTCAGTCAGTAGCTTCAAACATTTCTGGTATATGAATAACATGATGTTTTTCAATGCCAAAAATCAATGAATATTGTAAATGCACAAACAGTAATTTCTCCGCATTGCAAGGTGCAATTCTGAAATTTTTTGCTTTTTCCTGCTAATCCTAGCATGATAAAGAAGATTCAAAGAGAGTGAGATGCCAGCTCCTTTCATTCAGTCAGTAGCTTCAAACATTTCTGGATGTTTTTCAATGGCAAAAATCAATGAATATTGTAAATGCACAAACAGTAATTTCTCCGCATTGCAAGGTGCAATTCTGAAATTTTTGGCTTTTTCCTGCTAATCCTATCATGATAAAGAAGATTCAAAGAGAGTGAGATGCCAGATCTTTTCATTCAGTCAGTAGCTTCAAACATTTCTGGTATATGAATAACATGATGTTTTTCAATGGCAAAAATCAATGAATATTGTAAATGCACAAACAGTAATATCTCCACATTGCAAGGTGCAATTCTGAATTTTTTTGCTTTTTCCTGCTAATCCTAGCATGATAAAGAAGATTCAAAGAGAGTGAGATGCCAGCTCTTTTCATTCAGTCAGTAGCTTCAAACATTTCTGGACGTTTTTCAATGGCAAAAATCAATGAATATTGTAAATGCACAAACAGTAATATCTCCGCATTGCAAGGTGCAATTCTGAAATTTTTTGCTTTTTCCTGCTAATCCTAGCATGATAAAGAAGATTCAAAGAGAGTGAGATGCCAGCTCTTTTCATTCAGTCAGTAGCTTCAAACATTTCTGGACGTTTTCAAATGGCAAAAATCAATGAATATTGTAAATGCACAAACAGTAATATCTCCGCATTGCAAGGTGCAATTCTGAAATTTTTTGCTTTTTCCTGCTAATCCTAGCATGTTAAAGAAGATTTAAAGAGAGTGAGATGCCAGCTCTTTTCATTCAGTTAGTAGCTTCAAACATTTCTGGTATATGAATAACATGATGTTTTTCAATGGCAAAAATCAATTAATATTGTAAATGCACAAACAGTAATATCTCCACATTGCAAGGTGCAATTCTGAAATTTTTTGCTTTTTCCTGCTAATCCTAGCATAATAAAGAAGATTCAAAGAGAGTGAGATGCCAGCTCCTTTCATTCAGTCAGTAGCTTCAAACATTTCTGGACGTTTTTCAATGGCAAAAATCAATGAATATTGTAAATGCACAAACAGTAATATCTCCGCATTGCAAGGTGCAATTCTGAAATTTTTTGCATTTTCCTGCTAATCCTAGCATGATAAAGAAGATTCAAAGAGAGTGAGATGCCAGCTCTTTTCATTCAGTCAGTAGCTTCAAACATTTCTGGACGTTTTTCAATGGCAAAAATCAATGAATATTGTAAATGCACAAACAGTAATTTCTCCGCATTGCAAGGTGCAATTCTGAAATTTTTTGCTTTTTCCTGCTAATCCTAGCATGATAAAGAAGATTCAAAGAGAGTGAGATGCCAGCTCTTTTCATTCAGTCAGTAGCTTCAAACATTTCTGGTATATGAATAACATGATGTTTTTCAATGGCAAAAATCAATGAATATTGTAAATGCACAAACAGTAATATCTCCACATTGCAAGGTGCAATTCTGAAATTTTTTGCTTTTTCCTGCTAATCCTAACATGATAAAGAAGATTCAAAGAGAGTGAGATGCCAGCTCTTTTCATTCAGTCAGTAGCTTCAAACATTTCTGGTATATGAATAACATGATGTTTTTCAATGGCAAAAATCAATGAATATTGTAAATGCACAAACAGTAATTTCTCCGCATTGCAAGGTGCAATTCTGAAATTTTTTGCTTTTTCCTGCTAATCCTAGCATGATAAAGAAGATTCAAAGAGAGTGAGATGCCAGCTCTTTTCATTCAGTCAGTAGCTTCAAACATTTCTGGACGTTTTTCAATGGCAAAAATCAATGAATATTGTAAATGCACAAACAGTAATATCTCCGCATTGCAAGGTGCAATTCTGAAATTTTTTGCTTTTTCCTGCTAATCCTAGCATGATAAAGAAGATTCAAAGAGAGTGAGATGCCAGCTCTTTTCATTCAGTCAGTAGCTTCAAATATTTCTGGTATATGAATAACATGATGTTTTTCAATGGCAAAAATCAATGAATATTGTAAATGCACAAACAGTAATTTCTCCGCATTGCAAGGTGCAATTCTGAAATTTTTTGCTTTTTCCTGCTAATCCTAGCATGATAAAGAAGATTCAAAGAGAGTGAGATGCCAGCTCCTTTCATTCAGTCAGTAGCTTCAAACATTTCTGGACGTTTTTCAATGGCAAAAATCAATGAATATTGTAAATGCACAAACAGTAATTTCTCCGCATTGCAAGGTGCAATTCTGAAATTTTTTGCTTTTTCCTGCTAATCCTAGCATGATATAGAAGATTCAAAGAGAGTGAGATGCCAGCTCCTTTCATTCAGTCAGTAGCTTCAAACATTTCTGGACTTTTTCAATGGCAAAATTCAATGAATATTGTAAATGCACAAACAGTAATTTCTCCGCATTGCAAGGTGCAATTCTGAAATTTTTTGCTTTTTCCTGCTAATCCTAGCATGATAATGAAGATTCAAAGAGAGTGAGATGCCAGCTCTTTTCATTCAGTCAGTAGCTTCAAACATTTCTGGACGTTTTTCAGTGGCAAAAATCAATGAATATTGTAAATGCACAAACAGTAATATCTCCACATTGCAAGGTGCAATTCTGAAATTTTTTGCTTTTTCCTGCTAATCCTAGCATGATAAAGAAGATTCAAAGAGAGTGAGATGCCAGCTCTTTTCATTCAGTCAGTAGCTTCAAACATTTCTGGTATATGAATAACATGATGTTCTTCAATGGCAAAAATCAATGAATATTGTAAATGCACAAACAGTAATATCTCCGCATTGCAAGGTGCAATTCTGAAATTTTTTGCTTTTTCCTGCTAATCCTAGCATGATAAAGAAGATTCAAAGAGAGTGAGATGCCAGATCTTTTCATTCAGTCAGTAGCTTCAAACATTTCAGGTATATGAATAACATGTTTTTCAATGGCAAAAATCAATGAATATTGTAAATGCACAAACAGCAATATCTCCACATTGCAAGGTGCAATTCTGAAATTTTTTGCTTTTTCCTGCTAATCCTAGCATGATAAAGAAGATTCAAAGAGAGTGAGATGCCAGCTCTTTTCATTCAGTCAGTAGCTTCAAACATTTCTGGATGTTTTTCAATGGCAAAAATCAATGAATATTGTAAATGCACAAACAGTAATATCTCCGCATTGCAAGGTGCAATTCTGAAATTTTTTGCTTTTTCCTGCTAATCCTAGCATGATAAAGAAGATTCAAAGAGAGTGAGATGCCAGCTCTTTTCATTCAGTCAGTAGCTTCAAACATTTCTGGTATATGAATAACATGATGTTTTTCAATGGCAAAAATCAATGAATATTGTAAATGCACAAACAGTAATTTCTCCGCATTGCAAGGTGCAATTCTGAAATTTTTTGCTTTTTCCTGCTAATCCTAGCATGATAAAGAAGATTCAAAGAGAGTGAGATGCCAGCTCTTTTCATTCAGTCAGTAGCTTCAAACATTTCTGGACGTTTTTCAATGGCAAAAATCAATGAATATTGTAAATGCACAAACAGTAATATCTCCGCATTGCAAGGTGCAATTCTGAAATTTTTTGCTTTTTCCTGCTAATCCTAGCATGATAAAGAAGATTCAAAGAGAGTGAGATGCCAGCTCTTTTCATTCAGTCAGTAGCTTCAAACATTTCTGGTATATGAATAACATGATGTTTTTCAAAGGCAAAA
The DNA here is from genome assembly GCF_046119375.1 of Phyllobates terribilis. Classification (NCBI taxonomy): domain Eukaryota; kingdom Metazoa; phylum Chordata; class Amphibia; order Anura; family Dendrobatidae; genus Phyllobates; species Phyllobates terribilis. Next base: position 1,559,292 of record NW_027363172.1, on the reverse strand, counting down.
ATCAATGAATATTGTAAATGCACAAACAGTAATTTCTCCGCATTGCAAGGTGCAATTCTGAAATTGTTTGCTTTTTCCTGCTAATCCTAGCATGATAAAGAAGATTCAAAGAGTGAGATGCCAGCTCCTTTGATTCAGTCAGTAGCTTCAAACATTTCTGGACGTTTTTCAATGGCAAAAATCAATGAATATTGTAAATGCACAAACAGTAATTTCTCCGCATTGCAAGGTGCAATTCTGAAATTTTTTGCTTTTTCCTGCTAATCCTAGCATGATAAAGAAGATTCAAAGAGAGTGAGATGCCAGCTCCTTTCATTCAGTCAGTAGCTTCAAACATTTCTGGACGTTTTTCAATGGCAAAAATCAATGAATATTGTAAATGCACAAACAGTAATTTCTCCGCATTGCAAGGTGCAATTCTGAAATTTTTTGCTTTTTCCTGCTAATCCTAGCATGATAAAGAAGATACAAAGAGAGTGAGATGCCAGCTCTTTTCATTCAGTCAGTAGCTTCAAACATTTCTGGTATATGAATAACATGATGTTTTTCAATGGCAAAAATCAATGAATATTGTAAATGCACAAACAGTAATATCTCCGCATTGCAAGGTGCAATTCTGAAATTTTTTGCTTTTTCCTGCTAATCCTAGCATGATAAAGAAGATTCAAAGAGAGTGAGATGCCAGCTCTTTTCATTCAGTCAGTAGCTTCAAACATTTCTGGTATATGAATAACATGATGTTTTTCAATGGCAAAAATCAATGAATATTGTAAATGCACAAACAGTAATTTCTCCGCATTGCAAGGTGCAATTCTGAAATTTTTTGCTTTTTCCTGCTAATCCTAGCATGATAAAGAAGATTCAAAGAGTGAGATGCCAGCTCCTTTGATTCAGTCAGTAGCTTCAAACATTTCTGGACGTTTTTCAATGGCAAAAATCAATGAATATTGTAAATGCACAAACAGTAATTTCTCCGCATTGCAAGGTGCAATTCTGAAATTTTTTGCTTTTTCCTGCTAATCCTAGCATGATAAAGAAGATTCAAAGAGAGTGAGATGCCAGCTCCTTTCATTCAGTCAGTAGCTTCAAACATTTCTGGACGTTTTTCAATGGCAAAAATCAATGAATATTGTAAATGCACAAACAGTAATTTCTCCGCATTGCAAGGTGCAATTCTGAAATTTTTTGCTTTTTCCTGCTAATCCTAGCATGATAAAGAAGATACAAAAAGAGTGAGATGGCAGCTCTTTTCATTCAGTCAGTAGCTTCAAACATTTCTGGTATATGAATAACATGATGTTTTTCAATGGCAAAAATCAATGAATATTGTAAATGCACAAACAGTAATATCTCCGCATTGCAAGGTGCAATTCTGAAATTTTTTGCTTTTTCCTGCTAATTCTAGCATGATAAAGAAGATTCAAAGAGAGTGAGATGCCAGCTCTTTTCATTCAGTCAGTAGCTTCAAACATTTCTGGTATATGAATAACATGATGTTTTTCAATGGCAAAAATCAATGAATATTGTAAATGCACAAACAGTAATATCTCCACATTGCAAGGTGCAATTCTGAAATTTTTTGCTTTTTCCTGCTAATCCTAGCATGATAAAGAAGATTCAAAGAGAGTGAGATGCCAGCTCTTTTCATTCAGTCAGTAGCTTCAAACATTTCTGGACGTTTTTCAATGGCAAAAATCAATGAATATTGTAAATGCACAAACAGTAATATCTCCGCATTGCAAGGTGCAATTCTGAAATTTTTTGCTTTTTCCTGCTAATCCTAGCATGATAAAGAAGATTCAAAGAGAGTGAGATGCCAGCTCTTTTCATTCAGTCAGTAGCTTCAAACATTTCTGGACGTTTTTCAATGGCAAAAATCAATGAATATTGTAAATGCACAAACAGTAATATCTCCGCATTGCAAGGTGCAATTCTGAAATTTTTTGCTTTTTCCTGCTAATCCTAGCATGATAAAGAAGATTCAAAGAGAGTGAGATGCCAGCTCTTTTCATTCAGTCAGTAGCTTCAAACATTTCTGGTATATGAATAACATGATGTTTTTCAATGGCAAAAATCAATGAATATTGTAAATGCACAAACAGTAATATCTCCACATTGCAAGGTGCAATTCTGAAATTTTTTGCTTTTTCCTTCTAATCCTAGCATCATAAAGAAGATTCAAAGAGAGTGAGATGCCAGCTCCATTCATTCAGTCAGTAACTTCAAACATTTCTGGGCGTTTTTCAATGGCAAAAATCAATGAATATTGTAAATGCACAAACAGTAATATCTCCGCATTGCAAGGTGCAATTCTGAAATTTTTTGCTTTTTCCTGCTAATCCTAGCATGGTAAAGAAGATTCAAAGAGAGTGAGATGCTAGCTCTTTTCATTCAGTCAGTAGCTTCAAACATTTCTGGACGTTTTTCAATTGCAAAAATCAATGAAAATTATAAATGCACAAATAGTAATTTCTCCGCATTGCAAGGTGCAATTCTGAAATTTTTTGCTTTTTCCTGCTAATCCTAGCATGATAAAGAAGATTCAAAGAGAGTGAGATTCCAGCTCTTTTCATTCAGTCAGTAGCTTCAAACATTTCTGGTATATGAATAACAATGATGTTTTTCAATGGCAAAAATCAATGAATATTGTAAATGCACAAACAGTAATATCTCCACATTGCAAGGTGCAATTCTGAAATTTTTTGCTTTTTCCTGCTAATCCTAGCATGATAAAGAAGATCCAAAGAGAGTGAGATGCCAGCTCTTTTCATTCAGTCAGTAGCTTCAAACATTTCTGGTATATGAATAACATGATGTTTTTCAATGGCAAAAATCAATGAATATTGTAAATGCACAAACAGTAATTTCTCCGCATTGCAAGGTGCAATTCTGAAATTTTTTGCTTTTTCCTGCTAATCCTAGCATGATAAAGAAGATTCAAAGAGAGTGAGATGCCAGCTCCTTTCATTCAGTCAGTAGCTTCAAACATTTCTGGACGTTTTTCAATGGCAAAAATCAATGAATATTGTAAATGCACAAACAGTAATTTCTCCGCATTGCAAGGTGCAATTCTGAAATTTTTTGCTTTTTCCTGCTAATCCTAGCATGATAAAGAAGATTCAAAGAGAGTGAGATGCCAGCTCTTTTCATTCAGTCAGTAGCTTCAAACATTTCTGGACGTTTTTCAATGGCAAAAATCAATGAATATTGTAAATGCACAAACAGTAATATCTCCGCATTGCAAGGTGCAATTCTGAAATTTTTTGCTTTTTCCTGCTAATCCTAGCATGATAAAGAAGATTTAAAGAGAGTGAGATGCCAGCTCTTTTCATTCAGTTAGTAGCTTCAAACATTTCTGGTATATGAATAACATGATGTTTTCAATGGCAAAAATCAATGAATATTGTAAATGCACAAACAGTAATATCTCCACATTGCAAGGTGCAATTCTGAAATTTTTTGCTTTTTCCTGCTAATCCTAGCATGATAAAGAAGATTCAAAGAGAGTGAGATGCCAGGTCCTTTCATTCAGTCAGTAGCTTCAAACATTTCTGGACGTTTTTCAATGGCAAAAATCAATGAATATTGTAAATGCACAAACAGTAATATCTCCGCATTGCAAGGTGCAATTCTGAAATTTTTTGCTTTTTCCTGCTAATCCTAGCATGATAAAGAAGATTCAAAGAGAGTGAGATGCCAGCTCTTTTCATTCAGTCAGTAGCTTCAAACATTTCTGGTATATGAATAACATGATGTTTTTCAATGGCAAAAATCAATGAATATTGTAAATGCACAAACAGTAATTTCTCCGCATTGCAAGGTGCAATTCTGAAATTTTTTGCTTTTTCCTGCTAATCCTAGCATGATAAAGAAGATTCAAAGAGAGTGAGATGCCAGCTCTTTTCATTCAGTCAGTACCTTCAAACAATTCTGGACGTTTTTCAATGGCAAAAATCAATGAATATTGTAAATGCACAAACAGTAATATCTCCGCATTGCAAGGTGCAATTCTGAAATTTTTTGCTTTTTCCTGCTAATCCTAGCATGATAAAGAAGATTCAAAGAGAGTGAGATGCCAGCTCTTTTCATTCAGTCAGTAGTTTCAAACATTTCTGGTATATGAATAACATGTTTTTCAATGGCAAAAATCAATGAATATTGTAAATGCACAAACAGTAATTTCTCCGCATTGCAAGGTGCAATTCTGAATTTTTTTGCTTTTTCCTGCTAATCCTAGCATGATAAAGAAGATTCAAAGAGAGTGAGATGCCAGCTCCTTTCATTCAGTCAGTAGCTTCAAACATTTCTGGACGTTTTTCAATGGCAAAAATCAATGAATATTGTAAATGCACAAACAGTAATTTCTCCGCATTGCAAGGTGCAATTCTGAAATTTTTTGCTTTTTCCTGCTAATCCTAGCATGATAAAGAAGATTCAAAGAGAGTGAGATGCCAGCTCTTTTCATTCAGTCAGTAGCTTCAAATATTTCTGGTATATGAATAACATGATGTTTTTCAATGGCAAAAATCAATGAATATTGTAAATGCACAAACAGTAATTTCTCCGCATTGCAAGGTGCAATTCTGAAATTTTTTGCTTTTTCCTGCTAATCCTAGCATGATAAAGAAGATTCAAAGAGAGTGAGATGCCAGCTCCTTTCATTCAGTCAGTAGCTTCAAACATTTCTGGACGTTTTTCAATTGCAAAAATCAATGAATATTGTAAATGCACAAACAGTAATTTCTCCGCATTGCAAGGTGCAATTCTGAAATTTTTTGCTTTTTCCTGCTAATCCTAGCATGATAAAGAAGATTCAAAGAGAGTGAGATGCCAGCTCCTTTCATTCAGTCAGTAGCTTCAAACATTTCTGGACGTTTTTCAATGGCAAAAATCAATGAATATTGTAAATGCACAAACAGTAATTTCTCCGCATTGCAAGGTGCAATTCTGAAATTTTTTGCTTTTTCCTGCTAATCCTAGCATGATAAAGAAGATTCAAAGAGAGTGAGATGCCAGCTCTTTTCATTCAGTCAGTAGCTTCAAACATTTCTGGACGTTTTTCAATGGCAAAAATCAATGAATATTGTAAATGCACAAACAGTAATATCTCCGCATTGCAAGGTGCAATTCTGAAATTTTTTGCTTTTTCCTGCTAATCCTAGCATGGTAAAGAAGATTCAAAGAGAGTGAGATGCCAGCTCTTTTCATTCAGTCAGTAGCTTCAAACATTTCTGGTATATGAATAACATGATGTTTTTCAATGGCAAAAATCAATGAATATTGTAAATGCACAAACAGTAATATCTCCACATTGCAAGGTGCAATTCTGAAATTTTTTGCTTTTTCCTGCTAATCCTAGCATGATAAAGAAGATTCAAAGAGAGTGAGATGCCAGCTCCTTTCATTCAGTCAGTAGCTTCAAACATTTCTGGTATATGAATAACATGATGTTTTTCAATGGGAAAAATCAATGAATATTGTAAATGCACAAACAGTAATATCTCCACATTGCAAGGTGCAATTCTGAAATTTTTTGCTTTTTCCTGCTAATCCTAGCATGATAAAGAAGATTCAAAGAGAGTGAGATGCCAGCTCTTTTCATTCAGTCAGTAGCTTCAAACATTTCTGGTATATGAATAACATCATGTTTTTCAATGGCAAAAATCAATGAATATTGTAAATGCACAAACAGTAATATCTCCACATTGCAAGGTGCAATTCTGAAATTTTTTGCTTTTTCCTGCTAATCCTAGCATGATAAAGAAGATTCAAAGAGAGTGAGATGCCAGCTCCTTTCATTCAGTCAGTAGCTTCAAACATTTCTGGACGTTTTTCAATGGCAAAAATCAATGAATATTGTAAATGCACAAACAGTAATATCTCCGCATTGCAAGGTGCAATTCTGAAATTTTTTGCTTTTTCCTGCTAATCCTAGCATGATAAAGAAGATTCAAAGAGAGTGAGATGCCAACTCTTTTCATTCAGTCAGTAGCTTCAAACATTTCTGGACGTTTTTCAATGGCAAAAATCAATGAATATTGTAAATGCACAAACAGCAATATCTCCGCATTGCAAGGTGCAATTCTGAAATTTTTTGCTTTTTCCTGCTAATCCTAGCATGATAAAGAAGATTCAAAGAGAGTGAGATGCCAGCTCTTTTCATTCAGTCAGTAGCTTCAAACATTTCTGGTATATGAATAACATGATGTTTTTCAATGGCAAAAATCAATGAATATTGTAAATGCACAAACAGTAATATCTCCACAATGCAAGGTGCAATTCTGAAATTTTTTGCTTTTTCCTGCTCCTCTTAGCATGATAAAGAAGATTCAAAGAGAGTGAGATGCCAGCTCTTTTCATTCAGTCAGTAGCTTCAAACATTTCTGGTATATGAATAACATGATGTTTTTCAATGGCAAAAATCAATGAATATTGTAAATGCACAAACAGTAATATCTCCGCATTGCAAGGTGCAATTCTGAAATTTTTTGCTTTTTCCTGCTAATCCTAGCATGATAAAGAAGATTCAAAGAGAGTGAGATGCCAGCTCCTTTCATTCAGTCAGTAGCTTCAAACATTTCTGGACGTTTTTCAATGGCAAAAATCAATGAATATTGTAAATGCACAAACAGTAATTTCTCCGCATTGCAAGGTGCAATTCTGAAATTTTTTGCTTTTTCCTGCTAATCCTAGCATGATAAAGAAGATTCAAAGAGAGTGAGATGCCAGCTCTTTTCATTCAGTCAGTAGCTTCAAACATTTCTGGTATATGAATAACATGATGTTTTTCAATGGCAAAAATCAATGAATATTGTAAATGCACAAACAGTAATATCTCCACATTGCAAGGTGCAATTCTGAAATTTTTTTCTTTTTCCTGCTAATCCTAGCATGATAAAGAAGATTCAAAGAGAGTGAGATGCCAGCTCCTTTCATTCAGTCAGTAGCTTTAAACATTTCTGGACGTTTTTCAATGGCAAAAATCAATGAATATTGTAAATGCACAAACAGTAATTTCTCCGCATTGCAAGGTGATATTCTGAAATTTTTTGCTTTTTCCTGCTAATCCTAGCATGATAAAGAAGATTCAAAGAGAGTGAGATGCCAGCTCTTTTCATTCAGTCAGTAGCTTCAAACATTTCTGGACGTTTTTCAATGGCAAAAATCAATGAATATTGTAAATGCACAAACAGTAATATCTCCGCATTGCAAGGTGCAATTCTGAAATTTTTTGCTTTTTCCTGCTAATCCTGGCATGATAAAGAAGATTCAAAGAGAGTGAGATGCCAGCTCTTTTCATTCAGTCAGTAGCTTCAAACATTTCTGGTATATGAATAACATGATGTTTTTCAATGGCAAAAATCAATGAATATTGTAAATGCACAAACAGTAATATCTCCACATTGCAAGGTGCAATTCTGAAATTTTTTGCTTTTTCCTGCTCCTCTTAGCATGATAAAGAAGATTCAAGGAGAGTGAGATGCCAGCTCTTTTCATTCAGTCAGTAGCTTCAAAAATTTCTGGTATATGAATAACATGATGTTTTTCAATGGCAAAAATCAATGAATATTGTAAATGCACAAACAGTAATATCTCCACATTGCAAGGTGCAATTCTTAAATTTTTTGCTTTTTCCTGCTAATCCTAGCATTATAAAGAAGATTCAAAGAGAGTGAGATGCCAGCTCCTTTCATTCAGTCAGTAGCTTCAAACATTTCTGGACGTTTTTCAATGGCAAAAATCAATGAATATTGTAAATGCACAAACAGTAATTTCTCCGCATTGCAAGGTGCAATTCTGAAATTTTTTGCTTTTCCTGCTAATCCTAGCATGATAAAGAAGATTCAAAGAGAGTGAGATGCCAGCTCTTTTCATTCAGTCAGTAGCTTCAAACATTTCTGGTATATGAATAACATGATGTTTTTCAATGGCAAAAATCAATGAATATTGTAAATGCACAAACAGTAATATCATCACATTGCAAGGTGCAATTCTGAAATTTTTTGCTTTTTCCTGCTCCTCTTAGCATGATAAAGAAGATTCAAAGAGAGTGAGATGCCAGCTCTTTTCATTCAGTCAGTAGCTTCAAACATTTCTGGTATATGAATAACATGATGTTTTTCAATGGCAAAAATCAATGAATATTGTAAATGCACAAACAGTAATATCTCCACATTGCAAGGTGCAATTCTGAAATTTTTTGCTTTTTCCTGCTAATCCTAGCATGATAAAGAAGATTCAAAGCGAGTGAGATGCCAGCTCCTTTCATTCAGTCAGTAGCTTCAAACATTTCTGGACGTTTTTCAATGGCAAAAATCAATGAATATTGTAAATGCACAAACAGTAATATCTCCACATTACAAGGTGCAATTCTGAAATTTTTTGCTTTTTCCTGCTAATCCTAGCATGATAAAGAAGATTCAAAGAGAGTGAGATGCCAGCTCTTTTCATTCAGTCAGTAGCTTCAAACATTTCTGGTATATGAATAACATGATGTTTTTCAATGGCAAAAATCAATGAATATTGTAAATGCACAAACAGTAATTTCTCCGCATTGCAAGGTGCAATTCTGAAATTTTTTGCTTTTTCCTGCTAATCTTAGCATGATAAAGAAGATTCAAAGAGAGTGAGATGCCAGCTCCTTTCATTCAGTCAGTAGCTTCAAACATTTCTGGACGTTTTTCAATGGCAAAAATCAATGAATATTGTAAATGCACAAACAGTAATATCTCCGCATTGCAAGGTGCAATTCTGAAATTTTTTGCTTTTTCCTGCTAATCCTAGCATGATAAAGAAGATTCAAAGAGAGTGAGATGCCAGCTCCTTTCATTCAGTCAGTAGCTTCAAACATTTCTGGACGTTTTTCAATGGCAAAAATCAATGAATATTGTAAATGCACAAACAGTAATTTCTCCGCATTGCAAGGTGCAATTCTGAAATTTTTTGCTTTTCCTGCTAATCCTAGCATGATAAAGAAGATTCAAAGAGAGTGAGATGCCAGCTCTTTTCATTCAGTCAGTAGCTTCAAACATTTCTGGTATATGAATAACATGATGTTTTTCAATGGCAAAAATCAATGAATATTGTAAATGCACAAACAGTAATATCATCACATTGCAAGGTGCAATTCTGAAATTTTTTGCTTTTTCCTGCTCCTCTTAGCATGATAAAGAAGATTCAAAGAGAGTGAGATGCCAGCTCTTTTCATTCAGTCAGTAGCTTCAAACATTTCTGGTATATGAATAACATGATGTTTTTCAATGGCAAAAATCAATGAATATTGTAAATGCACAAACAGTAATATCTCCACATTGCAAGGTGCAATTCTGAAATTTTTTGCTTTTTCCTGCTAATCCTAGCATGATAAAGAAGATTCAAAGCGAGTGAGATGCCAGCTCCTTTCATTCAGTCAGTAGCTTCAAACATTTCTGGACGTTTTTCAATGGCAAAAATCAATGAATATTGTAAATGCACAAACAGTAATATCTCCACATTACAAGGTGCAATTCTGAAATTTTTTGCTTTTTCCTGCTAATCCTAGCATGATAAAGAAGATTCAAAGAGAGTGAGATGCCAGCTCTTTTCATTCAGTCAGTAGCTTCAAACATTTCTGGTATATGAATAACATGATGTTTTTCAATGGCAAAAATCAATGAATATTGTAAATGCACAAACAGTAATTTCTCCGCATTGCAAGGTGCAATTCTGAAATTTTTTGCTTTTTCCTGCTAATCTTAGCATGATAAAGAAGATTCAAAGAGAGTGAGATGCCAGCTCCTTTCATTCAGTCAGTAGCTTCAAACATTTCTGGACGTTTTTCAATGGCAAAAATCAATGAATATTGTAAATGCACAAACAGTAATATCTCCGCATTGCAAGGTGCAATTCTGAAATTTTTTGCTTTTTCCTGCTAATCCTAGCATGATAAAGAAGATTCAAAGAGAGTGAGATGCCAGCTCCTTTCATTCAGTCAGTAGCTTCAAACATTTCTGGACGTTTTTCAATGGCAAAAATCAATGAATATTGTAAATGCACAAACAGTAATTTCTCCGCATTGCAAGGTGATATTCTGAAATTTTTTGCTTTTTCCTGCTAATCCTAGCATGATAAAGAAGATTCAAAGAGAGTGAGATGCCAGCTCTTTTCATTCAGTCAGTAGCTTCAAACATTTCTGGACGTTTTTCAATGGCAAAAATCAATGAATATTGTAAATGCACAAACAGTAATATCTCCGCATTGAAAGGTGCAATTCTGAAATTTTTTGCTTTTTCCTGCTAATCCTAGCATGATAAAGAAGATTCAAAGAGAGTGAGATGCCAGCTCTTTTCATTCAGTCAGTAGCTTCAAACATTTCTGGTATATGAATAACATGATGTTTTTCAATGGCAAAAATCGATGAATATTTTAAATGCACAAACAGTAATATCTCCACATTGCAAGGTGCAATTCTGAAATTTTTTGCTTTTTCCTGCTCCTCTTAGCATGATAAAGAAGATTCAAAGAGAGTGAGATGCCAGCTCTTTTCATTCAGTCAGTAGCTTCAAACATTTCTGGTATATGAATAACATGATGTTTTTCAATGGCAAAAATCAATGAATATTGTAAATGCACAAACAGTAATATCTCCACATTGCAAGTTGCAATTCTGAAATTTTTTGCTTTTTCCTGCTAATCCTAGCATGATAAAGAAGATTCAAAGCGAGTGAGATGCCAGCTCCTTTCATTCAGTCAGTAGCTTCAAACATTTCTGGACGTTTTTCAATGGCAAAAATCAATGAATATTGTAAATGCACAAACAGTAATATCTCCACATTACAAGGTGCAATTCTGAAATTTTTTGCTTTTTCCTGCTAATCCTAGCATGATAAAGAAGATTCAAAGAGAGTGAGATGCCAGCTCTTTTCTTTCAGTCAGTAGCTTCAAACATTTCTGGTATATGAATAACATGATGTTTTTCAATGGCAAAAATCAATGAATATTGTAAATGCACAAACAGTAATTTCTCCGCATTGCAAGGTGCAATTCTGAAATTTTTTGCTTTTTCCTGCTAATCCTAGCATGATAAAGAAGATTCAAAGAGAGTGAGATGCCAGCTCTTTTCATTCAGTCAGTAGCTTCAAACATTTCTGGTATATGAATAACATGATGTTTTTCAATGGCAAAAATCAATGAATATTGTAAATGCACAAACAGTAATATCTCCGCATTGCAAGGTGCAATTCTGAAATTTTTTGCTTTTTCCTGCTAATCCTAGCATGATAAAGAAGATTCAAAGAGAGTGAGATGCCAGCTCTTTTCATTCAGTCAGTAGCTTCAAACATTTCTGGACGTTTTTCAATGGCAAAAATCAATGAATATTGTAAATGCACAAACAGTAATATCTCCGCATTGCAAGGTGCAATTCTGAAATTTTTTGCTTTTTCCTGCTAATCCTAGCATGATAAAGAAGATTCAAAGAGAGTGAGATGCCAGCTCTTTTCATTCAGTCAGTAGCGTCAAACATTTCTGGACGTTTTTCAATGGCAAAAATCTATGAATATTGTAAATGCACAAACAGTAATTTCTCCGCATTGCAAGGTGCAATTCTGAAATTTTTTGCTTTTTCCTGCTAATCCTAGCATGATAAAGAAGATTCAAAGAGAGTGAGATGCCAGCTCTTTTCATTCAGTCAGTAGCTTCAAACATTTCTGGTATATGAATAACATGATGTTTTTCAATGGCAAAAATCAATGAATATTGTAAATGCACAAACAGTAATTTCTCCGCATTGCAAGGTGCAATTCTGAAATTTTTTGCTTTTTCCTGCTAATCCTAGCATGATAAAGAAGATTCAAAGAGAGTGAGATGCCAGCTCCTTTCATTCAGTCAGTAGCTTCAAACATTTCTGGACGTTTTTCAATGGCAAAAATCAATGAATATTGTAAATGCACAAACAGTAATTTCTCCGCATTGCAAGGTGCAATTCTGAAATGTTTTGCTTTTTCCTGCTAATCCTAGCATGATAAAGAAGATTCAAAGAGAGTGAGATGCCAGCTCTTTTCATTCAGTCAGTAGCTTCAAATATTTCTGGTATATGAATAACATGATGTTTTTCAATGGCAAAAATCAATGAATATTGTAAATGCACAAACAGTAATATCTCCACATTGCAAGGTGCAATTCTGAAATTTTTTGCTTTTTCCTGCTAATCCTAGCATGATAAAGAATATTCAGAGTGAGATGCCAGCTCTTTTCATTCAGTCAGTAGCTTCAAACATTTCTGGTATATGAATAACATGATGTTTTTCAATGGCAAAAATCAATGAATATTGTAAATGCACAAACAGTAATATCTCCACATTGCAAGGTGCAATTCTGAAATTTATTGCTATTTCCTGCTAATCCTAGCATGATAAAGAAGATTCAAAGAGAGTGAGATGCCAGCTCTTTTCATTCAGTCAGTAGCTTCAAACATTTCTGGACGTTTTTCAATGGCAAAAATCAATGAATATTGTAAATGCACAAACAGTAATATCTCCGCATTGCAAGGTGCAATTCTGAAATTTTTTGCTTTTTCCTGCTAATCCTAGCATGATAAAGAAGATTCAAAGAGAGTGAGATGCCAGCTCTTTTCATTCAGTCAGTAGCTTCAAACATTTCTGGACGTTTTTCAATGGCAAAAATCAATGAATATTGTAAATGCACAAACAGTAATATCTCCGCATTGCAAGGTGCAATTCTGAAATTTTTTGCTTTTTCCTGCTAATCCTAGCATGATAAAGAAGATTCAAAGAGAGTGAGATGCCAGCTCTTTTCATTCAGTCAGTAGCTTCAAACATTTCTGGTATATGAATAACATGATGTTTTTCAATGGCAAAAATCAATGAATATTGTAAATGCACAAACAGTAATATCTCCACATTGCAAGGTGCAATTCTGAAATTTTTTGCTTTTTCCTGCTAATCCTAGCATGATAAAGAAGATTCAAAGAGAGTGAGATGCCAGCTCCTTTCATTCAGTCAGTAGCTTCAAACATTTCTGGTATATGAATAACATGATGTTTTTCAATGGCAAAAATCAATGAATATTGTAAATGCACAAACAGTAATATCTCCACATTGCAAGATGCAATTTTGAAATTTTTTGCTTTTTCCTGCTAATCCTAGCATGATAAAGAAGATTCAAAGAGAGTGAGATGCCAGCTCTTTTCATTCAGTCAGTAGCTTCAAACATTTCTGGTATATGAATAACATGATGTTTTTCAATGGCAAAAATCAATGAATATTGTAAATGCACAAACAGTAATATCTCCACATTGCAAGGTGCAATTCTTAAATTTTTTGCTTTTTCCTGCTAATCCTAGCATGATAAAGAAGATTCAAAGAGAGTGAGATGCCAGCTCCTTTCATTCAGTCAGTAGCTTCAAACATTTCTGGACGTTTTTCAATGGCAAAAATCAATGAATATTGTAAATGCACAAACAGTAATATCTCCGCATTGCAAGGTGCAATTCTGAAATTTTTTGCTTTTTCCTGCTAATCCTAGCATGATAAAGAAGATTCAAAGAGAGTGAGATGCCAGCTCTTTTCATTCAGTCAGTAGCTTCAAACATTTCTGGACGTTTTTCAATGGCAAAAATCAATGAATATTGTAAATGCACAAACAGCAATATCTCCGCATTGCAAGGTGCAATTCTGAAATTTTTTGCTTTTTCCTGCTAATCCTAGCATGATAAAGAAGATTCAAAGAGAGTGAGATGCCAGCTCTTTTCATTCAGTCAGTAGCTTCAAACATTTCTGGTATATGAATAACATGATGTTTTTCAATGGCAAAAATCAATGAATATTGTAAATGCAGAAACAGTAATATCTCCACATTGCAAGGTGCAATTCTGAAATTTTTTGCTTTTTCCTGCTCCTCTTAGCATGATAAAGAAGATTCAAAGAGAGTGAGATGCCAGCTCTTTTCATTCAGTCAGTAGCTTCAAACATTTCTGGTATATGAATAACATGATGTTTTTCAATGGCAAAAATCAATGAATATTGTAAATGCACAAAGAGTAATATCTCTGCATTGCAAGGTGCAATTCTGAAATTTTTTGCTTTTTCCTGCTAATCCTAGCATGATAAAGAAGATTCAAAGAGAGTGAGATGCCAGCTCCTTTCATTCAGTCAGTAGCTTCAAACATTTCTGGACGTTTTTCAATGGCAAAAATCAATGAATATTGTAAATGCACAAACAGTAATTTCTCCGCATTGCAAGGTGATATTCTGAAATTTTTTGCTTTTTCCTGCTAATCCTAGCATGATAAAGAAGATTCAAAGAGAGTGAGATGCCAGCTCTTTTCATTCAGTCAGTAGCTTCAAACATTTCTGGACGTTTTTCAATGGCAAAAATCAATGAATATTGTAAATGCACAAACAGTAATTTCTCCGCATTGCAAGGTGCAATTCTGAAATTTTTTGCTTTTTCCTGATAATCCTAGCATGATAAAGAAGATTCAAAGAGAGTGAGATGCCAGCTCTTTTCATTCAGTCAGTAGCTTCAAACATTTCTGGTATATGAATAATATGATGTTTTTCAATGGCAAAAATCAATGAATATTGTAAATGCACAAACAGTAATATCTCCACATTGCAAGGTGCAATTCTGAAATTTTTTGCTTTTTCCTGCTCCTCTTAGCATGATAAAGAAGATTCAAGGAGAGTGAGATGCCAGCTCCTTTCATACAGTCAGTAGCTTCAAACATTTCTGGACGTTTTTCAATGGCAAAAATCAATGAATATTGTAAATGCACAAACAGTAATATCTCCGCATTGCAAGGTGCAATTCTGAAATTTTTTGCTTTTTCCTGCTAATCCTAGCATGATAAAGAAGATTCAAAGAGAGTGAGATGCCAGCTCTTTTCATTCAGTCAGTAGCTTCAAACATTTCTGGTATATGAATAACATGATGTTTTTCAATGGCAAAAATCAATGAATATTGTAAATGCACAAACAGTAATTTCTCCGCATTGCAAGGTGCAATTCTGAAATTTTTTGCTTTTTCCTGCTAATCCTAGCATGATAAAGAAGATTCAAAGAGAGTGAGATGCCAGCTCCTTTCATTCAGTCAGTAGCTTCAAACATTTCTGGACGTTTTTCAATGGCAAAAATCAATGAATATTGTAAATGCACAAACAGTAATTTCTCCGCATTGCAAGGTGCAATTCTGAAATTTTTGGCTTTTTCCTGCTAATCCTAGCATGATAAAGAAGATTCAAAGAGAGTGAGATGCCAGCTCTTTTCATTCAGTCAGTAGCTTCAAACATTTCTGGACTTTTTTCAATGGCAAAAATCAATGAATATTGTAAATGCACAAACAGTAATATCTCCGCATTGCAAGGTGCAATTCTGAAATTTTTTGCTTTTTCCTGCTAATCCTAGCATGATAAAGAAGATTCAAAGAGAGTGAGATGCCAGCTCTTTTCATTCAGTCAGTAGCTTCAAACATTTCTGGTATATGAATAACATGATGTTTTTCAATGGCAAAAATCAATGAATATTGTAAATGCACAAACAGTAATATCTCCGCATTGCAAGGTGCAATTCTGAAATTTTTTGCTTTTTCCTGCTAATCCTAGCATGATAAAGAAGATTCAAAGAGAGTGAGATGCCAGCTCCTTTCATTCAGTCAGTAGCTTCAAACATTTCTGGACGTTTTTCAATGGCAAAAATCAATGAATATTGTAAATGCACAAACAGTAATATCTATGCATTGCAAGGTGCAATTCTGAAATTTTTTGCTTTTTCCTGCTAATCCTAGCATGATAAAGAAGATTCAAAGAGAGTGAGATGCCAGCTCTTTTCATTCAGTCAGTAGCTTCAAACATTTCTGGACGTTTTTCAATGGCAAAAATCAATGAATATTGTAAATGCACAAACAGTAATTTCTCCGCATTGCAAGGTGCAATTCTGAAATTTTTTGCTTTTTCCTGCTAATCCTAGCATGATAAAGAAGATTCAAAGAGAGTGAGATGCCAGCTCTTTTCATTCAGTCAGTAGCTTCAAACATTTCTGGTATATGAATAACATGATGTTTTTCAATGGCAAAAATCAATGAATATTGTAAATGCACAAACAGTAATATCTCCGCATTGCAAGGTGCAATTCTGAAATTTTTTGCTTTTTCCTGCTAATCCTAGCATGATAAAGAAGATTCAAAGAGAGTGAGATGCCAGCTCTTTTCATTCAGTCAGTAGCTTCAAACATTTCTGGTATATGAATAACATGATGTTTTTCAATGGCAAAAATCAATGAATATTGTAAATGCACAAACAGTAATTACTCCGCATTGCAAGGTGCAATTCTGAAATTTTTTGCTTTTTCCTGCTAATCCTAGCATGATAAAGAAGATTCAAAGAGAGTGAGATGCCAGCTCCTTTCATTCAGTCAGTAGCTTCAAACATTTCTGGACGTTTTTCAATGGCAAAAATCAATGAATATTGTAAATGCACAAACAGTAATTTCTCCGCATTGCAAGGTGCAATTCTGAAATTTTTTGCTTTTTCCTGCTAATCCTAGCATGATAAAGAAGATTCAAAGAGAGTGAGATGCCAGCTCTTTTCATTCAGTCAGTAGCTTCAAATATTTCTGGTATATGAATAACATGATGTTTTTCAATGGCAAAAATCAATGAATATTGTAAATGCACAAACAGTAATTTCTCCGCATTGCAAGGTGCAATTCTGAAATTTTTTGCTTTTTCCTGCTAATCCTAGCATGATAAAGAAGATTCAAAGAGAGTGAGATGCCAGCTCCTTTCATTCAGTCAGTAGCTTCCAACATTTCTGGACGTTTTTCAATGGCAAAAATCAATGAATATTGTAAATGCACAAACAGTAATTTCTCCGCATTGCAAGGTGCAATTCTGAAATTTTTTGCTTTTTCCTGCTAATCCTAGCATGATAAAGAAGATTCAAAGAGAGTGAGATGCCAGCTCTTTTCATTCAGTCAGTAGCTTCAAACATTTCTGGTATATGAATAACATGATGTTTTTCAATGGCAAAAATCAATGAATATTGTAAATGCACAAACAGTAATATCTCCACATTGCAAGGTGCAATTCTGAAATTTTTTGCTTTTTCCTGCTAATCCTAGCATGATAAAGAATATTCAAAGAGAGTAAGATGCCAGCTCCTTTCATTCAGTCAGTAGCTTCAAACATTTCTGGACGTTTTTCAATGGCAAAAATCAATAAATATTGTAAATGCACAAACAGTAATTTCTCCGCATTGCAAGGTGAAATTCTGAAATTTTTTGCTTTTTCCTGCTAATCCTAGCATGATAAAGAAGATTCAAAGAGAGTGAGATGCCAGCTCTTTTCATTCAGTCAGTAGCTTCAAACATTTCTGGACGTTTTTCAATGGCAAAAATCAATGAATATTGTAAATGCACAAACAGTAATATCTTCACATTGCAAGGTGCAATTCTGAAATTTTTTGCTTTTTCCTGCTAATCCTAGCATGATAAAGAAGATTCAAAGAGAGTGAGATGCCAGCTCTTTTCATTCAGTCAGTAGCTTCAAACATTTCTGGTATATGAATAACATGATGTTTTTCAATGGCAAAAATCAATGAATATTGTAAATGCACAAACAGTAATATCTCCGCATTGCAAGGTGCAATTCTGAAATTTTTTGCTTTTCCTGCTAATCCTAGCATGATAAAGAAGATTCAAAGAGAGTGAGATGCCAGCTCTTTTCATTCAGTCAGTAGCTTCAAACATTTCTGGTATATGAATAACATGATGTTTTTCAATGGCAAAAATCAATGAATATTGTAAATGCACAAACAGTAATATCTCCACATTGCAAAGTGCAATTCTGAAATTTTTTGCTTTTTCCTGCTAATCCTAGCATGATAAAGAAGATTCAAAGAGAGTGAGATGCCAGCTCCTTTCATTCAGTCAGTAGCTTCAAGCATTTCTGGACGTTTTTCAATGGCAAAAATCAATGAATATTGTAAATGCACAAACAGTAATTTCTCCGCATTGCATGGTGCAATTCTGAAATTTTTTGCTTTTTCCTGCTAATCCTAGCATGATAAAGAAGATTCAAAGAGAGTGAGATGCCAGCTCTTTTCATTCAGTCAGTAGCTTTAAATATTTCTGGTATATGAATAACATGATGTTTTTCAATGGCAAAAATCAATGAATATTGTAAATGCACAAACAGTAATTTCTCCGCATTGCAAGGTGCAATTCTGAAATTTTTTGCTTTTTCCTGCTAATCCTAGCATGATAAAGAAGATTCAAAGAGAGTGAGATGCCAGCTCCTTTCATTCAGTCAGTAGCTTCAAACATTTCTGGACGTTTTTCAATGGCAAAAATCAATGAATATTGTAAATGCACAAACAGTAATTTCTCCGCATTGCAAGGTGCAATTCTGAAATTTTTTGCTTTTTCCTGCTAATCCTAGCATGATAAAGAAGATTCAAAGAGAGTGAGATGCCAGCTCTTTTCATTCAGTCAGTAGCTTCAAACATTTCTGGTATATGAATAACATGATGTTTTTCAATGGCAAAAATCAATGAATATTGTAAATGCACAAACAGTAATATCTCCACATTGCAAGGTGCAATTCTGAAATTTTTTGCTTTTTCCTGCTAATCCTAGCATGATAAAGAAGATTCAAAGAGAGTGAGATGCCAGCTCCTTTCATTCAGTCTGTAGCTTCAAACATTTCTGGATGTTTTTCAATGGCAAAAATCAATGAATATTGTAAATGCACAAACAGTAATTTCTCCGCATTGCAAGGTGCAATTCTGAAATTTTTTGCTTTTTCCTGCTAATCCTAGCATGATAAAGAAGATTCAAAGAGAGTGAGATGCCAGCTCTTTTCATTCAGTCAGTAGCTTCAAACATTTCTGGACGTTTTTCAATGGCAAAATTCAATGAATATTGTAAATGCACAAACAGTAATATCTCCACATTGCAAGGTGCAATTCTGAAATTTTTTGCTTTTTCCTGCTAATCCTAGCATGATAAAGAAGATTCAAAGAGAGTGAGATGCCAGCTCTTTTCATTCAGTCAGTAGCTTCAAACATTTCTGGTATATGAATAACATGATGTTTTTCAATGGCAAAAATCAATGAATATTGTAAATGCACAAACAGTAATATCTCCGCATTGCAAGGTGCAATTCTGAAATTTTTTGCTTTTTCCTGCTAATCCTAGCATGATAAAGAAGATTCAAAGAGAGTGAGATGCCAGCTCTTTTCATTCAGTCAGTAGCTTCAAACATTTCTGGTATATGAATAACATGATGTTTTTCAATGGCAAAAATCAATGGATATTGTAAATGCACAAACAGTAATATCTCCACATTGCAAGGTGCAATTCTGAAATTTTTTGCTTTTTCCTGCTAATCCTAGCATGATAAAGAAGATTCAAAGAGAGTGAGATGCCAGCTCCTTTCATTCAGTCAGTAGCTTCAAACATTTCTGGTATATGAATAACATGATGTTTTTCAATGGCAAAAATCAATGAATATTGTAAATGCACAAACAGTAATATCTCCACATTGCAAGGTGCAATTCTGAATTTTTTTGCTTTTTCCTGTTAATCCTAGCATGATAAAGAAGATTCAAAGAGAGTGAGATGCCAGCTCTTTTCATTCAGTCAGTAGCTTCAAACATTTCTGGTATATGAATAACATGATGTTTTTCAATGGCAAAAATCAATGAATATTGTAAATGCACAAACAGTAATATCTCCACATTGCAAGGTGCAATACTTAAATTTTTTGCTTTTTCCTGCTAATCCTAGCATGATAAAGAAGATTCAAAGAGAGTGAGATGCCAGCTCTTTTCATTCAGTCAGTAGCTTCAAACATTTCTGGACGTTTTTCAATGGCAAAAATCAATGAATATTGTAAATGCACAAACAGTAATATCTCCGCATTGCAAGGTGCAATTCTGAAATTTTTTGCTTTTTCCTGCTAATCCTAGCATGATAAAGAAGATTCAAAGAGAGTGAGATGCCAGCTCTTTTCATTCAGTCAGTAGCTTCAAACATTTCTGGTATATGAATAACATGATGTTTTTCAATGGCAAAAATCAATGAATATTGTAAATGCACAAACAGTAATATCTCCGCATTGCAAGGTGCAATTCTGAAATTTTTTGCTTTTTCCTGCTAATCCTAGCATGATAAAGAAGATTCAAAGAGAGTGAGATGCCAGCTCCTTTCATTCAGTCAGTAGCTTCAAACATTTCTGAACGTTTTTCAATGGCAAAAATCAATGAATATTGTAAATGCACAAACAGTAATATCTCCGCATTGCAAGGTGCAATTCTGAAATTTTTTGCTTTTTCCTGCTAATCCTAGCATGATAAAGAAGATTCAAAGAGAGTGAGATGCCAGCTCTTTTCATTCAGTCAGTAGCTTCAAACATTTCTGGACGTTTTTCAATGGCAAAAATCAATGAATATTGTAAATGCACAAACAGTAATATCTCCGCATTGCAAGGTGCAATTCTGAAATTTTTTGCTTTTTCCTGCTAATCCTAGCATGATAAAGAAGATTCAAAGAGAGTGAGATGCCAGCTCTTTTCATTCAGTCAGTAGCTTCAAACATTTCTGGTATATGAATAACATGATGTTTTTCAATGGCAAAAATCAATGAATATTGTAAATGCACAAACAGTAATATCTCCGCATTTCAAGGTGCAATTCTGAAATTTTTTGCTTTTTCCTGCTAATCCTAGCATGATAAAGAAGATTCAAAGAGAGTGAGATGCCAGCTCCTTTCATTCAGTCAGTAGCTTCAAACATTTCTGGACGTTTTTCAATGGCAAAAATCAATGAATATTGTAAATGCACAAACAGTAATTTCTCCGCATTGCAAGGTGATATTCTGAAATTTTTTGCTTTTTCCTGCTAATCCTAGCATGATAAAGAAGATTCAAAGAGAGTGAGATGCCAGCTCTTTTCATTCAGTCAGTAGCTTCAAACATTTCTGGACGTTTTTCAATGGCAAAAATCAATGAATATTGTAAATGCACAAACAGTAATATCTCCGCATTGCAAGGTGCAATTCTGAAATTTTTTGCTTTTTCCTGCTAATCCTAGCATGATAAAGAAGATTCAAAGAGAGTGAGATGCCAGCTCTTTTCATTCAGTCAGTAGCTTCAAACATTTCTGGTATATGAATAACATGATGTTTTTCAATGGCAAAAATCAATGAATATTGTAAATGCACAAACAGTAATATCTCCACATTGCAAGGTGCAATTCTGAAATTTTTTTGCTTTTTCCTGCTCCTCTTAGCATGATAAAGAAGATTCAAAGAGAGTGAGATGCCAGCTCTTTTCATTCAGTCAGTAGCTTCAAACATTTCTGGTATATGAATAACATGATGTTTTTCAATGGCAAAAATCAATGAATATTGTAAATGCACAAACAGTAATATCTCCGCATTGCAAGGTGCAATTCTGAAATTTTTTGCTTTTTCCTGCTAATCCTAGCATGATAAAGAAGATTCAAAGAGAGTGAGATGCCAGCTCTTTTCATTCAGTCAGTAGCTTCAAACATTTCTGGTATATGAATAACATGATGTTTTTCAATGGCAAAAATCAATGAATATTGTAAATGCACAAACAGTAATTTCTCCGCATTGCAAGGTGCAATTCTGAAATTTTTTGCTTTTTCCTGCTAATCCTAGCATGATAAAGAAGATTCAAAGAGAGTGAGATGCCAGCTCCTTTCATTCAGTCAGTAGCTTCAAACATTTCTGGACTTTTTTCAATGGCAAAAATCAATGAATATTGTAAATGCACAAACAGTAATTTCTCCGCATTGCAAAGTGCAATTCTGAAATTTTTGGCTTTTTCCTGCTAATCCTAGCATGATAAAGAAGATTCAAAGAGAGTGAGATGCCAGCTCTTTTCATTCAGTCAGTAGCTTCAAACATTTCTGGTATATGAATAACATGATGTTTTTCAATGGCAAAAATCAATGAATATTGTAAATGCACAAACAGTAATATCTCCACATTGCAAGGTGCAATTCTGAAATTTTTTGCTTTTTCCTGCTAATCCTAGCATGATAAAGAAGATTCAAAGAGAGTGAGATGCCAGCTCCTTTCATTCAGTCAGTAGCTTCAAACATTTCTGGACGTTTTTCAATGGCAAAAATCAATGAATATTGTAAATGCACAAACAGTAATTTCTCCGCATTGCAAGGTGCAATTCTGAAATTTTTTGCTTTTTCCTGCTAATCCTAGCATGATAAAGAAGATTCAAAGAGAGTGAGATGCCAGCTCTTTTCATTCAGTCAGTAGCTTCAAACATTTCTGGACGTTTTTCAATGGCAAAAATCAATGAATATTGTAAATGCACAAACAGTAATATCTCCACATTGCAAGGTGCAATTCTGAAATTTTTTGCTTTTTCCTGCTAATCCTAGCATGATAAAGAAGATTCAAAGAGAGTGAGATGCCAGCTCTTTTCATTCAGTCAGTAGCTTCAAACATTTCTGGTATATGAATAACATGATGTTTTTCAATGGCAAAAATCAATGAATATTGTAAATGCACAAACAGTAATATCTCCGCATTGCAAGGTGCAATTCTGAAATTTTTTGCTTTTTCCTGCTAATCCTAGCATGATAAAGAAGATTCAAAGAGAGTGAGATGCCAGCTCTTTTCATTCAGTCAGTAGCTTCAAACATTTCTGGTATATGAATAACATGATGTTTTTCAATGGCAAAAATCAATGAATATTGTAAATGCACAAACAGTAATATCTCCACATTGCAAGGTGCAATTCTGAAATTTTTTGCTTTTTCCTGCTAATCCTAGCATGATAAAGAAGATTCAAAGAGAGTGAGATGCCAGCTCTTTTCATTCAGTCAGTAGCTTCAAACATTTCTGGACGTTTTTCAATGGCAAAAATCAATGAATATTGTAAATGCACAAACAGTAATATCTCCACATTGCAAGGTGCAATTCTGAAATTTTTTGCTTTTTCCTGCTAATCCTAGCATGATAAAGAAGATTCAAAGAGAGTGAGATGCCAGCTCTTTTCATTCAGTCAGTAGCTTCAAACATTTCTGGTATATGAATAACATGATGTTTTTCAATGGCAAAAATCAATGAATATTGTAAATGCACAAACAGTAATATCTCCACATTGCAAGGTGCAATTCTGAAATTTTTTGCTTTTTCCTGCTAATCCTAGCATGATAAAGAAGATTCAAAGAGAGTGAGATGCCAGCTCTTTTCATTCAGTCAGTAGCTTCAAACATTTCTGGACGTTTTTCAATGGCAAAAATCAATGAATATTGTAAATGCACAAACAGTAATATCTCCGCATTGCAAGGTGCAATTCTGAAATTTTTTGCTTTTTCCTGCTAATCCTAGCATGATAAAGAAGATTCAAAGAGAGTGAGATGCCAGCTCTTTTCATTCAGTCAGTAGCTTCAAACATTTCTGGTATATGAATAACATGATGTTTTTCAATGGCAAAAATCAATGAATATTGTAAATGCACAAACAGTAATATCTCCACATTGCAAGGTGCAATTCTGAAATTTTTTGCTTTTTCCTGCTCCTCTTAGCATGATAAAGAAGATTCAAAGAGAGTGAGATGCCAGCTCTTTTCATTCAGTCAGTAGCTTCAAACATTTCTGGTATATGAATAACATGATGTTTTTCAATGGCAAAAATCAATGAATATTGTAAATGCACAAACAGTAATATCTCCGCATTGCAAGGTGCAATTCTGAAATTTTTTGCTTTTTCCTGCTAATCCTAGCATGATAAAGAAGATTCAAAGAGAGTGAGATGCCAGCTCCTTTCATTCAGTCAGTAGCTTCAAACATTTCTGAACGTTTTTCAATGGCAAAAATCAATGAATATTGTAAATGCACAAACAGTAATATCTCCGCATTGCAAGGTGCAATTCTGAAATTTTTTGCTTTTTCCTGCTAATCCTAGCATGATAAAGAAGATTCAAAGAGAGTGAGATGCCAGCTCTTTTCATTCAGTCAGTAGCTTCAAACATTTCTGGACGTTTTTCAATGGCAAAAATCAATGAATATTGTAAATGCACAAACAGTAATATCTCCGCATTGCAAGGTGCAATTCTGAAATTTTTTGCTTTTTCCTGCTAATCCTAGCATGATAAAGAAGATTCAAAGAGAGTGAGATGCCAGCTCTTTTCATTCAGTCAGTAGCTTCAAACATTTCTGGTATATGAATAACATGATGTTTTTCAATGGCAAAAATCAATGAATATTGTAAATGCACAAACAGTAATATCTCCGCATTGCAAGGTGCAATTCTGAAATTTTTTGCTTTTTCCTGCTAATCCTAGCATGATAAAGAAGATTCAAAGAGAGTGAGATGCCAGCTCCTTTCATTCAGTCAGTAGCTTCAAACATTTCTGGACGTTTTTCAATGGCAAAAATCAATGAATATTGTAAATGCACAAACAGTAATTTCTCCGCATTGCAAGGTGATATTCTGAAATTTTTTGCTTTTTCCTGCTAATCCTAGCATGATAAAGAAGATTCAAAGAGAGTGAGATGCCAGCTCTTTTCATTCAGTCAGTAGCTTCAAACATTTCTGGACGTTTTTCAATGGCAAAAATCAATGAATATTGTAAATGCACAAACAGTAATATCTCCGCATTGCAAGGTGCAATTCTGAAATTTTTTGCTTTTTCCTGCTAATCCTAGCATGATAAAGAAGATTCAAAGAGAGTGAGATGCCAGCTCTTTTCATTCAGTCAGTAGCTTCAAACATTTCTGGTATATGAATAACATGATGTTTTTCAATGGCAAAAATCAATGAATATTGTAAATGCACAAACAGTAATATCTCCACATTGCAAGGTGCAATTCTGAAATTTTTTTGCTTTTTCCTGCTCCTCTTAGCATGATAAAGAAGATTCAAAGAGAGTGAGATGCCAGCTCTTTTCATTCAGTCGGTAGCTTCAAACATTTCTGGTATATGAATAACATGATGTTTTTCAATGGCAAAAATCAATGAATATTGTAAATGCACAAACAGTAATTTCTCCGCATTGCAAGGTGCAATTCTGAAATTTTTTGCTTTTTCCTGCTAATCTTAGCATGATAAAGAAGATTCAAAGAGAGTGAGATGCCAGCTCCTTTCATTCAGTCAGTAGCTTCAAACATTTCTGGACGTTTTTCAATGGCAAAAATCAATGAATATTGTAAATGCACAAACAGTAATATCTCCGCATTGCAAGGTGCAATTCTGAAATTTTTTGCTTTTTCCTGCTAATCCTAGCATGATAAAGAAGATTCAAAGAGAGTGAGATGCCAGCTCTTTTCATTCAGTCAGTAGCTTCAAACATTTCTGGTATATGAATAACATGATGTTTTTCAATGGCAAAAATCAATGAATATTGTAAATGCACAAACAGTAATTTCTCCGCATTGCAAGGTGCAATTCTGAAATTTTTTGCTTTTTCCTGCTAATCCTAGCATGATAAAGAAGATTCAAAGAGAGTGAGATGCCAGCTCCTTTCATTCAGTCAGTAGCTTCAAACATTTCTGGACTTTTTTCAATGGCAAAAATCAATGAATATTGTAAATGCACAAACAGTAATTTCTCCGCATTGCAAGGTGCAATTCTGAAATTTTTGGCTTTTTCCTGCTAATCCTAGCATGATAAAGAAGATTCAAAGAGAGTGAGATGCCAGCTCTTTTCATTCAGTCAGTAGCTTCAAACATTTCTGGTATATGAATAACATGATGTTTTTCAATGGCAAAAATCAATGAATATTGTAAATGCACAAACAGTAATATCTCCACATTGCAAGGTGCAATTCTGAAATTTTTTGCTTTTTCCTGCTAATCCTAGCATGATAAAGAAGATTCAAAGAGAGTGAGATGCCAGCTCCTTTCATTCAGTCAGTAGCTTCAAACATTTCTGGACGTTTTTCAATGGCAAAAATCAATGAATATTGTAAATGCACAAACAGTAATATCTCCACATTGCAAGGTGCAATTCTGAAATTTTTTGCTTTTTCCTGCTAATCCTAGCATGATAAAGAAGATTCAAAGAGAGTGAGATGCCAGCTCTTTTCATTCAGTCAGTAGCTTCAAACATTTCTGGTATATGAATAACATGATGTTTTTCAATGGCAAAAATCAATGAATATTGTAAATGCACAAACAGTAATATCTCCGCATTGCAAGGTGCAATTCTGAAATTTTTTGCTTTTTCCTGCTAATCCTAGCATGATAAAGAAGATTCAAAGAGCGTGAGATGCCAGCTCTTTTCATTCAGTCAGTAGCTTCAAACATTTATGGTATATGAATAACATGATGTTTTTCAATGGCAAAAATCAATGAATATTGTAAATGCACAAACAGTAATATCTCCGCATTGCAAGGTGCAATTCTGAAATTTTTTGCTTTTTCCTGCTAATCCTAGCATGATAAAGAAGATTCAAAGAGAGTGAGATGCCAGCTCTTTTCATTCAGTCAGTAGCTTCAAACATTTCTGGTATATGAATAACATGATGTTTTTCAATGGCAAAAATCAATGAATATTGTAAATGCACAAACAGTAATATCTCCACATTGCAAGGTGCAATTCTGAAATTTTTTGCTTTTTCCTGCTAATCCTAGCATGATAAAGAAGATTCAAAGAGAGTGAGATGCCAGCTCCTTTCATTCAGTCAGTAGCTTCAAACATTTCTGGTATATGAATAACATGATGTTTTTCAATGGCAAAAATCAATGAATATTGTAAATGCACAAACAGTAATATCTCCACATTGCAAGGTGCAATTCTGAAATTTTTTGCTTTTTCCTGCTAATCCTAGCATGATAAAGAAGATTCAAAGAGAGTGAGATGCCAGCTCTTTTCATTCAGTCAGTAGCTTCAAACATTTCTGGTATATGAATAACATGATGTTTTTCAATGGCAAAAATCAATGAATATTGTAAATGCACAAACAGTAATATCTCCACATTGCAAGGTGCAAATCTTAAATTTTTTGCTTTTTCCTGCTAATCCTAGCATGATAAAGAAGATTCAAAGAGAGTGAGATGCCAGCTCCTTTCATTCAGTCAGTAGCTTCAAACATTTCTGGACGTTTTTCAATGGCAAAAATCAATGAATATTGTAAATGCACAAACAGTAATATCTCCGCATTGCAAGGTGCAATTCTGAAATTTTTTGCTTTTTCCTGCTAATCCTAGCATGATAAAGAAGATTCAAAAAGAGTGAGATGCCAGCTCTTTTCATTCAGTCAGTAGCTTCAAACATTTCTGGACGTTTTTCAATGGCAAAAATCAATGAATATTGTAAATGCACAAACAGCAATATCTCCGCATTGCAAGGTGCAATTCTGAAATTTTTTGCTTTTTCCTGCTAATCCTAGCATGATAAAGAAGATTCAAAGAGAGTGAGATGCCAGCTCTTTTCATTCAGTCAGTAGCTTCAAACATTTCTGGTATATGAATAACATGATGTTTTTCAATGGCAAAAATCAATGAATATTGTAAATGCACAAACAGTAATATCTCCACATTGCAAGGTGCAATTCTGAAATTTTTTGCTTTTTCCTGCTCCTCTTAGCATGATAAAGAAGATTCAAAGAGAGTGAGATGCCAGCTCTTTTCATTCAGTCAGTAGCTTCAAACATTTCTGGTATATGAATAACATGATGTTTTTCAATGGCAAAAATCAATGAATATTGTAAATGCACAAACAGTAATATCTCCGCATTGCAAGGTGCAATTCGGAAATTTTTTGCTATTTCCTGCTAATCCTAGCATGATAAAGAAGATTCAAAGAGAGTGAGATGCCAGCTCCTTTCATTCAGTCAGTAGCTTCAAACATTTCTGAACGTTTTTCAATGGCAAAAATCAATGAATATTGTAAATGCACAAACAGTAATATCTCCGCATTGCAAGGTGCAATTCTGAAATTTTTTGCTTTTTCCTGCTAATCCTAGCATGATAAAGAAGATTCAAAGAGAGTGAGATGCCAGCTCTTTTCATTCAGTCAGTAGCTTCAAACATTTCTGGACGTTTTTCAATGGCAAAAATCAATGAATATTGTAAATGCACAAACAGTAATATCTCCGCATTGCAAGGTGCAATTCTGAAATTTTTTGCTTTTTCCTGCTAATCCTAGCATGATAAAGAAGATTCAAAGAGAGTGAGATGCCAGCTCTTTTCATTCAGTCAGTAGCTTCAAACATTTCTGGTATATGAATAACATGATGTTTTTCAATGGCAAAAATCAATGAATATTGTAAATGCACAAACAGTAATATCTCCGCATTGCAAGGTGCAATTCTGAAATTTTTTGCTTTTTCCTGCTAATCCTAGCATGATAAAGAAGATTCAAAGAGAGTGAGATGCCAGCTCCTTTCATTCAGTCAGTAGCTTCAAACATTTCTGGACGTTTTTCAATGGCAAAAATCAATGAATATTGTAAATGCACAAACAGTAATTTCTCCGCATTGCAAGGTGATATTCTGAAATTTTTTGCTTTTTCCTGCTAATCCTAGCATGATAAAGAAGATTCAAAGAGAGTGAGATGCCAGCTCTTTTCATTCAGTCAGTAGCTTCAAACATTTCTGGACGTTTTTCAATGGCAAAAATCAATGAATATTGTAAATGCACAAACAGTAATATCTCCGCATTGCAAGGTGCAATTCTGAAATTTTTTGCTTTTTCCTGCTAATCCTAGCATGATAAAGAAGATTCAAAGAGAGTGAGATGCCAGCTCTTTTCATTCAGTCAGTAGCTTCAAACATTTCTGGTATATGAATAACATGATGTTTTTCAATGGCAAAAATCAATGAATATTGTAAATGCACAAACAGTAATATCTCCACATTGCAAGGTGCAATTCTGAAATTTTTTTGCTTTTTCCTGCTCCTCTTAGCATGATAAAGAATATTCAAAGAGAGTGAGATGCCAGCTCTTTTCATTCAGTCGGTAGCTTCAAACATTTCTGGTATATGAATAACATGATGTTTTTCAATGGCAAAAATCAATGAATATTGTAAATGCACAAACAGTAATTTCTCCGCATTGCAAGGTGCAATTCTGAAATTTTTTGCTTTTTCCTGCTAATCTTAGCATGATAAAGAAGATTCAAAGAGAGTGAGATGCCAGCTCCTTTCATTCAGTCAGTAGCTTCAAACATTTCTGGATGTTTTTCAATGGCAAAAATCAATGAATATTGTAAATGCACAAACAGTAATATCTCCGCATTGCAAGGTGCAATTCTGAAATTTTTTGCTTTTTCCTGCTAATCCTAGCATGATAAAGAAGATTCAAAGAGAGTGAGATGCCAGCTCTTTTCATTCAGTCAGTAGCTTCAAACATTTCTGGTATATGAATAACATGATGTTTTTCAATGGCAAAAATCAATGAATATTGTAAATGCACAAACAGTAATTTCTCCGCATTGCAAGGTGCAATTCTGAAATTTTTTGCTTTTTCCTGCTAATCCTAGCATGATAAAGAAGATTCAAAGAGAGTGAGATGCCAGCTCCTTTCATTCAGTCAGTAGCTTCAAACATTTCTGGACTTTTTTCAATGGCAAAAATCAATGAATATTGTAAATGCACAAACAGTAATTTCTCCGCATTGCAAGGTGCAATTCTGAAATTTTTGGCTTTTTCCTGCTAATCCTAGCATGATAAAGAAGATTCAAAGAGAGTGAGATGCCAGCTCTTTTCATTCAGTCAGTAGCTTCAAACATTTCTGGTATATGAATAACATGATGTTTTTCAATGGCAAAAATCAATGAATATTGTAAATGCACAAACAGTAATATCTCCACATTGCAAGGTGCAATTCTGAAATTTTTTGCTTTTTCCTGCTAATCCTAGCATGATAAAGAAGATTCAAAGAGAGTGAGATGCCAGCTCCTTTCATTCAGTCAGTAGCTTCAAACATTTCTGGACGTTTTTCAATGGCAAAAATCAATGAATATTGTAAATGCACAAACAGTAATTTCTCCGCATTGCAAGGTGCAATTCTGAAATTTTTTGCTTTTTCCTGCTAATCCTAGCATGATAAAGAAGATTCAAAGAGAGTGAGATGCCAGCTCTTTTCATTCAGTCAGTAGCTTCAAACATTTCTGGTATATGAATAACATGATGTTTTTCAATGGCAAAAATCAATGAATATTGTAAATGCACAAACAGTAATATCTCCGCATTGCAAGGTGCAATTCTGAAATTTTTTGCTTTTTCCTGCTAATCCTAGCATGATAAAGAAGATTCAAAGAGAGTGAGATGCCAGCTCTTTTCATTCAGTCAGTAGCTTCAAACATTTCTGGTATATGAATAACATGATGTTTTTCAATGGCAAAAATCAATGAATATTGTAAATGCACAAACAGTAATATCTCCACATTGCAAGGTGCAATTCTGAAATTTTTTGCTTTTTCCTGCTAATCCTAGCATGATAAAGAAGATTCAAAGAGAGTGAGATGCCAGCTCCTTTCATTCAGTCAGTAGCTTCAAACATTTCTGGTATATGAATAACATGATGTTTTTCAATGGCAAAAATCAATGAATATTGTAAATGCACAAACAGTAATATCTCCACATTGCAAGGTGCAATTCTGAAATTTTTTGCTTTTTCCTGCTAATCCTAGCATGATAAAGAAGATTCAAAGAGAGTGAGATGCCAGCTCTTTTCATTCAGTCAGTAGCTTCAAACATTTCTGGTATATGAATAACATGATGTTTTTCAATGGCAAAAATCAATGAATATTGTAAATGCACAAACAGTAATATCTCCACATTGCAAGGTGCAATTCTTAAATTTTTTGCTTTTTCCTGCTAATCCTAGCATGATAAAGAAGATTCAAAGAGAGTGAGATGCCAGCTCCTTTCATTCAGTCAGTAGCTTCAAACATTTCTGGACGTTTTTCAATGGCAAAAATCAATGAATATTGTAAATGCACAAACAGTAATATCTCCGCATTGCAAGGTGCAATTCTGAAATTTTTTGCTTTTTCCTGCTAATCCTAGCATGATAAAGAAGATTCAAAAAGAGTGAGATGCCAGCTCTTTTCATTCAGTCAGTAGCTTCAAACATTTCTGGACGTTTTTCAATGGCAAAAATCAATGAATATTGTAAATGCACAAACAGCAATATCTCCGCATTGCAAGGTGCAATTCTGAAATTTTTTGCTTTTTCCTGCTAATCCTAGCATGATAAAGAAGATTCAAAGAGAGTGAGATGCCAGCTCTTTTCATTCAGTCAGTAGCTTCAAACATTTCTGGTATATGAATAACATGATGTTTTTCAATGGCAAAAATCAATGAATATTGTAAATGCACAAACAGTAATATCTCCACATTGCAAGGTGCAATTCTGAAATTTTTTGCTTTTTCCTGCTCCTCTTAGCATGATAAAGAAGATTCAAAGAGAGTGAGATGCCAGCTCTTTTCATTCAGTCAGTAGCTTCAAACATTTCTGGTATATGAATAACATGATGTTTTTCAATGGCAAAAATCAATGAATATTGTAAATGCACAAACAGTAATATCTCCGCATTGCAAGGTGCAATTCTGAAATTTTTTGCTATTTCCTGCTAATCCTAGCATGATAAAGAAGATTCAAAGAGAGTGAGATGCCAGCTCCTTTCATTCAGTCAGTAGCTTCAAACATTTCTGAACGTTTTTCAATGGCAAAAATCAATGAATATTGTAAATGCACAAACAGTAATATCTCCGCATTGCAAGGTGCAATTCTGAAATTTTTTGCTTTTTCCTGCTAATCCTAGCATGATAAAGAAGATTCAAAGAGAGTGAGATGCCAGCTCTTTTCATTCAGTCAGTAGCTTCAAACATTTCTGGACGTTTTTCAATGGCAAAAATCAATGAATATTGTAAATGCACAAACAGTAATATCTCCGCATTGCAAGGTGCAATTCTGAAATTTTTTGCTTTTTCCTGCTAATCCTAGCTTGATAAAGAAGATTCAAAGAGAGTGAGATGCCAGCTCTTTTCATTCAGTCAGTAGCTTCAAACATTTCTGGAATATGAATAACATGATGTTTTTCAATGGCAAAAATCAATGAATATTGTAAATGCACAAACAGTAATATCTCCGCATTGCAAGGTGCAATTCTGAAATTTTTTGCTTTTTCCTGCTAATCCTAGCATGATAAAGAAGATTCAAAGAGAGTGAGATGCCAGCTCCTTTCATTCAGTCAGTAGCTTCAAACATTTCTGGACGTTTTTCAATGGCAAAAATCAATGAATATTGTAAATGCACAAACAGTAATTTCTCCGCATTGCAAGGTGATATTCTGAAATTTTTTGCTTTTTCCTGCTAATCCTAGCATGATAAAGAAGATTCAAAGAGAGTGAGATGCCAGCTCTTTTCATTCAGTCAGTAGCTTCAAACATTTCTGGACGTTTTTCAATGGCAAAAATCAATGAATATTGTAAATGCACAAACAGTAATATCTCCGCATTGCAAGGTGCAATTCTGAAATTTTTTGCTTTTTCCTGCTAATCCTAGCATGATAAAGAAGATTCAAAGAGAGTGAGATGCCAGCTCTTTTCATTCAGTCAGTAGCTTCAAACATTTCTGGTATATGAATAACATGATGTTTTTCAATGGCAAAAATCAATGAATATTGTAAATGCACAAACAGTAATATCTCCACATTGCAAGGTGCAATTCTGAAATTTTTTGCTTTTTCCTGCTCCTCTTAGCATGATAAAGAAGATTCAAAGAGAGTGAGATGCCAGCTCTTTTCATTCAGTCAGTAGCTTCAAAAATTTCTGGTATATGAATAACATGATGTTTTTCAATGGCAAAAATCAATGAATATTGTAAATGCACAAACAGTAATATCTCCACATTGCAAGGTGCAATTCTGAAATTTTTTGCTTTTTCCTGCTAATCCTAGCATGATAAAGAACATTCAAAGAGAGTGAGATGCCAGCTCCTTTCATTCAGTCAGTAGCTTCAAACATTTCTGGACGTTTTTCAATGGCAAAAATCAATGAATATTGTAAATGCACAAACAGTAATTTCTCCGCATTGCAAGGTGCAATTCTGAAATTTTTTGCTTTTTCCTGCTAATCCTAGCATGATAAAGAAGATTCAAAGAGAGTGAGATGCCAGCTCTTTTCATTCAGTCAGTAGCTTCAAACATTTCTGGTATATGAATAACATGATGTTTTTCAATGGCAAAAATCAATGAATATTGTAAATGCACAAACAGTAATATCTCCACATTGCAAGGTGCAATTCTGAAATTTTTTGCTTTTTCCTGCTCCTCTTAGCATGATAAAGAAGATTCAAAGAGAGTGAGATGCCAACTCTTTTCATTCAGTCAGTAGCTTCAAACATTTCTGGTATATGAATAACATGATGTTTTTCAATGGCAAAAATCAATGAATATTGTAAATGCACAAACAGTAATATCTCCACATTGCAAGGTGCAATTCTGAAATTTTTTGCTTTTTCCTGCTCCTCTTAGCATGATAAAGAAGATTCAAAGAGAGTGAGATGCCAGCTCTTTTCATTCAGTCAGTAGCTTCAAACATTTCTGGTATATGAATAACATGATGTTTTTCAATGGCAAAAATCAATGAATATTGTAAATGCACAAACAGTAATATCTCCGCATTGCAAGGTGCAATTCTGAAATTTTTTGCTATTTCCTGCTAATCCTAGCATGATAAAGAAGATTCAAAGAGAGTGAGATGCCAGCTCCTTTCATTCAGTCAGTAGCTTCAAACATTTCTGAACGTTTTTCAATGGCAAAAATCAATGAATATTGTAAATGCACAAACAGTAATATCTCCGCATTGCAAGGTGCAATTCTGAAATTTTTTGCTTTTTCCTGCTAATCCTAGCATGATAAAGAAGATTCAAAGAGAGTGAGATGCCAGCTCTTTTCATTCAGTCAGTAGCTTCAAACATTTCTGGACGTTTTTCAATGGCAAAAATCAATGAATATTGTAAATGCACAAACAGTAATATCTCCGCATTGCAAGGTGCAATTCTGAAATTTTTTGCTTTTTCCTGCTAATCCTAGCTTGATAAAGAAGATTCAAAGAGAGTGAGATGCCAGCTCTTTTCATTCAGTCAGTAGCTTCAAACATTTCTGGAATATGAATAACATGATGTTTTTCAATGGCAAAAATCAATGAATATTGTAAATGCACAAACAGTAATATCTCCGCATTGCAAGGTGCAATTCTGAAATTTTTTGCTTTTTCCTGCTAATCCTAGCATGATAAAGAAGATTCAAAGAGAGTGAGATGCCAGCTCCTTTCATTCAGTCAGTAGCTTCAAACATTTCTGGACGTTTTTCAATGGCAAAAATCAATGAATATTGTAAATGCACAAACAGTAATTTCTCCGCATTGCAAGGTGATATTCTGAAATTTTTTGCTTTTTCCTGCTAATCCTAGCATGATAAAGAAGATTCAAAGAGAGTGAGATGCCAGCTCTTTTCATTCAGTCAGTAGCTTCAAACATTTCTGGACGTTTTTCAATGGCAAAAATCAATGAATATTGTAAATGCACAAACAGTAATATCTCCGCATTGCAAGGTGCAATTCTGAAATTTTTTGCTTTTTCCTGCTAATCCTAGCATGATAAAGAAGATTCAAAGAGAGTGAGATGCCAGCTCTTTTCATTCAGTCAGTAGCTTCAAACATTTCTGGTATATGAATAACATGATGTTTTTCAATGGCAAAAATCAATGAATATTGTAAATGCACAAACAGTAATATCTCCACATTGCAAGGTGCAATTCTGAAATTTTTTGCTTTTTCCTGCTCCTCTTAGCATGATAAAGAAGATTCAAAGAGAGTGAGATGCCAGCTCTTTTCATTCAGTCAGTAGCTTCAAAAATTTCTGGTATATGAATAACATGATGTTTTTCAATGGCAAAAATCAATGAATATTGTAAATGCACAAACAGTAATATCTCCACATTGCAAGGTGCAATTCTGAAATTTTTTGCTTTTTCCTGCTAATCCTAGCATGATAAAGAACATTCAAAGAGAGTGAGATGCCAGCTCCTTTCATTCAGTCAGTAGCTTCAAACATTTCTGGACGTTTTTCAATGGCAAAAATCAATGAATATTGTAAATGCACAAACAGTAATTTCTCCGCATTGCAAGGTGCAATTCTGAAATTTTTTGCTTTTTCCTGCTAATCCTAGCATGATAAAGAAGATTCAAAGAGA
Organism: Phyllobates terribilis; assembly: GCF_046119375.1. Lineage (NCBI taxonomy): Eukaryota > Metazoa > Chordata > Amphibia > Anura > Dendrobatidae > Phyllobates > Phyllobates terribilis. The sequence goes on along the minus strand of NW_027363172.1, from coordinate 1,524,094 downwards.
GTGAGATGCCAGCTCTTTTCATTCAGTCAGTAGCTTCAAACATTTCTGGTATATGAATAACATGATGTTTTTCAATGGCAAAAATCAATGAATATTGTAAATGCACAAACAGTAATATCTCCACATTGCAAGGTGCAATTCTGAAATTTTTTGCTTTTTCCTGCTCCTCTTAGCATGATAAAGAAGATTCAAAGAGAGTGAGATGCCAACTCTTTTCATTCAGTCAGTAGCTTCAAACATTTCTGGTATATGAATAACATGATGTTTTTCAATGGCAAAAATCAATGAATATTGTAAATGCACAAACAGTAATATCTCCGCATTGCAAGGTGCAATTCTGAAATTTTTTGCTTTTTCCTGCTAATCCTAGCATGATAAAGAAGATTCAAAGAGAGTGAGATGCCAGCTCCTTTCATTCAGTCAGTAGCTTCAAACATTTCTGAACATTTTTCAATGGCAAAAATCAATGAATAGTGTAAATGCACAAACAGTAATATCTCCGCATTGCAAGGTGCAATTCTGAAATTTTTTGCTTTTTCCTGCTAATCCTAGCATGATAAAGAAGATTCAAAGAGAGTGAGATGCCAGCTCTTTTCATTCAGTCAGTAGCTTCAAACATTTCTGGACGTTTTTCAATGGCAAAAATCAATTAATATTGTAAATGCACAAACAGTAATATCTCCGCATTGCAAGGTGCAATTCTGAAATTTTTTGCTTTTTCCAGCTAATCCTAGCATGATAAAGAAGATTCAAAGAGAGTGAGATGCCAGCTCTTTTCATTCAGTCAGTAGCTTCAAACATTTCTGGTATATGAATAACATGATGTTTTTCAATGGCAAAAATCAATGAATATTGTAAATGCACAAACAGTAATATCTCCGCATTGCAAGGTGCAATTCTGAAATTTTTTGCTTTTTCCTGCTAATCCTAGCATGATAAAGAAGATTCAAAGAGAGTGAGATGCCAGCTCCTTTCATTCAGTCAGTAGCTTCAAACATTTCTGGACGTTTTTCAATGGCAAAAATCAATGAATATTGTAAATGCACAAAGAGTAATTTCTCCGCATTGCAAGGTGATATTCTGAAATTTTTTGCTTTTTCCTGCTAATCCTAGCATGATAAAGAAGATTCAAAGAGAGTGAGATGCCAGCTCTTTTCATTCAGTCAGTAGCTTCAAACATTTCTGGACGTTTTTCAATGGCAAAAATCAATGAATATTGTAAATGCACAAACAGTAATATCTCCGCATTGCAAGGTGCAATTCTGAAATTTTTTGCTTTTTCCTGCTAATCCTAGCATGATAAAGAAGATTCAAAGAGAGTGAGATGCCAGCTCTTTTCATTCAGTCAGTAGCTTCAAACATTTCTGGTATATGAATAACATGATGTTTTTCAATGGCAAAAATCAATGAATATTGTGAATGCACAAACAGTAATATCTCCACATTGCAAGGTGCAATTCTGAAATTTTTTGCTTTTTCCTGCTCCTCTTAGCATGATAAAGAAGATTCAAAGAGAGTGAGATGCCAGCTCTTTTCATTCAGTCAGTACCTTCAAAAATTTCTGGTATATGAATAACATGATGTTTTTCAATGGCAAAAATCAATGAATATTGTAAATGCACAAACAGTAATATCTCCACATTGCAAGGTGCAATTCTGAAATTTTTTGCTTTTTCCTGCTAATCCTAGCATGATAAAGAAGATTCAAAGAGAGTGAGATGCCAGCTCCTTTCATTCAGTCAGTAGCTTCAAACATTTCTGGACGTTTTTCAATGGCAAAAATCAATGAATATTGTAAATGCACAAACAGTAATTTCTCCGCATTGCAAGGTGCAATTCTGAAATTTTTTGCTTTTTCCTGCTAATCCTAGCATGATAAAGAAGATTCAAAGAGAGTGAGATGCCAGCTCTTTTCATTCAGTCAGTAGCTTCAAACATTTCTGGTATATGAATAACATGATGTTTTTCAATGGCAAAAATCAATGAATATTGTAAATGCACAAACAGTAATATCTCCACATTGCAAGGTGCAATTCTGAAATTTTTTGCTTTTTCCTGCTCCTCTTAGCATGATAAAGAAGATTCAAAGAGAGTGAGATGCCAGCTCTTTTCATTCAGTCAGTAGCTTCAAACATTTCTGGTATATGAATAACATGATGTTTTTCAATGGCAAAAATCAATGAATATTGTAAATGCACAAACAGTAATATCTCCACATTGCAAGGTGCAATTCTGAAATTTTTTGCTTTTTCCTGCTAATCCTAGCATGATAAAGAAGATTCAAAGAGAGTGAGATGCCAGCTCCTTTCATTCAGTCAGTAGCTTCAAACATTTCTGGACGTTTTTCAATGGCAAAAATCAATGAATATTGTAATTGCACAAACAGTAATTTCTCCGCATTGCAAGGTGCAATTCTGAAATTTTTTGCTTTTTCCTGCTAATCCTAGCATGATAAAGAAGATTCAAAGAGAGTGAGATGCCAGCTCTTTTCATTCAGTCAGTAGCTTCAAACATTTCTGGACGTTTTTCAATGGCAAAAATCAATGAATATTGTAAATGCACAAACAGTAATATCTCCACATTGCAAGGTGCAATTCTGAAATTTTTTGCTTTTTCCTGCTAATCCTAGCATGATAAAGAAGATTCAAAGAGAGTGAGATGCCAGCTCTTTTCATTCAGTCAGTAGCTTCAAACATTTCTGGTATATGAATAACATGATGTTTTTCAATGGCAAAAATCAATGAATATTGTAAATGCACAAACAGTAATATCTCCGCATTGCAAGGTGCAATTCTGAAATTTTTTGCTTTTTCCTGCTAATCCTAGCATGATAAAGAAGATTCAAAGAGAGTGAGATGCCAGCTCTTTTCATTCAGTCAGTAGCTTCAAACATTTCTGGTATATGAATAACATGATGTTTTTCAATGGCAAAAATCAATGAATATTGTAAATGCACAAACAGTAATATCTCCACATTGCAAGGTGCAATTCTGAAATTTTTTGCTTTTTCCTGCTCCTCTTAGCATGATAAAGAAGATTCAAAGAGAGTGAGATGCCAGCTTTTTTCATTCAGTCACTAGCTTCAAACATTTCTGGTATATGAATAACATGATGTTTTTCAATGGCAAAAATCAATGAATATTGTAAATGCACAAACAGTAATTTCTCCGCATTGCAAGGTGCAATTCTGAAATTTTTTGCTTTTTCCTGCTAATCTTAGCATGATAAAGAAGATTCAAAGAGAGTGAGATGCCAGCTCCTTTCATTCAGTCAGTAGCTTCAAACATTTCTGGACGTTTTTCAATGGCAAAAATCAATGAATATTGTAAATGCACAAACAGCAATATCTCCGCATTGCAAGGTGCAATTCTGAAATTTTTTGCTTTTTCCTGCTAATCCTAGCATGATAAAGAAGATTCAAAGAGAGTGAGATGCCAGCTCTTTTCATTCAGTCAGTAGCTTCAAACATTTCTGGTATATGAATAACATGATGTTTTTCAATGGCAAAAATCAATGAATATTGTAAATGCACAAACAGTAATATCTCCACATTGCAAGGTGCAATTCTGAAATTTTTTGCTTTTTCCTGCTCCTCCTAGCATGATAAAGAAGATTCAAAGAGAGTGAGATGCCAGCTCTTTTCATTCAGTCAGTAGCTTCAAACATTTCTGGTATATGAATAACATGATGTTTTTCAATGGCAAAAATTAATGAATATTGTAAATGCACAAACAGTAATATCTCCGCATTGCAAGGTGCAATTCTGAAATTTTTTGCTTTTTCCTGCTAATCCTAGCATGATAAAGAAGATTCAAAGAGAGTGAGATGCCAGCTCCTTTCATTCAGTCAGTAGCTTCAAACATTTCTGAACGTTTTTCAATGGCAAAAATCAATGAATATTGTAAATGCACAAACAGTAATATCTCCGCATTGCAAGGTGCAATTCTGAAATTTTTTGCTTTTTCCTGCTAATCCTAGCATGATAAAGAAGATTCAAAGAGAGTGAGATGCCAGCTCTTTTCATTCAGTCAGTAGCTTCAAACATTTCTGGTATATGAATAACATGATGTTTTTCAATGGCAAAAATCAATGAATATTGTAAATGCACAAACAGTAATATCTCCGCATTGCAAGGTGCAATTCTGAAATTTTTTGCTTTTTCCTGCTAATCCTAGCATGATAAAGAAGATTCAAAGAGAGTGAGATGCCAGCTCTTTTCATTCAGTCAGTAGCTTCAAACATTTCTGGACGTTTTTCAATGGCAAAAATCAATTAATATTGTAAATGCACAAACAGTAATATCTCCGCATTGCAAGGTGCAATTCTGAAATTTTTTGCTTTTTCCTGCTAATCCTAGCATGATAAAGAAGATTCAAAGAGAGTGAGATGCCAGCTCTTTTCATTCAGTCAGTAGCTTCAAACATTTCTGGTATATGAATAACATGATGTTTTTCAATGGCAAAAATCAATGAATATTGTAAATGCACAAACAGTAATATCTCCGCATTGCAAGGTGCAATTCTGAAATTTTTTGCTTTTTCCTGCTAATCCTAGCATGATAAAGAAGATTCAAAGAGAGTGAGATGCCAGCTCCTTTCATTCAGTCAGTAGCTTCAAACATTTCTGGACGTTTTTCAATGGCAAAAATCAATGAATATTGTAAATGCACAAACAGTAATTTCTCCGCATTGCAAGGTGATATTCTGAAATTTTTTGCTTTTTCCTGCTAATCCTAGCATGATAAAGAAGATTCAAAGAGAGTGAGATGCCAGCTCTTTTCATTCAGTCAGTAGCTTCAAACATTTCTGGACGTTTTTCAATGGCAAAAATCAATGAATATTGTAAATGCACAAACAGTAATATCTCCGCATTGCAAGGTGCAATTCTGAAATTTTTTGCTTTTTCCTGCTAATCCTAGCATGATAAAGAAGATTCAAAGAGAGTGAGATGCCAGCTCTTTTCATTCAGTCAGTAGCTTCAAACATTTCTGGTATATGAATAACATGATGTTTTTCAATGGCAAAAATCAATGAATATTGTAAATGCACAAACAGTAATATCTCCACATTGCAAGGTGCAATTCTGAAATTTTTTGCTTTTTCCTGCTCCTCTTAGCATGATAAAGAAGATTCAAAGAGAGTGAGATGCCAGCTCTTTTCATTCAGTCAGTAGCTTCAAAAATTTCTGGTATATGAATAACATGATGTTTTTCAATGGCAAAAATCAATGAATATTGTAAATGCACAAACAGTAATATCTCCACATTGCAAGGTGCAATTCTGAAATTTTTTGCTTTTTCCTGCTAATCCTAGCATGATAAAGAAGATTCAAAGAGAGTGAGATGCAAGCTCCTTTCATTCAGTCAGTAGCTTCAAACATTTCTGGACGTTTTTCAATGGCAAAAATCAATGAATATTGTAAATGCACAAACAGTAATTTCTCCGCATTGCAAGGTGCAATTCTGAAATTTTTTGCTTTTTCCTGCTAATCCTAGCATGATAATGAAGATTCAAAGAGAGTGAGATGCCAGCTCTTTTCATTCAGTCAGTAGCTTCAAACATTTCTGGTAAATGAATAATATGATGTTTTTCAATGGCAAAAATCAATGAATATTGTAAATGCACAAACAGTAATATCTCCACATTGCAAGGTGCAATTCTGAAATTTTTTGCTTTTTCCTGCTCCTCTTAGCATGATAAAGAAGATTCAAAGAGAGTGAGATGCCAGCTCTTTTCATTCAGTCAGTAGCTTCAAACATTTCTGGTATATGAATAACATGATGTTTTTCAATGGCAAAAATCAATGAATATTGTAAATGCACAAACAGTAATATCTCCACATTGCAAGGTGCAATTCTGAAATTTTTTGCTTTTTCCTGCTAATCCTAGCATGATAAAGAAGATTCAAAGCGAGTGAGATGCCAGCTCCTTTCATTCAGTCAGTAGCTTCAAACATTTCTGGACGTTTTTCAATGGCAAAAATCAATGAATATTGTAAATGCACAAACAGTAATATCTCCGCATTGCAAGGTGCAATTCTGAAATTTTTTGCTTTTTCCTGCTAATCCTAGCATGATAAAGAAGATTCAAGGAGAGTGAGATGCCAGCTCTTTTCATTCAGTCAGTAGCTTCAAACATTTCTGGTATATGAATAACATGATGTTTTTCAATGGCAAAAATCAATGAATATTGTAAATGCACAAACAGTAATTTCTCCGCATTGCAAGGTGCAATTCTGAAATTTTTGCTTTTTCCTGCTAATCCTAGCATGATAAAGAAGATTCAAAGAGAGTGAGATGCCAGCTCCTTTCATTCAGTCAGTAGCTTCAAACATTTCTGGACGTTTTTCAATGGCAAAAATCAATGAATATTGTAAATGCACAAACAGTAATTTCTCCGCATTGCAAGGTGCAATTCTGAAATTTTTGGCTTTTTCCTGCTAATCCTAGCATGATAAAGAAGATTCAAAGAGAGTGAGATGCCAGCTCTTTTCATTCAGTCAGTAGCTTCAAACATTTCTGGTATATGAATAACATGATGTTTTTCAATGGCAAAAATCAATGAATATTGTAAATGCACAAACAGTAATATCTCCACATTGCAAGGTGCAATTCTGAAATTTTTTGCTTTTTCCTGCTAATCCTAGCATGATAAAGAAGATTCAAAGAGAGTGAGATGCCAGCTCCTTTCATTCAGTCAGTAGCTTCAAACATTTCTGGACGTTTCTCAATGGCAAAAATCAATGAATATTGTAAATGCACAAACAGTAATTTCTCCGCATTGCAAGGTGCAATTCTGAAGTTTTTTGCTTTTTCCTGCTAATCCTAGCATGATAAAGAAGATTCAAAGAGAGTGAGATGCCAGCTCTTTTCATTCAGTCAGTAGCTTCAAACATTTCTGGTATATGAATAACATGATGTTTTTCAATGGCAAAAATCAATGAATATTGTAAATGCACAAACAGTAATATCTCCACATTGCAAGGTGCAATTCTGAAATTTTTTGCTTTTTCCTGCTAATCCTAGCATGATAAAGAAGATTCAAAGAGAGTGAGATGCCAGCTCTTTTCATTCAGTCAGTAGCTTCAAACATTTCTGGTATATGAATAACATGATGTTTTTCAATGGCAAAAATCAATGAATATTGTAAATGCACAAACAGTAATTTCTCCACATTGCAAGGTGCAATTCTGAAATTTTTTGCTTTTTCCTGCTAATCCTAGCATGATAAAGAAGATTCAAAGAGAGTGAGATGCCAGCTCTTTTCATTCAGTCAGTAGCTTCAAACATTTCTGGACGTTTTTCAATGGCAAAAATCAATGAATATTGTAAATGCACAAACAGTAATATCTCCGCATTGCAAGGTGCAATTCTGAAATTTTTTGCTTTTTCCTGCTAATCCTAGCATGATAAAGAAGATTCAAAGAGAGTGAGATGCCAGCTCTTTTCATTCAGTCAGTAGCTTCAAACATTTCTGGTATATGAATAACATGATGTTTTTCAATGGCAAAAATCAATGAATATTGTAAATGCACAAACAGTAATATCTCCGCATTGCAAGGTGCAATTCTGAAATTTTTTGCTTTTTCCTGCTAATCCTAGCATGATAAAGAAGATTCAAAGAGAGTGAGATGCCAGCTCCTTTCATTCAGTCAGTAGCTTCAAACATTTCTGGTATATGAATAACATGATGTTTTTCAATGGCAAAAATCAATGAATATTGTAAATGCACAAACAGTAATATCTCCACATTGCAAGGTGCAATTCTGAAATTTTTTGCTTTTTCCTGCTAATCCTAGCATGATAAAGAAGATTCAAAGAGAGTGAGATGCCAGCTCTTTTCATTCAGTCAGTAGCTTCAAACATTTCTGGTATATGAATAACATGATGTTTTTCAATGGCAAAAATCAATGAATATTGTAAATGCACAAACAGTAATATCTCCACATTGCAAGGTGCAATTCTTAAATTTTTTGCTTTTTCCTGCTAATCCTAGCATGATAAAGAAGATCCAAAGAGAGTGAGATGCCAGCTCCTTTCATTCAGTCAGTAGCTTCAAACATTTCTGGACGTTTTTCAATGGCAAAAATCAATGAATATTGTAAATGCACAAACAGTAATATCTCCGCATTGCAAGGTGCAATTCTGAAATTTTTTGCTTTTTCCTGCTAATCCTAGCATGATAAAGAAGATTCAAAGAGAGTGAGATGCCAGCTCTTTTCATTCAGTCAGTAGCTTCAAACATTTCTGGACGTTTTTCACTGGCAAAAATCAATGAATATTGTAAATGCACAAACAGCAATATCTCCGCATTGCAAGGTGCAATTCTGAAATTTTTTGCTTTTTCCTGCTAATCCTAGCATGATAAAGAAGATTCAAAGAGAGTGAGATGCCAGCTCTTTTCATTCAGTCAGTAGCTTCAAACATTTCTGGTATATGAATAACATGATGTTTTTCAATGGCAAAAATCAATGAATATTGTAAATGCACAAACAGTAATATCTCCACATTGCAAGGTGCAATTCTGAAATTTTTTGCTTTATCCTGCTCCTCTTAGCATGATAAAGAAGATTCAAAGAGAGTGAGATGCCAGCTCTTTTCATTCAGTCAGTAGCTTCAAACATTTCTGGTATATGAATAACATGATGTTTTTCAATGGCAAAAATCAATGAATATTGTAAATGCACAAACAGTAATATCTCCGCATTGCAAGGTGCAATTCTGAAATTTTTTGCTTTTTCCTGCTAATCCTAGCATGATAAAGAAGATTCAAAGAGAGTGAGATGCCAGCTCCTTTCATTCAGTCAGTAGCTTCAAACATTTCTGAACGTTTTTCAATGGCAAAAATCAATGAATATTGTAAATGCACAAACAGTAATATCTCCGCATTGCAAGGTGCAATTCTGAAATTTTTTGCTTTTTCCTGCTAATCCTAGCATGATAAAGAAGATTCAAAGAGAGTGAGATGCCAGCTCTTTTCATTCAGTCAGTAGCTTCAAACATTTCTGGACGTTTTTCAATGGCAAAAATCAATGAATATTGTAAATGCACAAACAGTAATATCTCCGCATTGCAAGGTGCAATTCTGAAATTTTTTGCTTTTTCCTGCTAATCCTAGCATGATAAAGAAGATTCAAAGAGAGTGAGATGCCAGCTCTTTTCATTCAGTCAGTAGCTTCAAACATTTCTGGTATATGAATAACATGATGTTTTTCAATGGCAAAAATCAATGAATATTGTAAATGCACAAACAGTAATATCTCCACATTGCAAGGTGCAATTCTGAAATTTTTTGCTTTTTCCTGCTAATCCTAGCATGATAAAGAAGATTCAAAGAGAGTGAGATGCCAGCTCCTTTCATTCAGTCAGTAGCTTCAAACATTTCTGGACGTTTTTCAATGGCAAAAATCAATGAATATTGTAAATGCACAAACAGTAATATCTCCGCATTGCAAGGTGCAATTCTGAAATTTTTTGCTTTTTCCTGCTAATCCTAGCATGATAAAGAAGATTCAAAGAGAGTGAGATGCCAGCTCTTTTCATTCAGTCAGTAGCTTCAAACATTTCTGGACGTTTTTCAATGGCAAAAATCAATGAAAATTGTAAATGCACAAACAGTAATTTCTCCGCATTGCAAGGTGCAATTCTGAAATTTTTTGCTTTTTCCTGCTAATCCTAGCATGATAAAGAAGATTCAAAGAGAGTGAGATGCCAGCTCTTTTCATTCAGTCAGTAGCTTCAAACATTTCTGGTATATGAATAACATGATGTTTTTCAATGGCAAAAATCAATGAATATTGTAAATGCACAAACAGTAATATCTCCACATTGCAAGGTGCAATTCTGAAATTTTTTGCTTTTTCCTGCTAATCCTAGCATGATAAAGAAGATTCAAAGAGAGTGAGATGCCAGCTCTTTTCATTCAGTCAGTAGCTTCAAACATTTCTGGTATATGAATAACATGATGTTTTTCAATGGCAAAAATCAATGAATATTGTAAATGCACAAACAGTAATTTCTCCGCATTGCAAGGTGCAATTCTGAATTTTTTTGCTTTTTCCTGCTAATCCTAGCATGATAAAGAAGATTCAAAGAGAGTGAGATGCCAGCTCCTTTCATTCAGTCAGTAGCTTCAAACATTTCTGGACGTTTTTCAATGGCAAAAATCAATGAATATTGTAAATGCACAAACAGTAATTTCTCCGCATTGCAAGGTGCAATTCTGAAATTTTTGGCTTTTTCCTGCTAATCCTAGCATGATAAAGAAGATTCAAAGAGAGTGAGATGCCAGCTCTTTTCATTCAGTCAGTAGCTTCAAACATTTCTGGTATATGAATAACATGATGTTTTTCAATGGCAAAAATCAATGAATATTGTAAATGCACAAACAGTAATTTCTCCGCATTGCAAGGTGCAATTCTGAAATTTTTTGCTTTTTCCTGCTAATCCTAGCATGATAAAGAAGATTCAAAGAGAGTGAGATGCCAGCTCCTTTCATTCAGTCAGTAGCTTCAAACATTTCTGGATGTTTTTCAATGGCAAAAATCAATGAATATTGTAAATGCACAAACAGTAATTTCTCCGCATTGCAAGGTGCAATTCTGAAATTTTTGGCTTTTTCCTGCTAATCCTAGCATGATAAAGAAGATTCAAAGAGAGTGAGATGCCAGCTCTTTTCATTCAGTCAGTAGCTTCAAACATTTCTGGTATATGAATAACATGATGTTTTTCAATGGCAAAAATCAATGAATATTGTAAATGCACAAACAGTAATATCTCCACATTGCAAGGTGCAATTCTGAAATTTTTTGCTTTTTCCTGCTAATCCTAGCATGATAAACAAGATTCAAAGAGAGTGAGATGCCAGCTCCTTTCATTCAGTCAGTAGCTTCAAACATTTCTGGACGTTTCTCAATGGCAAAAATCAATGAATATTGTAAATGCACAAACAGTAATTTCTCCGCATTGCAAGGTGCAATTATGAAGTTTTTTGCTTTTTCCTGCTAATCCTAGCATGATAAAGAAGATTCAAAGAGAGTGAGATGCCAGCTCTTTTCATTCAGTCAGTAGCTTCAAACATTTCTGGTATATGAATAACATGATGTTTTTCAATGGCAAAAATCAATGAATATTGTAAATGCACAAACAGTAATATCTCCACATTGCAAGGTGCAATTCTGAAATTTTTTGCTTTTTCCTGCTAATCCTAGCATGATAAAGAAGATTCAAAGAGAGTGAGATGCCAGCTCTTTTCATTCAGTCAGTAGCTTCAAACATTTCTGGTATATGAATAACATGATGTTTTTCAATGGCAAAAATCAATGAATATTGTAAATGCACAAACAGTAATTTCTCCGCATTGCAAGGTGCAATTCTGAAATTTTTTGCTTTTTCCTGCTAATCCTAGCATGATAAAGAAGATTCAAAGAGAGTGAGATGCCAGCTCTTTTCATTCAGTCAGTAGCTTCAAACATTTCTGGACGTTTTTCAATGGCAAAAATCAATGAATATTGTAAATGCACAAACAGTAATATCTCCGCATTGCAAGGTGCAATTCTGAAATTTTTTGCTTTTTCCTGCTAATCCTAGCATGATAAAGAAGATTCAAAGAGAGTGAGATGCCAGCTCTTTTCATTCAGTCAGTAGCTTCAAACATTTCTGGTATATGAATAACATGATGTTTTTCAATGGCAAAAATCAATGAATATTGTAAATGCACAAACAGTAATATCTCCACATTGCAAGGTGCAATTCTGAAATTTTTTGCTTTTTCCTGCTAATCCTAGCATGATAAAGAAGATTCAAAGAGAGTGAGATGCCAGCTCTTTTCATTCAGTCAGTAGCTTCAAACATTTCTGGTATATGAATAACATGATGTTTTTCAATGGCAAAAATCAATGAATATTGTAAATGCACAAACAGTAATTTCTCCGCATTGCAAGGTGCAATTCTGAAATTTTTTGCTTTTTCCTGCTAATCCTAGCATGATAAAGAAGATTCAAAGAGAGTGAGATGCCAGCTCCTTTCATTCAGTCAGTAGCTTCAAACATTTCTGGACGTTTTTCAATGGCAAAAATCAATGAATATTGTAAATGCACAAACAGTAATATCTCCGCATTGCAAGGTGCAATTCTGAAATTTTTTGCTTTTTCCTGCTAATCCTAGCATGATAAAGAAGATTCAAAGAGAGTGAGATGCCAGCTCTTTTCATTCAGTCAGTAGCTTCAAACATTTCTGGACGTTTTTCAATGGCAAAAATCAATGAAAATTGTAAATGCACAAACAGTAATTTCTCCGCATTGCAAGGTGCAATTCTGAAATTTTTTGCTTTTTCCTGCTAATCCTAGCATGATAAAGAAGATTCAAAGAGAGTGAGATGCCAGCTCTTTTCATTCAGTCAGTAGCTTCAAACATTTCTGGTATATGAATAACATGATGTTTTTCAATGGCAAAAATCAATGAATATTGTAAATGCACAAACAGTAATATCTCCACATTGCAAGGTGCAATTCTGAAATTTTTTGCTTTTTCCTGCTAATCCTAGCATGATAAAGAAGATTCAAAGAGAGTGAGATGCCAGCTCTTTTCATTCAGTCAGTAGCTTCAAACATTTCTGGTATATGAATAACATGATGTTTTTCAATGGCAAAAATCAATGAATATTGTAAATGCACAAACAGTAATTTCTCCGCATTGCAAGGTGCAATTCTGAATTTTTTTGCTTTTTCCTGCTAATCCTAGCATGATAAAGAAGATTCAAAGAGAGTGAGATGCCAGCTCCTTTCATTCAGTCAGTAGCTTCAAACATTTCTGGACGTTTTTCAATGGCAAAAATCAATGAATATTGTAAATGCACAAACAGTAATTTCTCCGCATTGCAAGGTGCAATTCTGAAATTTTTGGCTTTTTCCTGCTAATCCTAGCATGATAAAGAAGATTCAAAGAGAGTGAGATGCCAGCTCTTTTCATTCAGTCAGTAGCTTCAAACATTTCTGGTATATGAATAACATGATGTTTTTCAATGGCAAAAATCAATGAATATTGTAAATGCACAAACAGTAATTTCTCCGAATTGCAAGGTGCAATTCTGAAATTTTTTGCTTTTTCCTGCTAATCCTAGCATGATAAAGAAGATTCAAAGAGAGTGAGATGCCAGCTCCTTTCATTCAGTCAGTAGCTTCAAACATTTCTGGATGTTTTTCAATGGCAAAAATCAATGAATATTGTAAATGCACAAACAGTAATTTCTCCGCATTGCAAGGTGCAATTCTGAAATTTTTGGCTTTTTCCTGCTAATCCTAGCATGATAAAGAAGATTCAAAGAGAGTGAGATGCCAGCTCTTTTCATTCAGTCAGTAGCTTCAAACATTTCTGGTATATGAATAACATGATATTTTTCAATGGCAAAAATCAATGAATATTGTAAATGCACAAACAGTAATATCTCCACATTGCAAGGTGCAATTCTGAAATTTTTTGCTTTTTCCTGCTAATCCTAGCATGATAAACAAGATTCAAAGAGAGTGAGATGCCAGCTCCTTTCATTCAGTCAGTAGCTTCAAACATTTCTGGACGTTTCTCAATGGCAAAAATCAATGAATATTGTAAATGCACAAACAGTAATTTCTCCGCATTGCAAGGTGCAATTATGAAGTTTTTTGCTTTTTCCTGCTAATCCTAGCATGATAAAGAAGATTCAAAGAGAGTGAGATGCCAGCTCTTTTCATTCAGTCAGTAGCTTCAAACATTTCTGGTATATGAATAACATGATGTTTTTCAATGGCAAAAATCAATGAATATTGTAAATGCACAAACAGTAATATCTCCACATTGCAAGGTGCAATTCTGAAATTTTTTGCTTTTTCCTGCTAATCCTAGCATGATAAAGAAGATTCAAAGAGAGTGAGATGCCAGCTCTTTTCATTCAGTCAGTAGCTTCAAACATTTCTGGTATATGAATAACATGATGTTTTTCAATGGCAAAAATCAATGAATATTGTAAATGCACAAACAGTAATTTCTCCGCATTGCAAGGTGCAATTCTGAAATTTTTTGCTTTTTCCTGCTAATCCTAGCATGATAAAGAAGATTCAAAGAGAGTGAGATGCCAGCTCTTTTCATTCAGTCAGTAGCTTCAAACATTTCTGGACGTTTTTCAATGGCAAAAATCAATGAATATTGTAAATGCACAAACAGTAATATCTCCGCATTGCAAGGTGCAATTCTGAAATTTTTTGCTTTTTCCTGCTAATCCTAGCATGATAAAGAAGATTCAAAGAGAGTGAGATGCCAGCTCTTTTCATTCAGTCAGTAGCTTCAAACATTTCTGGTATATGAATAACATGATGTTTTTCAATGGCAAAAATCAATGAATATTGTAAATGCACAAACAGTAATATTTCCACATTGCAAGGTGCAATTCTGAAATTTTTTGCTTTTTCCTGCTAATCCTAGCATGATAAAGAAGATTCAAAGAGAGTGAGATGCCCGCTCTTTTCATTCAGTCAGTAGCTTCAAACATTTCTGGTATATGAATAACATGATGTTTTTTAATGGCAAAAATCAATGAATATTGTAAATGCACAAACAGTAATTTCTCCGCATTGCAAGGTGCAATTCTGAAATTTTTTGCTTTTTCCTGCTAATCCTAGCATGATAAAGAAGATTCAAAGAGAGTGAGATGCCAGCTCTTTTCATTCAGTCAGTAGCTTCAAACATTTCTGGACGTTTTTCAATGGCAAAAATCAATGAATATTGTAATTGCACAAACAGTAATATCTCCGCATTGCAAGGTGCAATTCTGAAATTTTTTGCTTTTTCCTGCTAATCCTAGCATGATAAAGAAGATTCAAAGAGAGTGAGATGCCAGCTCTTTTCATTCAGACAGTAGCTTCAAACATTTCTGGTATATGAATAACATGATGTTTTTCAATGGCAAAAATCAATGAATATTGTAAATGCACAAACAGTAATATCTCCGCATTGCAAGGTGCAATTCTGAAATTTTTTGCTTTTTCCTGATAATCCTAGCATGATAAAGAAGATTCAAAGAGAGTGAGATGCCAGCTCCTTTCATTCAGTCAGTAGCTTCAAACATTTCTGGTATATGAATAACATGATGTTTTTCAATGGCAAAAATCAATGAATATTGTAAATGCACAAACAGTAATATCTCCACATTGCAAGGTGCAATTCTGAAATTTTTTGCTTTTTCCTGCTAATCCTAGCATGATAAAGAAGATTCAAAGAGAGTGAGATGCCAGCTCTTTTCATTCAGTCAGTAGCTTCAAACATTTCTGGTATATGAATAACATGATGTTTTTCAATGGCAAAAATCAATGAATATTGTAAATGCACAAACAGTAATATCTCCACATTGCAAGGTGCAATTCTTAAATTTTTTGCTTTTTCCTGCTAATCCTAGCATGATAAAGAAGATTCAAAGAGAGTGAGATGCCAGCTCCTTTCATTCACTTTAGCTTCAAACATTTCTGGACGTTTTTCAATGGCAAAAATCAATGAATATTGTAAATGCACAAACAGTAATATC
The DNA here is from genome assembly GCF_046119375.1 of Phyllobates terribilis. Lineage (NCBI taxonomy): Eukaryota > Metazoa > Chordata > Amphibia > Anura > Dendrobatidae > Phyllobates > Phyllobates terribilis. Next base: position 1,508,546 of record NW_027363172.1, on the reverse strand, counting down.
TCCGCATTGCAAGGTGCAATTCTGAAATTTTTTGCTTTTTCCTGCTAATCCTAGCATGATAAAGAAGATTCAAAGAGAGTGAGATGCCAGCTCTTTTCATTCAGTCAGTAGCTTCAAACATTTCTGCACGTTTTTCAATGGCAAAAATCAATGAATATTGTAAATGCACAAACAGCAATATCTCCGCATTGCAAGGTGCAATTCTGAAATTTTTTGCTTTTTCCTGCTAATCCTAGCATGATAAAGAAGATTCAAAGAGAGTGAGATGCCAGCTCTTTTCATTCAGTCAGTAGCTTCAAACATTTCTGGTATATGAATAACATGATGTTTTTCAATGGCAAAAATCAATGAATATTGTAAATGCACAAACAGTAATATCTCCACATTGCAAGGTGCAATTCTGAAATTTTTTGCTTTATCCTGCTCCTCTTAGCATGATAAAGAAGATTCAAAGAGAGTGAGATGCCAGCTCTTTTCATTCAGTCAGTAGCTTCAAACATTTCTGGTATATGAATAACATGATGTTTTTCAATGGCAAAAATCAATGAATATTGTAAATGCACAAACAGTAATATCTCCGCATTGCAAGGTGCAATTCTGAAATTTTTTGCTTTTTCCTGCTAATCCTAGCATGATAAAGAAGATTCAAAGAGAGTGAGATGCCAGCTCCTTTCATTCAGTCAGTAGCTTCAAACATTTCTGGTATATGAATAACATGATGTTTTTCAATGGCAAAAATCAATGAATATTGTAAATGCACAAACAGTAATATCTCCACATTGCAAGGTGCAATTCTGAAATTTTTTGCTTTATCCTGCTCCTCTTAGCATGATAAAGAAGATTCAAAGAGAGTGAGATGCCAGCTCTTTTCATTCAGTCAGTAGCTTCAAACATTTCTGGTATATGAATAACATGATGTTTTTCAATGGCAAAAATCAATGAATATTGTAAATGCACAAACAGTAATATCTCCGCATTGCAAGGTGCAATTCTGAAATTTTTTGCTTTTTCCTGCTAATCCTAGCATGATAAAGAAGATTCAAAGAGAGTGAGATGCCAGCTCCTTTCATTCAGTCAGTAGCTTCAAACATTTCTGAACGTTTTTCAATGGCAAAAATCAATGAATATTGTAAATGCACAAACAGTAATATCTCCGCATTGCAAGGTGCAATTCTGAAATTTTTTGCTTTTTCCTGCTAATCCTAGCATGATAAAGAAGATTCAAAGAGAGTGAGATGCCAGCTCTTTTCATTCAGTCAGTAGCTTCAAACATTTCTGGACGTTTTTCAATGGCAAAAATCAATGAATATTGTAAATGCACAAACAGTAATATCTCCACATTGCAAGGTGCAATTCTGAAATTTTTTGCTTTTTCCTGCTAATCCTAGCATGATAAAGAAGATTCAAAGAGAGTGAGATGCCAGCTCTTTTCATTCAGTCAGTAGCTTCAAACATTTCTGGTATATGAATAACATGATGTTTTTCAATGGCAAAAATCAATGAATATTGTAAATGCACAAACAGTAATATCTCCACATTGCAAGGTGCAATTCTGAAATTTTTTGCTTTTTCCTGCTAATCCTAGCATGATAAAGAAGATTCAAAGAGAGTGAGATGCCAGCTCCTTTCATTCAGTCAGTAGCTTCAAACATTTCTGGACGTTTTTCAATGGCAAAAATCAATGAATATTGTAAATGCACAAACAGTAATATCTCCGCATTGCAAGGTGCAATTCTGAAATTTTTTGCTTTTTCCTGCTAATCCTAGCATGATAAAGAAGATTCAAAGAGAGTGAGATGCCAGCTCTTTTCATTCAGTCAGTAGCTTCAAACATTTCTGGACGTTTTTCAATGGCAAAAATCAATGAAAATTGTAAATGCACAAACAGTAATTTCTCCGCATTGCAAGGTGCAATTCTGAAATTTTTTGCTTTTTCCTGCTAATCCTAGCATGATAAAGAAGATTCAAAGAGAGTGAGATGCCAGCTCTTTTCATTCAGTCAGTAGCTTCAAACATTTCTGGTATATGAATAACATGATGTTTTTCAATGGCAAAAATCAATGAATATTGTAAATGCACAAACAGTAATATCTCCACATTGCAAGGTGCAATTCTGAAATTTTTTGCTTTTTCCTGCTAATCCTAGCATGATAAAGAAGATTCAAAGAGAGTGAGATGCCAGCTCTTTTCATTCAGTCAGTAGCTTCAAACATTTCTGGTATATGAATAACATGATGTTTTTCAATGGCAAAAATCAATGAATATTGTAAATGCACAAACAGTAATTTCTCCGCATTGCAAGGTGCAATTCTGAATTTTTTTGCTTTTTCCTGCTAATCCTAGCATGATAAAGAAGATTCAAAGAGAGTGAGATGCCAGCTCCTTTCATTCAGTCAGTAGCTTCAAACATTTCTGGACGTTTTTCAATGGCAAAAATCAATGAATATTGTAAATGCACAAACAGTAATTTCTCCGCATTGCAAGGTGCAATTCTGAAATTTTTGGCTTTTTCCTGCTAATCCTAGCATGATAAAGAAGATTCAAAGAGAGTGAGATGCCAGCTCTTTTCATTCAGTCAGTAGCTTCAAACATTTCTGGTATATGAATAACATGATGTTTTTCAATGGCAAAAATCAATGAATATTGTAAATGCACAAACAGTAATTTCTCCGCATTGCAAGGTGCAATTCTGAAATTTTTTGCTTTTTCCTGCTAATCCTAGCATGATAAAGAAGATTCAAAGAGAGTGAGATGCCAGCTCCTTTCATTCAGTCAGTAGCTTCAAACATTTCTGGATGTTTTTCAATGGCAAAAATCAATGAATATTGTAAATGCACAAACAGTAATTTCTCCGCATTGCAAGGTGCAATTCTGAAATTTTTGGCTTTTTCCTGCTAATCCTAGCATGATAAAGAAGATTCAAAGAGAGTGAGATGCCAGCTCTTTTCATTCAGTCAGTAGCTTCAAACATTTCTGGTATATGAATAACATGATGTTTTTCAATGGCAAAAATCAATGAATATTGTAAATGCACAAACAGTAATATCTCCACATTGCAAGGTGCAATTCTGAAATTTTTTGCTTTTTCCTGCTAATCCTAGCATGATAAACAAGATTCAAAGAGAGTGAGATGCCAGCTCCTTTCATTCAGTCAGTAGCTTCAAACATTTCTGGACGTTTCTCAATGGCAAAAATCAATGAATATTGTAAATGCACAAACAGTAATTTCTCCGCATTGCAAGGTGCAATTATGAAGTTTTTTGCTTTTTCCTGCTAATCCTAGCATGATAAAGAAGATTCAAAGAGAGTGAGATGCCAGCTCTTTTCATTCAGTCAGTAGCTTCAAACATTTCTGGTATATGAATAACATGATGTTTTTCAATGGCAAAAATCAATGAATATTGTAAATGCACAAACAGTAATATCTCCACATTGCAAGGTGCAATTCTGAAATTTTTTGCTTTTTCCTGCTAATCCTAGCATGATAAAGAAGATTCAAAGAGAGTGAGATGCCAGCTCTTTTCATTCAGTCAGTAGCTTCAAACATTTCTGGTATATGAATAACATGATGTTTTTCAATGGCAAAAATCAATGAATATTGTAAATGCACAAACAGTAATTTCTCCGCATTGCAAGGTGCAATTCTGAAATTTTTTGCTTTTTCCTGCTAATCCTAGCATGATAAAGAAGATTCAAAGAGAGTGAGATGCCAGCTCTTTTCATTCAGTCAGTAGCTTCAAACATTTCTGGACGTTTTTCAATGGCAAAAATCAATGAATATTGTAAATGCACAAACAGTAATATCTCCGCATTGCAAGGTGCAATTCTGAAATTTTTTGCTTTTTCCTGCTAATCCTAGCATGATAAAGAAGATTCAAAGAGAGTGAGATGCCAGCTCTTTTCATTCAGTCAGTAGCTTCAAACATTTCTGGTATATGAATAACATGATGTTTTTCAATGGCAAAAATCAATGAATATTGTAAATGCACAAACAGTAATATCTCCACATTGCAAGGTGCAATTCTGAAATTTTTTGCTTTTTCCTGCTAATCCTAGCATGATAAAGAAGATTCAAAGAGAGTGAGATGCCAGCTCTTTTCATTCAGTCAGTAGCTTCAAACATTTCTGGTATATGAATAACATGATGTTTTTCAATGGCAAAAATCAATGAATATTGTAAATGCACAAACAGTAATTTCTCCGCATTGCAAGGTGCAATTCTGAAATTTTTTGCTTTTTCCTGCTAATCCTAGCATGATAAAGAAGATTCAAAGAGAGTGAGATGCCAGCTCCTTTCATTCAGTCAGTAGCTTCAAACATTTCTGGACGTTTTTCAATGGCAAAAATCAATGAATATTGTAAATGCACAAACAGTAATATCTCCGCATTGCAAGGTGCAATTCTGAAATTTTTTGCTTTTTCCTGCTAATCCTAGCATGATAAAGAAGATTCAAAGAGAGTGAGATGCCAGCTCTTTTCATTCAGTCAGTAGCTTCAAACATTTCTGGACGTTTTTCAATGGCAAAAATCAATGAAAATTGTAAATGCACAAACAGTAATTTCTCCGCATTGCAAGGTGCAATTCTGAAATTTTTTGCTTTTTCCTGCTAATCCTAGCATGATAAAGAAGATTCAAAGAGAGTGAGATGCCAGCTCTTTTCATTCAGTCAGTAGCTTCAAACATTTCTGGTATATGAATAACATGATGTTTTTCAATGGCAAAAATCAATGAATATTGTAAATGCACAAACAGTAATATCTCCACATTGCAAGGTGCAATTCTGAAATTTTTTGCTTTTTCCTGCTAATCCTAGCATGATAAAGAAGATTCAAAGAGAGTGAGATGCCAGCTCTTTTCATTCAGTCAGTAGCTTCAAACATTTCTGGTATATGAATAACATGATGTTTTTCAATGGCAAAAATCAATGAATATTGTAAATGCACAAACAGTAATTTCTCCGCATTGCAAGGTGCAATTCTGAATTTTTTTGCTTTTTCCTGCTAATCCTAGCATGATAAAGAAGATTCAAAGAGAGTGAGATGCCAGCTCCTTTCATTCAGTCAGTAGCTTCAAACATTTCTGGACGTTTTTCAATGGCAAAAATCAATGAATATTGTAAATGCACAAACAGTAATTTCTCCGCATTGCAAGGTGCAATTCTGAAATTTTTGGCTTTTTCCTGCTAATCCTAGCATGATAAAGAAGATTCAAAGAGAGTGAGATGCCAGCTCTTTTCATTCAGTCAGTAGCTTCAAACATTTCTGGTATATGAATAACATGATGTTTTTCAATGGCAAAAATCAATGAATATTGTAAATGCACAAACAGTAATTTCTCCGAATTGCAAGGTGCAATTCTGAAATTTTTTGCTTTTTCCTGCTAATCCTAGCATGATAAAGAAGATTCAAAGAGAGTGAGATGCCAGCTCCTTTCATTCAGTCAGTAGCTTCAAACATTTCTGGATGTTTTTCAATGGCAAAAATCAATGAATATTGTAAATGCACAAACAGTAATTTCTCCGCATTGCAAGGTGCAATTCTGAAATTTTTGGCTTTTTCCTGCTAATCCTAGCATGATAAAGAAGATTCAAAGAGAGTGAGATGCCAGCTCTTTTCATTCAGTCAGTAGCTTCAAACATTTCTGGTATATGAATAACATGATATTTTTCAATGGCAAAAATCAATGAATATTGTAAATGCACAAACAGTAATATCTCCACATTGCAAGGTGCAATTCTGAAATTTTTTGCTTTTTCCTGCTAATCCTAGCATGATAAACAAGATTCAAAGAGAGTGAGATGCCAGCTCCTTTCATTCAGTCAGTAGCTTCAAACATTTCTGGACGTTTCTCAATGGCAAAAATCAATGAATATTGTAAATGCACAAACAGTAATTTCTCCGCATTGCAAGGTGCAATTATGAAGTTTTTTGCTTTTTCCTGCTAATCCTAGCATGATAAAGAAGATTCAAAGAGAGTGAGATGCCAGCTCTTTTCATTCAGTCAGTAGCTTCAAACATTTCTGGTATATGAATAACATGATGTTTTTCAATGGCAAAAATCAATGAATATTGTAAATGCACAAACAGTAATATCTCCACATTGCAAGGTGCAATTCTGAAATTTTTTGCTTTTTCCTGCTAATCCTAGCATGATAAAGAAGATTCAAAGAGAGTGAGATGCCAGCTCTTTTCATTCAGTCAGTAGCTTCAAACATTTCTGGTATATGAATAACATGATGTTTTTCAATGGCAAAAATCAATGAATATTGTAAATGCACAAACAGTAATTTCTCCGCATTGCAAGGTGCAATTCTGAAATTTTTTGCTTTTTCCTGCTAATCCTAGCATGATAAAGAAGATTCAAAGAGAGTGAGATGCCAGCTCTTTTCATTCAGTCAGTAGCTTCAAACATTTCTGGACGTTTTTCAATGGCAAAAATCAATGAATATTGTAAATGCACAAACAGTAATATCTCCGCATTGCAAGGTGCAATTCTGAAATTTTTTGCTTTTTCCTGCTAATCCTAGCATGATAAAGAAGATTCAAAGAGAGTGAGATGCCAGCTCTTTTCATTCAGTCAGTAGCTTCAAACATTTCTGGTATATGAATAACATGATGTTTTTCAATGGCAAAAATCAATGAATATTGTAAATGCACAAACAGTAATATTTCCACATTGCAAGGTGCAATTCTGAAATTTTTTGCTTTTTCCTGCTAATCCTAGCATGATAAAGAAGATTCAAAGAGAGTGAGATGCCCGCTCTTTTCATTCAGTCAGTAGCTTCAAACATTTCTGGTATATGAATAACATGATGTTTTTCAATGGCAAAAATCAATGAATATTGTAAATGCACAAACAGTAATTTCTCCGCATTGCAAGGTGCAATTCTGAAATTTTTTGCTTTTTCCTGCTAATCCTAGCATGATAAAGAAGATTCAAAGAGAGTGAGATGCCAGCTCTTTTCATTCAGTCAGTAGCTTCAAACATTTCTGGACGTTTTTCAATGGCAAAAATCAATGAATATTGTAATTGCACAAACAGTAATATCTCCGCATTGCAAGGTGCAATTCTGAAATTTTTTGCTTTTTCCTGCTAATCCTAGCATGATAAAGAAGATTCAAAGAGAGTGAGATGCCAGCTCTTTTCATTCAGACAGTAGCTTCAAACATTTCTGGTATATGAATAACATGATGTTTTTCAATGGCAAAAATCAATGAATATTGTAAATGCACAAACAGTAATATCTCCGCATTGCAAGGTGCAATTCTGAAATTTTTTGCTTTTTCCTGATAATCCTAGCATGATAAAGAAGATTCAAAGAGAGTGAGATGCCAGCTCCTTTCATTCAGTCAGTAGCTTCAAACATTTCTGGTATATGAATAACATGATGTTTTTCAATGGCAAAAATCAATGAATATTGTAAATGCACAAACAGTAATATCTCCACATTGCAAGGTGCAATTCTGAAATTTTTTGCTTTTTCCTGCTAATCCTAGCATGATAAAGAAGATTCAAAGAGAGTGAGATGCCAGCTCTTTTCATTCAGTCAGTAGCTTCAAACATTTCTGGTATATGAATAACATGATGTTTTTCAATGGCAAAAATCAATGAATATTGTAAATGCACAAACAGTAATATCTCCACATTGCAAGGTGCAATTCTTAAATTTTTTGCTTTTTCCTGCTAATCCTAGCATGATAAAGAAGATTCAAAGAGAGTGAGATGCCAGCTCCTTTCATTCACTTTAGCTTCAAACATTTCTGGACGTTTTTCAATGGCAAAAATCAATGAATATTGTAAATGCACAAACAGTAATATCTCCGCATTGCAAGGTGCAATTCTGAAATTTTTTGCTTTTTCCTGCTAATCCTAGCATGATAAAGAAGATTCAAAGAGAGTGAGATGCCAGCTCTTTTCATTCAGTCAGTAGCTTCAAACATTTCTGCACGTTTTTCAATGGCAAAAATCAATGAATATTGTAAATGCACAAACAGCAATATCTCCGCATTGCAAGGTGCAATTCTGAAATTTTTTGCTTTTTCCTGCTAATCCTAGCATGATAAAGAAGATTCAAAGAGAGTGAGATGCCAGCTCTTTTCATTCAGTCAGTAGCTTCAAACATTTCTGGTATATGAATAACATGATGTTTTTCAATGGCAAAAATCAATGAATATTGTAAATGCACAAACAGTAATATCTCCACATTGCAAGGTGCAATTCTGAAATTTTTTGCTTTATCCTGCTCCTCTTAGCATGATAAAGAAGATTCAAAGAGAGTGAGATGCCAGCTCTTTTCATTCAGTCAGTAGCTTCAAACATTTCTGGTATATGAATAACATGATGTTTTTCAATGGCAAAAATCAATGAATATTGTAAATGCACAAACAGTAATATCTCCGCATTGCAAGGTGCAATTCTGAAATTTTTTGCTTTTTCCTGCTAATCCTAGCATGATAAAGAAGATTCAAAGAGAGTGAGATGCCAGCTCCTTTCATTCAGTCAGTAGCTTCAAACATTTCTGAACGTTTTTCAATGGCAAAAATCAATGAATATTGTAAATGCACAAACAGTAATATCTCCGCATTGCAAGGTGCAATTCTGAAATTTTTTGCTTTTTCCTGCTAATCCTAGCATGATAAAGAAGATTCAAAGAGAGTGAGATGCCAGCTCTTTTCATTCAGTCAGTAGCTTCAAACATTTCTGGACGTTTTTCAATGGCAAAAATCAATGAATATTGTAAATGCACAAACAGTAATATCTCCGCATTGCAAGGTGCAATTCTGAAATTTTTTGCTTTTTCCTGCTAATCCTAGCATGATAAAGAAGATTCAAAGAGAGTGAGATGCCAGCTCTTTTCATTCAGTCAGTAGCTTCAAACATTTCTGGTATATGAATAACATGATGTTTTCAATGGCAAAAATCAATGAATATTGTAAATGCACAAACAGTAATATCTCCACATTGCAAGGTGCAATTCTGAAATTTTTTGCTTTTTCCTGCTAATCCTAGCATGATAAAGAAGATTCAAAGAGAGTGAGATGCCAGCTCCTTTCATTCAGTCAGTAGCTTCAAACATTTCTGGACGTTTTTCAATGGCAAAAATCAATGAATATTGTAAATGCACAAACAGTAATTTCTCCGCATTGCAAGGTGCAATTCTGAAATTTTTGGCTTTTTCCTGCTAATCCTAGCATGATAAAGAAGATTCAAAGAGAGTGAGATGCCAGCTCTTTTCATTCAGTCAGTAGCTTCAAACATTTCTGGACGTTTTTCAATGGCAAAAATCAATGAAAATTGTAAATGCACAAACAGTAATTTCTCCGCATTGCAAGGTGCAATTCTGAAATTTTTTGCTTTTTCCTGCTAATCCTAGCATGATAAAGAAGATTCAAAGAGAGTGAGATGCCAGCTCCTTTCATTCAGTCAGTAGCTTCAAACATTTCTGGATGTTTTTCAATGGCAAAAATCAATGAATATTGTAAATGCACAAACAGTAATTTCTCCGCATTGCAAGGTGTAATTCTGAAATTTTTGGCTTTTTCCTGCTAATCCTAGCATGATAAAGAAGATTCAAAGAGAGTGAGATGCCAGCTCTTTTCATTCAGTCAGTAGCTTCAAACATTTCTGGTATATGAATAACATGATGTTTTTCAATGGCAAAAATCATTGAATATTGTAAATGCACAAACAGTAATATCTCCACATTGCAAGGTGCAATTCTGAAATTTTTTGCTTTTTCCTGCTAATCCTAGCATGATAAAGAAGATTCAAAGAGAGTGAGATGCCAGCTCCTTTCATTCAGTCAGTAGCTTCAAACATTTCTGGACGTTTTTCAATGGCAAAAATCAATGAATATTGTAAATGCACAAACAGTAATATCTCCACATTGCAAGGTGCAATTCTGAAATTTTTTGCTTTTTCCTGCTAATCCTAGCATGATAAAGAAGATTCAAAGAGAGTGAGATGCCAGCTCTTTTCATTCAGTCAGTAGCTTCAAACATTTCTGGACGTTTTTCAATGGCAAAAATCAATGAATATTGTAAATGCACAAACAGTAATATCTCCGCATTGCAAGGTGCAATTCTGAAATTTTTTGCTTTTTCCTGCTAATCCTAGCATGATAAAGAAGATTCAAAGAGAGTGAGATGCCAGCTCTTTTCATTCAGTCAGTAGCTTCAAACATTTCTGGTATATGAATAACATGATGTTTTTCAATGGCAAAAATCAATGAATATTGTAAATGCACAAACAGTAATATCTCCACATTGCAAGGTGCAATTCTGAAATTTTTTGCTTTTTCCTGCTAATCCTAGCATGATAAAGAAGATTCAAAGAGAGTGAGATGCCAGCTCCTTTCATTCAGTCAGTAGCTTCAAACATTTCTGGACGTTTTTCAATGGCAAAAATCAATGAATATTGTAAATGCACAAACAGTAATATCTCCGCATTGCAAGGTGCAATTCTGAAATTTTTTGCTTTTTCCTGCTAATCCTAGCATGATAAAGAAGATTCAAAGAGAGTGAGATGCCAGCTCTTTTCATTCAGTCAGTAGCTTCAAACATTTCTGGACGTTTTTCAATGGCAAAAATCAATGAAAATTGTAAATGCACAAACAGTAATTTCTCCGCATTGCAAGGTGCAATTCTGAAATTTTTTGCTTTTTCCTGCTAATCCTAGCATGATAAAGAAGATTCAAAGAGAGTGAGATGCCAGCTCCTTTCATTCAGTCAGTAGCTTCAAACATTTCTGGATGTTTTTCAATGGCAAAAATCAATGAATATTGTAAATGCACAAACAGTAATTTCTCTGCATTGCAAGGTGTAATTCTGAAATTTTTGGCTTTTTCCTGCTAATCCTAGCATGATAAAGAAGATTCAAAGAGAGTGAGATGCCAGCTCTTTTCATTCAGTCAGTAGCTTCAAACATTTCTGGTATATGAATAACATGATGTTTTTCAATGGCAAAAATCATTGAATATTGTAAATGCACAAACAGTAATTTCTCCGCATTGCAAGGTGCAATTCTGAAATTTTTTGCTTTTTCCTGCTAATCCTAGCATGATAAAGAAGATTCAAAGAGAGTGAGATGCCAGCTCCTTTCATTCAGTCAGTAGCTTCAAACATTTCTGGACTTTTTTCAATGGCAAAAATCAATGAATATTGTAAATGCACAAACAGTAATATCTCCACATTGCAAGGTGCAATTCTGAAATTTTTTGCTTTTTTAGGCTAATCCTAGCATGATAAAGAAGATTCAAAGAGAGTGAGATGCCAGCTCTTTTCATTCAGTCAGTAGCTTCAAACATTTCTGGTATATGAATAACATGATGTTTTTCAATGGCAAAAATCAATGAATATTGTAAATGCACAAACAGTAATATCTCCACATTGCAAGGTGCAATTCTGAATTTTTTTGCTTTTTCCTGCTAATCCTAGCATGATAAAGAAGATTCAAAGAGAGTGAGATGCCAGCTCTTTTCATTCAGTCAGTAGCTTCAAACATTTCTGGACGTTTTTCAATGGCAAAAATCAATGAATATTGTAAATGCACAAACAGTAATATCTCCGCATTGCAAGGTGCAATTCTGAAATTTTTTGCTTTTTCCTGCTAATCCTAGCATGATAAAGAAGATTCAAAGAGAGTGAGATGCCAGCTCTTTTCATTCAGTCAGTAGCTTCAAACATTTCTGGTATATGAATAACATGATGTTTTTCAATGCAAAAATCAATGAATATTGTAATTGCACAAACAGTAATATCTCCACATTGCAAGGTGCAATTCTGAAATTTTTTGCTTTTTCCTGCTAATCCTAGCATGATAAAGAAGATTCAAAGAGAGTGAGATGCCAGCTCTTTTCATTCAGTCAGTAGCTTCAAACATTTCTGGTATATGAATAACATGATGTTTTTCAATGGCAAAAATCAATGAATATTGTAAATGCACAAACAGTAATTTCTCCGCATTGCAAGGTGCAATTCTGAATTTTTTTGCTTTTTCCTGCTAATCCTAGCATGATAAAGAAGATTTAAAGAGAGTGAGATGCCAGCTCCTTTCATTCAGTCAGTAGCTTCAAACATTTCTGGACGTTTTTCAATGGCAAAAATCAATGAATATTGTAAATGCACAAACAGTAATTTCTCCTCATTGCAAGGTGCAATTCTGAAATTTTTGGCTTTTTCCTGCTAATCCTAGCATGATAAAGAAGATTCAAAGAGAGTGAGATGCCAGCTCTTTTCATTCAGTCAGTAGCTTCAAACATTTCTGGTATATGAATAACATGATGTTTTTCAATGGCAAAAATCAATAAATATTGTAAATGCACAAACAGTAATATCTCCACATTGCAAGGTGCAATTCTGAAATTTTTTGCTTTTTCCTGCTAATCCTAGCATGATAAAGAAGATTCTAAGAGAGTGAGATGCCAGCTCTTTTCATTCAGTCAGTAGCTTCAAACATTTCTGGTATATGAATAACATGATGTTTTTCAATGGCAAAAATCAATGAATATTGTAAATGCACAAACAGTAATTTCTCCGCATTGCAAGGTGCAATTCTGAATTTTTTTGCTTTTTCCTGCTAATCCTAGCATGATAAAGAAGATTCAAAGAGAGTGAGATGCCAGCTCCTTTCATTCAGTCAGTAGCTTCAAACATTTCTGGACGTTTTTCAATGGCAAAAATCATTGAATATTGTAAATGCACAAACAGTAATTTCTCCGCATTGCAAGGTGCAATTCTGAAATTTTTTGCTTTTTCCTGCTAATCCTAGCATGATAAAGAAGATTCAAAGAGAGTGAGATGCCAGCTCTATTCATTCAGTCAGTAGCTTCAAACATTTCTGGTATATGAATAACATGATGTTTTTCAATGGCAAAAATCAATGAACATTGTAAATGCACAAACAGTAATTTCTCCGCATTGCAAGGTGCAATTCTGAAATTTTTTGCTTTTTCTTGCTAATCCTAGCATGATAAAGAAGATTCAAAGAGAGTGAGATGCCAGCTCCTTTCATTCAGTCAGTAGCTTCAAACATTTCTGGACGTTTTTCAATGGCAAAAATCAATGAATATTGTAAATGAACAAACAGTAATTTCTCCGCATTGCAAGGTGCAATTCTGAAATTTTTTGCTTTTTCCTGCTAATCCTAGCATGATAAAGAAGATTCAAAGAGAGTGAGATGCCAGCTCTTTTCATTCAGTCAGTAGCTTCAAACATTTCTGGTATATGAATAACATGATGTTTTTCAATGGCAAAAATCAATGAATATTGTAAATGCACAAACAGTAATATCTCCACATTGCAAGGTGCAATTCTGAAATTTTTTGCTTTTTCCTGCTAATCCTAGCATGATAAAGAAGATTCAAAGAGAGTGAGATGCCAGCTCCTTTCATTCAGTCAGTAGCTTCAAACATTTCTGGACGTTTCTCAATGGCAAAAATCAATGAATATTGTAAATGCACAAACAGTAATTTCTCCGCATTGCAAGGTGCAATTCTGAAATTTTTTGCTTTTTCCTGCTAATCCTAGCATGATAAGGAAGATTCAAAGAGAGTGAGATGCCAGCTCTTTTCATTCAGTCAGTAGCTTCAAACATTTCTGGTATATGAATAACATGATGTTTTTCAATGGCAAAAATCAATGAATATTGTAAATGCACAAACAGTAATATCTCCACATTTCAAGGTGCAATTCTGAAATTTTTTGCTTTTTCCTGCTAATCCTAGCATGATAAAGAAGATTCAAAGAGAGTGAGATGCCAGCTCCTTTCATTCAGTCAGTAGCTTCAAACATTTCTGGACGTTTTTCAATGGCAAAAATCAATGAATATTGTAAATGCACAAACAGTAATATCTCCGCATTGCAAGGTGCAATTCTGAAATTTTTTGCTTTTTCCTGCTAATCCTAGCATGATAAAGAAGATTCAAAGAGAGTGAGATGCCAGCTCTTTTCATTCAGTCAGTAGCTTCAATCATTTCTGGACGTTTTTCAATGGCAAAAATCAATGAATATTGTAAATGCACAAACAGTAATTTCTCCGCATTGCAAGGTGCAATTCTGAAATTTTTTGCTTTTTCCTGCTAATCCTAGCATGATAAAGAAGATTCAAAGAGAGTGAGATGCCAGCTCTTTTCATTCAGTCAGTAGCTTCAAACATTTCTGGTATATGAATAACATGATGTTTTTCAATGGCAAAAATCAATGAATATTGTAAATGCACAAACAGTAATATCTCCACATTGCAAGATGCAATTCTGAAATTTTTTGCTTTTTCCTGCTAATCCTAGCATGATAAAGAAGATTCAAAGAGAGTGAGATGCCAGCTCTTTTCATTCAGTCAGTAGCTTCAAACATTTCTGGTATATGAATAACATGATGTTTTTCAATGGCAAAAATCAATGAATATTGTAAATGCACAATCAGTAATTTCTCCGCATTGCAAGGTGCAATTCTGAAATTTTTTACTTTTTCCTGCTAATCCTAGCATGATAAAGAAGATTCAAAGAGAGTGAGATGCCAGCTCTTTTCATTCAGTCTGTAGCTTCAAACATTTCTGGACGTTTTTCAATGGCAAAAATCAATGAATATTGTAAATGCACAAACAGTAATATCTCCACATTGCAAGGTGCAATTCTGAAATTTTTTGCTTTTTCCTGCTAATCCTAGCATGATAAAGAAGATTCAAAGAGAGTGAGATGCCAGCTCTTTTCATTCAGTCAGTAGCTTCAAACATTTCTGGTATATGAATAACATGTTTTTCAATGGCAAAAATCAATGAATATTGTAAATGCACAAACAGTAATTTCTCCGCATTGCAAGGTGCAATTCTGAAATTTTTTGCTTTTTCCTGCTAATCCTAGCATGATAAAGAAGATTCAAAGAGAGTGAGATGCCAGCTCCTTTCATTCAGTCAGTAGCTTCAAACATTTCTGGACGTTTTTCAATGGCAAAAATCAATGAATATTGTAAATGCACAAACAGTAATTTCTCCGCATTGCAAGGTGCAATTCTGAAATTTTTTGCTTTTTCCTGCTAATCCTAGCATGATAAAGAAGATTCAAAGAGAGTGAGATGCCAGCTCTTTTCATTCAGTCAGTAGCTTCAAATATTTCTGGTATATGAATAACATGATGTTTTTCAATGGCAAAAATCAATGAATATTGTAAATGCACAAACAGTAATTTCTTCGCATTGCAAGGTGCAATTCTGAAATTTTTTGCTTTTTCCTGCTAATCCTAGCATGATAAAGAAGATTCAAAGAGAGTGAGATGCCAGCTCCTTTCATTCAGTCAGTAGCTTCAAACATTTCTGGACGTTTTTCAATGGCAAAAATCAATGAATATTGTAAATGCACAAACAGTAATTTCTCCGCATTGCAAGGTGCAATTCTGAAATTTTTTGCTTTTTCCTGCTAATCCTAGCATGATAAAGAAGATTCAAAGAGAGTGAGATGCCAGCTCTTTTCATTCAGTCAGTAGCTTCAAACATTTCTGGTATATGAATAACATGATGTTTTTCAATGGCAAAAATCAATGAATATTGTAAATGCACAAACAGTAATATCTCCACATTGCAAGGTGCAATTCTGAAATTTTTTGCTTTTTCCTGCTAATCCTAGCATGATAAAGAAGATTCAAAGAGAGTGAGATGCCAGCTCCTTTCATTCAGTCAGTAGCTTCAAACATTTCTGGACGTTTTTCAATGGCACAAATCAATGAATATTGTAAATGCACAAACAGTAATTTCTCCGCATTGCAAGGTGCAATTCTGAAATTTTTTGCTTTTTCCTGCTAATCCTAGCATGATAAAGAAGATTCAAAGAGAGTGAGATGCCAGCTCTTTTCATTCAGTCAGTAGCTTCAAACATTTCTGGACGTTTTTCAATGGCAAAAATCAATGAATATTGTAAATGCACAAACAGTAATATCTCCACATTGCAAGGTGCAATTCTGAAATTTTTTGCTTTTTCCTGCTAATCCTAGCATGATAAAGAAGATTCAAAGAGAGTGAGATGCCAGCTCTTTTCATTCAGTCAGTAGCTTCAAACATTTCTGGTATATGAATAACATGATGTTTTTCAATGGCAAAAATCAATGAATATTGTAAATGCACAAACAGTAATATCTCCGCATTGCAAGGTGCAATTCTGAAATTTTTTGCTTTTTCCTGCTAATCCTAGCATGATAAAGAAGATTCAAAGAGAGTGAGATGCCAGCTCTTTTCATTCAGTCACTAGCTTCAAACATTTCTGGTATATGAATAACATGATGTTTTTCAATGGCAAAAATCAATGAATATTGTAAATGCACAAACAGTAATTTCTCGGCATTGCAAGGTGCAATTCTGAATTTTTTTGCTTTTTCCTGCTAATCCTAGCATGATAAAGAAGATTCAAAGAGAGTGAGATGCCAGCTCCTTTCATTCAGTCAGTAGCTTCAAACATTTCTGGACGTTTTTCAATGGCAAAAATCATTGAATATTGTAAATGCACAAACAGTAATTTCTCCGCATTGCAAGGTGCAATTCTGAAATTTTTGGCTTTTTCCTGCTAATCCTAGCATGATAAAGAAGATTCAAAGAGAGTGAGATGCCAGCTCTTTTCATTCAGTCAGTAGCTTCAAACATTTCTGGTATATGAATAACATGATGTTTTTCAATGGCAAAAATCAATGAACATTGTAAATGCACAAACAGTAATTTCTCCGCATTGCAAGGTGCAATTCTGAAATTTTTTGCTTTTTCCTGCTAATCCTAGCATGATAAAGAAGATTCAAAGAGAGTGAGATGCCAGCTCCTTTCATTCAGTCAGTAGCTTCAAACATTTCTGGACGTTTTTCAATGGCAAAAATCAATGAATATTGTAAATGCACAAACAGTAATTTCTCCGCATTGCAAGGTGCAATTCTGAAATTTTTTGCTTTTTCCTGCTAATCCTAGCATGATAAAGAAGATTCAAAGAGAGTGAGATGCCAGCTCTTTTCATTCAGTCAGTAGCTTCAAACATTTCTGGTATATGAATAACATGATGTTTTTCAATGGCAAAAATCAATGAATATTGTAAATGCACAAACAGTAATATCTCCACATTGCAAGGTGCAATTCTGAAATGTTTTGCTTTTTCCTGCTAATCCTAGCATGATAAAGAAGATTCAAAGAGAGTGAGATGCCAGCTCCTTTCATTCAGTCAGTAGCTTCAAACATTTCTGGATGTTTCTCAATGGCAAAAATCAATGAATATTGTAAATGCACAAACAGTAATTTCTCCGCATTGCAAGGTGC
Source organism: Phyllobates terribilis (assembly GCF_046119375.1). Classification (NCBI taxonomy): domain Eukaryota; kingdom Metazoa; phylum Chordata; class Amphibia; order Anura; family Dendrobatidae; genus Phyllobates; species Phyllobates terribilis. The sequence continues at coordinate 1,491,269 of NW_027363172.1, read as the reverse complement.
AATTCTGAAATTTTTTGCTTTTTCCTGCTATTCCTAGCATGATAAAGAAGATTCAAAGAGAGTGAGATGCCAGCTCTTTTCATTCAGTCAGTAGCTTCAAACATTTCTGGTATATGAATAACATGATGTTTTTCAATGGCAAAAATCAATGAATATTGTAAATGCACAAACAGTAATATCTCCACATTGCAAGGTGCAATTCTGAAATTTTTTGCTTTTTCCTGCTAATCCTAGCATGATAAAGAAGATTCAAAGAGAGTGAGATGCCAGCTCCTTTCATTCAGTCAGTAGCTTCAAACATTTCTGGACGTTTTTCAATGGCACAAATCAATGAATATTGTAAATGCACAAACAGTAATTTCTCCGCATTGCAAGGTGCAATTCTGAAATTTTTTGCTTTTTCCTGCTAATCCTAGCATGATAAAGAAGATTCAAAGAGAGTGAGATGCCAGCTCTTTTCATTCAGTCAGTAGCTTCAAACATTTCTGGACGTTTTTCAATGGCAAAAATCAATGAATATTGTAAATGCACAAACAGTAATATCTCCACATTGCAAGGTGCAATTCTGAAATTTTTTGCTTTTTCCTGCTAATCCTAGCATGATAAAGAAGATTCAAAGAGAGTGAGATGCCAGCTCTTTTCATTCAGTCAGTAGCTTCAAACATTTCTGGTATATGAATAACATGATGTTTTTCAATGGCAAAAATCAATGAATATTGTAAATGCACAAACAGTAATATCTCCGCATTGCAAGGTGCAATTCTGAAATTTTTTGCTTTTTCCTGCTAATCCTAGCATGATAAAGAAGATTCAAAGAGAGTGAGATGCCAGCTCTTTTCATTCAGTCACTAGCTTCAAACATTTCTGGTATATGAATAACATGATGTTTTTCAATGGCAAAAATCAATGAATATTGTAAATGCACAAACAGTAATTTCTCGGCATTGCAAGGTGCAATTCTGAATTTTTTTGCTTTTTCCTGCTAATCCTAGCATGATAAAGAAGATTCAAAGAGAGTGAGATGCCAGCTCCTTTCATTCAGTCAGTAGCTTCAAACATTTCTGGACGTTTTTCAATGGCAAAAATCATTGAATATTGTAAATGCACAAACAGTAATTTCTCCGCATTGCAAGGTGCAATTCTGAAATTTTTGGCTTTTTCCTGCTAATCCTAGCATGATAAAGAAGATTCAAAGAGAGTGAGATGCCAGCTCTTTTCATTCAGTCAGTAGCTTCAAACATTTCTGGTATATGAATAACATGATGTTTTTCAATGGCAAAAATCAATGAACATTGTAAATGCACAAACAGTAATTTCTCCGCATTGCAAGGTGCAATTCTGAAATTTTTTGCTTTTTCCTGCTAATCCTAGCATGATAAAGAAGATTCAAAGAGAGTGAGATGCCAGCTCCTTTCATTCAGTCAGTAGCTTCAAACATTTCTGGACGTTTTTCAATGGCAAAAATCAATGAATATTGTAAATGCACAAACAGTAATTTCTCCGCATTGCAAGGTGCAATTCTGAAATTTTTTGCTTTTTCCTGCTAATCCTAGCATGATAAAGAAGATTCAAAGAGAGTGAGATGCCAGCTCTTTTCATTCAGTCAGTAGCTTCAAACATTTCTGGTATATGAATAACATGATGTTTTTCAATGGCAAAAATCAATGAATATTGTAAATGCACAAACAGTAATATCTCCACATTGCAAGGTGCAATTCTGAAATGTTTTGCTTTTTCCTGCTAATCCTAGCATGATAAAGAAGATTCAAAGAGAGTGAGATGCCAGCTCCTTTCATTCAGTCAGTAGCTTCAAACATTTCTGGATGTTTCTCAATGGCAAAAATCAATGAATATTGTAAATGCACAAACAGTAATTTCTCCGCATTGCAAGGTGCAATTCTGAAATTTTTTGCTTTTTCCTGCTATTCCTAGCATGATAAAGAAGATTCAAAGAGAGTGAGATGCCAGCTCTTTTCATTCAGTCAGTAGCTTCAAACATTTCTGGTATATGAATAACATGATGTTTTTCAATGGCAAAAATCAATGAATATTGTAAATGCACAAACAGTAATATCTCCACATTGCAAGGTGCAATTCTGAAATTTTTTGCTTTTTCCTGCTAATCCTAGCATGATGAAGAAGATTCAAAGAGAGTGAGATGCCAGCTCTTTTCATTCAGTCAGTAGCTTCAAACATTTCTGGTATATGAATAACATGATGTTTTTCAATGGCAAAAATCAATGAATATTGTAAATGCACAAACAGTAATATCTCCACATTGCAAGGTGCAATTCTGAATTTTTTTGCTTTTTCCTGCTAATCCTAGCATGATAAAGAAGATTCAAAGAGAGTGAGATGCCAGCTCTTTTCATTCAGTCAGTAGCTTCAAACATTTCTGGACGTTTTTCAATGGCAAAAATCAATGAATATTGTAAATGCACAAACAGTAATATCTCCGCATTGCAAGGTGCAATTCTGAAATTTTTTGCTTTTTCCTGCTAATCCTAGCATGATAAAGAAGATTCAAAGAGAGTGAGATGCCAGCTCTTTTCATTCAGTCAGTAGCTTCAAACATTTCTGGACGTTTTTCAATGGCAAAAATCAATGAATATTGTAAATGCACAAACAGTAATATCTCCGCATTGCAAGGTGCAATTCTGAAATTTTTTGCTTTTTCCTGCTAATCCTAGCATGATAAAGAAGATTCAAAGAGAGTGAGATGCCAGCTCTTTTCATTCAGTCAGTAGCTTCAAACATTTCTGGTATATGAATAACATGATGTTTTTCAATGGCAAAAATCAATGAATATTGTAAATGCACAAACAGTAATATCTCCACATTGCAAGGTGCAATTCTGAAATTTTTTGCTTTTTCCTGCTAATCCTAGCATGATAAAGAAGATTCAAAGAGAGTGAGATGCCAGCTCCTTTCATTCAGTCAGTAGCTTCAAACATTTCTGGACGTTTTTCAATGGCAAAAATCAATGAATATTGTAAATGCACAAACAGTAATATCTCCGCATTGCAAGGTGCAATTCTGAAATTTTTTGCTTTTTCCTGCTAATCCTAGCATGATAAAGAAGATTCAAAGAGAGTGAGATGCCAGCTCTTTTCATTCAGTCAGTAGCTTCAAACATTTCTGGACGTTTTTCAATGGCAAAAATCAATGAATATTGTAAATGCACAAACAGTAATTTCTCCGCATTGCAAGGTGCAATTCTGAAATTTTTTGCTTTTTCCTGCTAATCCTAGCATGATAAAGAAGATTCAAAGAGAGTGAGATGCCAGCTCTTTTCATTCAGTCAGTAGCTTCAAACATTTCTGGTATATGAATAACATGATGTTTTTCAATGGCAAAAATCAATGAATATTGTAAATGCACAAACAGTAATATCTCCACATTGCAAGGTGCAATTCTGAAATTTTTTGCTTTTTCCTGCTAATCCTAGCATGATAAAGAAGATTCAAAGAGAGTGAGATGCCAGCTCTTTTCATTCAGTCAGTAGCTTCAAACATTTCTGGTATATGAATAACATGATGTTTTTCAATGGCAAAAATCAATGAATATTGTAAATGCACAAACAGTAATTTCTCCGCATTGCAAGGTGCAATTCTGAAATTTTTTACTTTTTCCTGCTAATCCTAGCATGATAAAGAAGATTCAAAGAGAGTGAGATGCCAGCTCTTTTCATTCAGTCAGTAGCTTCAAACATTTCTGGACGTTTTTCAATGGCAAAAATCAATGAATATTGTAAATGCACAAACAGTAATATCTCCGCATTGCAAGGTGCAATTCTGAAATTTTTTGCTTTTTCCTGCTAATCCTAGCATGATAAAGAAGATTCAAAGAGAGTGAGGTGCCAGCTCTTTTCATTCAGTCAGTAGCTTCAAACATTTCTGGTATATGAATAACATGTTTTTCAATGGCAAAAATCAATGAATATTGTAAATGCACAAACAGTAATTTCTCCGCATTGCAAGGTGCAATTCTGAAATTTTTTGCTTTTTCCTGCTAATCCTAGCATGATAAAGAAGATTCAAAGAGAGTGAGATGCCAGCTCCTTTCATTCAGTCAGTAGCTTCAAACATTTCTGGACGTTTTTCAATGGCAAAAATCAATGAATATTGTAAATGCACAAACAGTAATTTCTCCGCATTGCAAGGTGCAATTCTGAAATTTTTTGCTTTTTCCTGCTAATCCTAGCATGATAAAGAAGATTCAAAGAGAGTGAGATGCCAGCTCTTTTCATTCAGTCAGTAGCTTCAAATATTTCTGGTATATGAATAACATGATGTTTTTCAATGGCAAAAATCAATGAATATTGTAAATGCACAAACAGTAATTTCTCCGCATTGCAAGGTGCAATTCTGAAATTTTTTGCTTTTTCCTGCTAATCCTAGCATGATAAAGAAGATTCAAAGAGAGTGAGATGCCAGCTCCTTTCATTCAGTCAGTAGCTTCAAACATTTCTGGACGTTTTTCAATGGCAAAAATCAATGAATATTGTAAATGCACAAACAGTAATTTCTCCGCATTGCAAGGTGCAATTCTGAAATTTTTTGCTTTTTCCTGCTAATCCTAGCATGATAAAGAAGATTCAAAGAGAGTGAGATGCCAGCTCTTTTCATTCAGTCAGTAGCTTCAAACATTTCTGGTATATGAATAACATGATGTTTTTCAATGGCAAAAATCAATGAATATTGTAAATGCACAAACAGTAATATCTCCACATTGCAAGGTGCAATTCTGAAATTTTTTGCTTTTTCCTGCTAATCCTAGCATGATAAAGAAGATTCAAAGAGAGTGAGATGCCAGCTCCTTTCATTCAGTCAGTAGCTTCAAACATTTCTGGACGTTTTTCAATGGCACAAATCAATGAATATTGTAAATGCACAAACAGTAATTTCTCCGCATTGCAAGGTGCAATTCTGAAATTTTTTGCTTTTTCCTGCTAATCCTAGCATGATAAAGAAGATTCAAAGAGAGTGAGATGCCAGCTCTTTTCATTCAGTCAGTAGCTTCAAACATTTCTGGACGTTTTTCAATGGCAAAAATCAATGAATATTGTAAATGCACAAACAGTAATATCTCCACATTGCAAGGTGCAATTCTGAAATTTTTTGCTTTTTCCTGCTAATCCTAGCATGATAAAGAAGATTCAAAGAGAGTGAGATGCCAGCTCTTTTCATTCAGTCAGTAGCTTCAAACATTTCTGGTATATGAATAACATGATGTTTTTCAATGGCAAAAATCAATGAATATTGTAAATGCACAAACAGTAATATCTCCGCATTGCAAGGTGCAATTCTGAAATTTTTTGCTTTTTCCTGCTAATCCTAGCATGATAAAGAAGATTCAAAGAGAGTGAGATGCCAGCTCTTTTCATTCAGTCAGTAGCTTCAAACATTTCTGGTATATGAATAACATGATGTTTTTCAATGGCAAAAATCAATGAATATTGTAAATGCACAAACAGTAATATCTCCGCATTGCAAGGTGCAATTCTGAAATTTTTTGCTTTTTCCTGCTAATCCTAGCATGATAAAGAAGATTCAAAGAGAGTGAGATGCCAGCTCTTTTCATTCAGTCAGTAGCTTCAAACATTTCTGGTATATGAATAACATGATGTTTTTCAATGGCAAAAATCAATGAATATTGTAAATGCACAAACAGTAATATCTCCACATTGCAAGGTGCAATTCTGAAATTTTTTGCTTTTTCCTGCTAACCCTAGCATGATAATGATTCAAAGAGAGTGAGATGCCAGCTCCTTTTATTCAGTCAGTAGCTTCAAACATTTCTGGTATATGAATAACATGATGTTTTTCAATGGCAAAAATCAATGAATATTGTAAATGCACAAACAGTAATATCTCCACATTGCAAGGTGCAATTCTGAAATTTTTTGCTTTTTCCTGCTAATCCTAGCATGATAAAGAAGATTCAAAGAGAGTGAGATGCCAGCTCTTTTCATTCAGTCAGTAGCTTCAAACATTTCTGGTATATGAATAACATGATGTTTTTCAATGGCAAAAATCAATGAATATTGTAAATGCACAAACAGTAATATCTCCACATTGCAAGGTGCAAATCTGAAATTTTTTGCTTTTTCCTGCTAATCCTAGCATGATAAAGAAGATTCAAAGAGAGTGAGATGCCAGCTCTTTTCATTCAGTCAGTAGCTTCAAACATTTCTGGACGTTTTTCAATGGCAAAAATCAATGAATATTGTAAATGCACAAACAGTAATATCTCCGCATTGCAAGGTGCAATTCTGAAATTTTTTGCTTTTTCCTGCTAATCCTAGCATGATAAAGAAGATTCAAAGAGAGTGAGATGCCAGCTCTTTTCATTCAGTCAGTAGCTTCAAACATTTCTGGACGTTTTTCAATGGCAAAAATCAATGAATATTGTAAATGCACAAACAGTAATATCTCCGCATTGCAAGGTGCAATTCTGAAATTTTTTGCTTTTTCCTGCTAATCCTAGCATGATAAAGAAGATTCAAAGAGAGTGAGATGCCAGCTCTTTTCATTCAGTCAGTAGCTTCAAACATTTCTGGTATATGAATAACATGATGTTTTTCAATGGCAAAAATCAATGAATATTGTAAATGCACAAACAGTAATATCTCCACATTGCAAGGTGCAATTCTGAAATTTTTGGCTTTTTCCTGCTAATCCTAGCATGATAAAGAAGATTCAAAGAGAGTGAGATGCCAGCTCCTTTCATTCAGTCAGTAGCTTCAAACATTTCTGGACGTTTTTCAATGGCAAAAATCAATGAATATTGTAAATGCACAAACAGTAATATCTCCGCATTGCAAGGTGCAATTCTGAAATTTTTTGCTTTTTCCTGCTAATCCTAGCATGATAAAGAAGATTCAAAGAGAGTGAGATGCCAGCTCTTTTCATTCAGTCAGTAGCTTCAAACATTTCTGGTATATGAATAACATGATGTTTTTCAATGGCAAAAATCAATGAATATTGTAAATGCACAAACAGTAATATCTCCGCATTGCAAGGTGCAATTCTGAAATTTTTTGCTTTTTCCTGCTAATCCTAGCATGATAAAGAAGATTCAAAGAGAGTGAGATGCCAGCTCTTTTCATTCAGTCAGTAGCTTCAAACATTTCTGGTATATGAATAACATGATGTTTTTCAATGGCAAAAATCAATGAATATTGTAAATGCACAAACAGTAATATCTCCACATTGCAAGGTGCAATTCTGAAATTTTTTGCTTTTTCCTGCTAACCCTAGCATGATAAAGATTCAAAGAGAGTGAGATGCCAGCTCCTTTTATTCAGTCAGTAGCTTCAAACATTTCTGGTATATGAATAACATGATGTTTTTCAATGGCAAAAATCAATGAATATTGTAAATGCACAAACAGTAATATCTCCACATTGCAAGGTGCAATTCTGAAATTTTTTGCTTTTTCCTGCTAATCCTAGCATGATAAAGAAGATTCAAAGAGAGTGAGATGCCAGCTCTTTTCATTCAGTCAGTAGCTTCAAACATTTCTGGTATATGAATAACATGATGTTTTTCAATGGCAAAAATCAATGAATATTGTAAATGCACAAACAGTAATATCTCCACATTGCAAGGTGCAAATCTGAAATTTTTTGCTTTTTCCTGCTAATCCTAGCATGATAAAGAAGATTCAAAGAGAGTGAGATGCCAGCTCTTTTCATTCAGTCAGTAGCTTCAAACATTTCTGGACGTTTTTCAATGGCAAAAATCAATGAATATTGTAAATGCACAAACAGTAATATCTCCGCATTGCAAGGTGCAATTCTGAAATTTTTTGCTTTTTCCTGCTAATCCTAGCATGATAAAGAAGATTCAAAGAGAGTGAGATGCCAGCTCTTTTCATTCAGTCAGTAGCTTCAAACATTTCTGGACGTTTTTCAATGGCAAAAATCAATGAATATTGTAAATGCACAAACAGTAATATCTCCGCATTGCAAGGTGCAATTCTGAAATTTTTTGCTTTTTCCTGCTAATCCTAGCATGATAAAGAAGATTCAAAGAGAGTGAGATGCCAGCTCTTTTCATTCAGTCAGTAGCTTCAAACATTTCTGGTATATGAATAACATGATGTTTTTCAATGGCAAAAATCAATGAATATTGTAAATGCACAAACAGTAATATCTCCACATTGCAAGGTGCAATTCTGAAATTTTTGGCTTTTTCCTGCTAATCCTAGCATGATAAAGAAGATTCAAAGAGAGTGAGATGCCAGCTCCTTTCATTCAGTCAGTAGCTTCAAACATTTCTGGACGTTTTTCAATGGCAAAAATCAATGAATATTGTAAATGCACAAACAGTAATATCTCCGCATTGCAAGGTGCAATTCTGAAATTTTTTGCTTTTTCCTGCTAATCCTAGCATGATAAAGAAGATTCAAAGAGAGTGAGATGCCAGCTCTTTTCATTCAGTCAGTAGCTTCAAACATTTCTAGACGTTTTTCAATGGCAAAAATCAATGAATATTGTAAATGCACAAACAGTAATATCTCCGCATTGCAAGGTGCAATTCTGAAATTTTTTGCTTTTTCCTGCTAATCCTAGCATGATAAAGAAGATTCAAAGAGAGTGAGATGCCAGCTCTTTTCATTCAGTCAGTAGCTTCAAACATTTCTGGTATATGAATAACATGATGTTTTTCAATGGCAAAAATCAATGAATATTGTAAATGCACAAACAGTAATATCTCCGCATTGCAAGGTGCAATTCTGAAATTTTTTGCTTTTTCCTGCTAATCCTAGCATGATAAAGAAGATTCAAAGAGAGTGAGATGCCAGCTCTTTTCATTCAGTCAGTAGCTTCAAACATTTCTGGTATATGAATAACATGATGTTTTTCAATGGCAAAAATCAATGAATATTGTAAATGCACAAACAGTAATATCTCCGCATTGCAAGGTGCAATTCTGAAATTTTTTGCTTTTTCCTGCTAATCCTAGCATGATAAAGAAGATTCAAAGAGAGTGAGATGCCAGCTCTTTTCATTCAGTCAGTAGCTTCAAACATTTCTGGACGTTTTTCAATGGCAAAAATCAATGAATATTGTAAATGCACAAACAGTAATATCTCCACATTGCAAGGTGCAATTCTGAAATTTTTTGCTTTTTCCTGCTAATCCTAGCATGATAAAGAAGATTCAAAGAGAGTGAGATGCCAGCTCTTTTCATTCAGTCAGTAGCTTCAAACATTTCTGGTATATGAATAACATGATGTTTTTCAATGGCAAAAATCAATGAATATTGTAAATGCACAAACAGTAATATCTCCGCATTGCAAGGTGCAATTCTGAAATTTTTTGCTTTTTCCTGCTAATCCTAGCATGATAAAGAAGATTCAAAGAGAGTGAGATGCCAGCTCTTTTCATTCAGTCAGTAGCTTCAAACATTTCTGGTATATGAATAACATGATGTTTTTCAATGGCAAAAATCAATGAATATTGTAAATGCACAAACAGTAATATCTCCGCATTGCAAGGTGCAATTCTGAAATTTTTTGCTTTTTCCTGCTAATCCTAGCATGATAAAGAAGATTCAAAGAGAGTGAGATGCCAGCTCTTTTCATTCAGTCAGTAGCTTCAAACATTTCTGGTATATGAATAACATGATGTTTTTCAATGGCAAAAATCAATGAATATTGTAAATGCACAAACAGTAATATCTCCACATTGCAAGGTGCAATTCTGAAATTTTTTGCTTTTTCCTGCTAACCCTAGCATGATAAAGATTCAAAGAGAGTGAGATGCCAGCTCCTTTTATTCAGTCAGTAGCTTCAAACATTTCTGGTATATGAATAACATGATGTTTTTCAATGGCAAAAATCAATGAATATTGTAAATGCACAAACAGTAATATCTCCACATTGCAAGGTGCAATTCTGAAATTTTTTGCTTTTTCCTGCTAATCCTAGCATGATAAAGAAGATTCAAAGAGAGTGAGATGCCAGCTCTTTTCATTCAGTCAGTAGCTTCAAACATTTCTGGTATATGAATAACATGATGTTTTTCAATGGCAAAAATCAATGAATATTGTAAATGCACAAACAGTAATATCTCCACATTGCAAGGTGCAAATCTGAAATTTTTTGCTTTTTCCTGCTAATCCTAGCATGATAAAGAAGATTCAAAGAGAGTGAGATGCCAGCTCTTTTCATTCAGTCAGTAGCTTCAAACATTTCTGGACGTTTTTCAATGGCAAAAATCAATGAATATTGTAAATGCACAAACAGTAATATCTCCGCATTGCAAGGTGCAATTCTGAAATTTTTTGCTTTTTCCTGCTAATCCTAGCATGATAAAGAAGATTCAAAGAGAGTGAGATGCCAGCTCTTTTCATTCAGTCAGTAGCTTCAAACATTTCTGGACGTTTTTCAATGGCAAAAATCAATGAATATTGTAAATGCACAAACAGTAATATCTCCGCATTGCAAGGTGCAATTCTGAAATTTTTTGCTTTTTCCTGCTAATCCTAGCATGATAAAGAAGATTCAAAGAGAGTGAGATGCCAGCTCTTTTCATTCAGTCAGTAGCTTCAAACATTTCTGGTATATGAATAACATGATGTTTTTCAATGGCAAAAATCAATGAATATTGTAAATGCACAAACAGTAATATCTCCACATTGCAAGGTGCAATTCTGAAATTTTTGGCTTTTTCCTGCTAATCCTAGCATGATAAAGAAGATTCAAAGAGAGTGAGATGCCAGCTCCTTTCATTCAGTCAGTAGCTTCAAACATTTCTGGACGTTTTTCAATGGCAAAAATCAATGAATATTGTAAATGCACAAACAGTAATATCTCCGCATTGCAAGGTGCAATTCTGAAATTTTTTGCTTTTTCCTGCTAATCCTAGCATGATAAAGAAGATTCAAAGAGAGTGAGATGCCAGCTCTTTTCATTCAGTCAGTAGCTTCAAACATTTCTAGACGTTTTTCAATGGCAAAAATCAATGAATATTGTAAATGCACAAACAGTAATATCTCCGCATTGCAAGGTGCAATTCTGAAATTTTTTGCTTTTTCCTGCTAATCCTAGCATGATAAAGAAGATTCAAAGAGAGTGAGATGCCAGCTCTTTTCATTCAGTCAGTAGCTTCAAACATTTCTGGTATATGAATAACATGATGTTTTTCAATGGCAAAAATCAATGAATATTGTAAATGCACAAACAGTAATATCTCCGCATTGCAAGGTGCAATTCTGAAATTTTTTGCTTTTTCCTGCTAATCCTAGCATGATAAAGAAGATTCAAAGAGAGTGAGATGCCACTCTTTTCATTCAGTCAGTAGCTTCAAACATTTCTGGTATATGAATAACATGATGTTTTTCAATGGCAAAAATCAATGAATATTGTAAATGCACAAACAGTAATATCTCCGCATTGCAAGGTGCAATTCTGAAATTTTTTGCTTTTTCCTGCTAATCCTAGCATGATAAAGAAGATTCAAAGAGAGTGAGATGCCAGCTCTTTTCATTCAGTCAGTAGCTTCAAACATTTCTGGTATATGAATAACATGATGTTTTTCAATGGCAAAAATCAATGAATATTGTAAATGCACAAACAGTAATATCTCCACATTGCAAGGTGCAATTCTGAAATTTTTTGCTTTTTCCTGCTATCCCTAGCATGATAAAGATTCAAAGAGAGTGAGATGCCAGCTCCTTTTATTCAGTCAGTAGCTTCAAACATTTCTGGTATATGAATAACATGATGTTTTTCAATGGCAAAAATCAATGAATATTGTAAATGCACAAACAGTAATATCTCCACATTGCAAGGTGCAATTCTGAAATTTTTTGCTTTTTCCTGCTAATCCTAGCATGATAAAGAAGATTCAAAGAGAGTGAGATGCCAGCTCTTTTCATTCAGTCAGTAGCTTCAAACATTTCTGGTATATGAATAACATGATGTTTTTCAATGGCAAAAATCAATGAATATTGTAAATGCACAAACAGTAATATCTCCACATTGCAAGGTGCAAATCTGAAATTTTTTGCTTTTTCCTGCTAATCCTAGCATGATAAAGAAGATTCAAAGAGAGTGAGATGCCAGCTCTTTTCATTCAGTCAGTAGCTTCAAACATTTCTGGACGTTTTTCAATGGCAAAAATCAATGAATATTGTAAATGCACAAACAGTAATATCTCCGCATTGCAAGGTGCAATTCTGAAATTTTTTGCTTTTTCCTGCTAATCCTAGCATGATAAAGAAGATTCAAAGAGAGTGAGATGCCAGCTCTTTTCATTCAGTCAGTAGCTTCAAACATTTCTGGACGTTTTTCAATGGCAAAAATCAATGAATATTGTAAATGCACAAACAGTAATATCTCCGCATTGCAAGGTGCAATTCTGAAATTTTTTGCTTTTTCCTGCTAATCCTAGCATGATAAAGAAGATTCAAAGAGAGTGAGATGCCAGCTCTTTTCATTCAGTCAGTAGCTTCAAACATTTCTGGTATATGAATAACATGATGTTTTTCAATGGCAAAAATCAATGAATATTGTAAATGCACAAACAGTAATATCTCCACATTGCAAGGTGCAATTCTGAAATTTTTGGCTTTTTCCTGCTAATCCTAGCATGATAAAGAAGATTCAAAGAGAGTGAGATGCCAGCTCCTTTCATTCAGTCAGTAGCTTCAAACATTTCTGGACGTTTTTCAATGGCAAAAATCAATGAATATTGTAAATGCACAAACAGTAATATCTCCGCATTGCAAGGTGCAATTCTGAAATTTTTTGCTTTTTCCTGCTAATCCTAGCATGATAAAGAAGATTCAAAGAGAGTGAGATGCCAGCTCTTTTCATTCAGTCAGTAGCTTCAAACATTTCTAGACGTTTTTCAATGGCAAAAATCAATGAATATTGTAAATGCACAAACAGTAATATCTCCGCATTGCAAGGTGCAATTCTGAAATTTTTTGCTTTTTCCTGCTAATCCTAGCATGATAAAGAAGATTCAAAGAGAGTGAGATGCCAGCTCTTTTCATTCAGTCAGTAGCTTCAAACATTTCTGGACGTTTTTCAATGGCAAAAATCAATGAATATTGTAAAGGCACAAACAGTAATATCTCCGCACTGCAAGGTGCAATTCTGAAATTTTTTGCTTTTTCCTGCTAATCCTAGCATGATAAAGAAGATTCAAAGAGAGTGAGATGCCAGCTCTTTTCATTCAGTCAGTAGCTTCAAACATTTCTGGTATATGAATAACATGATGTTTTTCAATGGCAAAAATCAACGAATATTGTAAATGCACAAACAGTAATATCTCCGCATTGCAAGGTGCAATTCTGAAATGTTTTGCTTTTTCCTGCTAATCCTAGCATGATAAAGAAGATTCAAAGAGAGTGAGATGCCAGCTCTTTTCATTCAGTCAGTAGCTTCAAACATTTCTGGACGTTTTTCAATGGCAAAAATCAATGAATATTGTAAATGCACAAACAGTAATATCTCAGCATTGCAAGGTGCAATTCTGAAATTTTTTGCTTTTTCCTGCTAATCCTAGCATGATAAAGAAGATTCAAAGAGAGTGAGATGCCAGCTCTTTTCATTCAGTCAGTAGCTTCAAACATTTCAGGTATATGAATAACATGTTTTTCAATGGCAAAAATCAATGAATATTGTAAATGCACAAACAGTAATATCTCCACATTGCAAGGTGCAATTCTGAAATTTTTTGCTTTTTCCTGCTAATCCTAGCATGATAAAGAAGATTCAAAGAGAGTGAGATGCCAGCTCTTTTCATTCAGTCAGTAGCTTCAAACATTTCTGGACGTTTTTCAATGGCAAAAATCAATGAATATTGTAAATGCACAAACAGTAATATCTCCGCATTGCAAGGTGCAATTCTGAAATTTTTTGCTTTTTCCTGCTAATCCTAGCATGATAAAGAAGATTCAAAGAGAGTGAGATGCCAGCTCTTTTCATTCAGTCAGTAGCTTCAAACATTTCAGGTATATGAATAACATGTTTTTCAATGGCAAAAATCAATGAATATTGTAAATGCACAAACAGCAATATCTCCACATTGCAAGGTGCAATTCTGAAATTTTTTGCTTTTTCCTGCTAATCCTAGCATGATAAAGAAGATTCAAAGAGAGTGAGATGCCAGCTCTTTTCATTCAGTCAGTAGCTTCAAACATTTCTGGACGTTTTTCAATGGCAAAAATCAATGAATATTGTAAATGCACAAACAGTAATATCTCCGCATTGCAAGGTGCAATTCTGAAATTTTTTGCTTTTTCCTGCTAATCCTAGCATGATAAAGAAGATTCAAAGAGAGTGAGATGCCAGCTCTTTTCATTCAGTCAGTAGCTTCAAACATTTCTGGTATATGAATAACATGATGTTTTTCAATGGCAAAAATCAATGAATATTGTAAATGCACAAACAGTATATTCTCCGCATTGCAAGGTGCAATTCTGAAATTTTTTGCTTTTTCCTGCTAATCCTAGCATGATAAAGAAGATTCAAAGAGAGTGAGATGCCAGCTCTTTTCATTCAGTCAGTAGCTTCAAACATTTCTGGACGTTTTTCAATGGCAAAAATCAATGAATATTGTAAATGCACAAACAGTAATATCTCCGCATTGCAAGGTGCAATTCTGAAATTTTTTGCTTTTTCCTGCTAATCCTAGCATGATAAAGAAGATTCAAAGAGAGTGAGATGCCAGCTCTTTTCATTCAGTCAGTAGCTTCAAACATTTCTGGTATATGAATAACATGATGTTTTTCAATGGCAAAAATCAATGAATATTGTAAATGCACAAACAGTAATATCTCCACATTGCAAGGTGCAATTCTGAAATTTTTTGCTTTTTCCTGCTAATCCTAGCATGATAAAGAAGATTCAAAGAGAGTGAGATGCCAGCTCCTTTCATTCAGTCAGTAGCTTCAAACATTTCTGGACGTTTTTCAATGGCAAAAATCAATGAATATTGTAAATGCACAAACAGTAATATCTCCGCATTGCAAGGTGCAATTCTGAAATTTTTTGCTTTTTCCTGCTAATCCTAGCATGATAAAGAAGATTCAAAGAGAGTGAGATGCCAGCTCTTTTCATTCAGTCAGTAGCTTCAAACATTTCTGGACGTTTTTCAATGGCAAAAATCAATGAAAATTGTAAATGCACAAACAGTAATTTCTCCGCATTGCAGGGTGCAATTCTGAAATTTTTTGCTTTTTCCTGCTAATCCTAGCATGATAAAGAAGATTCAAAGAGAGTGAGATGCCAGCTCTTTTCATTCAGTCAGTAGCTTCAAACATTTCTGGTATATGAATAACATGATGTTTTTCAATGGCAAAAATCAATGAATATTGTAAATGCACAAACAGTTATATCTCCACATTGCAAGGTGCATTTCTGAAATTTTTGCTTTTTCCTGCTAATCCTAGCATGATAAAGAAGATTCAAAGAGAGTGAGATGCCAGCTCTTTTCATTCAGTCAGTAGCTTCAAACATTTCTGGTATATGAATAACATGATGTTTTTCAATGGCAAAAATCAATGAATATTGTAAATGCACAAACAGTAATTTCTCCGCATTGCAAGGTGCAATTCTGAATATTTTTGCTTTTTCCTGCTAATCCTAGCATGATAAAGAAGATTCAAAGAGAGTGAGATGCCAGCTCCTTTCATTCAGTCAGTTGCTTCAAACATTTCTGGACGTTTTTCAATGGCAAAAATCAATGAATATTGTAAATGCACAAACAGTAATTTCTCCGCATTGCAAGGTGCAATTCTGAAATTTTTGGCTTTTTCCTGCTAATCCTAGCATGATAAAGAAGATTCAAAGAGAGTGAGATGCCAGCTCTTTTCATTCAGTCAGTAGCTTCAAACATTTCTGGACGTTTTTCAATGGCAAAAATCAATGAATATTGTAAAGGCACAAACAGTAATATCTCCGCACTGCAAGGTGCAATTCTGAAATTTTTTGCTTTTTCCTGCTAATCCTAGCATGATAAAGAAGATTCAAAGAGAGTGAGATGCCAGCTCTTTTCATTCAGTCAGTAGCTTCAAACATTTCTGGTATATGAATAACATGATGTTTTTCAATGGCAAAAATCAATGAATATTGTAAATGCACAAACAGTAATATCTCCGCATTGCAAGGTGCAATTCTGAAATTTTTTGCTTTTTCCTGCTAATCCTAGCATGATAAAGAAGATTCAAAGAGAGTGAGATGCCAGCTCTTTTCATTCAGTCAGTAGCTTCAAACATTTCTGGACGTTTTTCAATGGCAAAAATCAATGAATATTGTAAATGCACAAACAGTAATATCTCCGCATTGCAAGGTGCAATTCTGAAATTTTTTGCTTTTTCCTGCTAATCCTAGCATGATAAAGAAGATTCAAAGAGAGTGAGATGCCAGCTCTTTTCATTCAGTCAGTAGCTTCAAACATTTCAGGTATATGAATGACATGTTTTTCAATGGCAAAAATCAATGAATATTGTAAATGCACAAACAGTAATATCTCCACATTGCAAGGTGCAATTCTGAAATTTTTTGCTTTTTCCTGCTAATCCTAGCATGATAAAGAAGATTCAAAGAGAGTGAGATGCCAGCTCTTTTCATTCAGTCAGTAGCTTCAAACATTTCTGGACGTTTTTCAATGGCAAAAATCAATGAATATTGTAAATGCACAAACAGTAATATCTCCGCATTGCAAGGTGCAATTCTGAAATTTTTTGCTTTTTCCTGCTAATCCTAGCATGATAAAGAAGATTCAAAGAGAGTGAGATGCCAGCTCTTTTCATTCAGTCAGTAGCTTCAAACATTTCAGGTATATGAATAACATGTTTTTCAATGGCAAAAATCAATGAATATTGTAAATGCACAAACAGCAATATCTCCACATTGCAAGGTGCAGTTCTGAAATTTTTTGCTTTTTCCTGCTAATCCTAGCATGATAAAGAAGATTCAAAGAGAGTGAGATGCCAGCTCTTTTCATTCAGTCAGTAGCTTCAAACATTTCTGGACGTTTTTCAAAGCAAAAATCAATGAATATTGTAAATGCACAAACAGTAATATCTCCGCATTGCAAGGTGCAATTCTGAAATTTTTTGCTTTTTCCTGCTAATCCTAGCATGATAAAGAAGATTCAAAGAGAGTGAGATGCCAGCTCTTTTCATTCAGTCAGTAGCTTCAAACATTTCTGGTATATGAATAACATGATGTTTTTCAATGGCAAAAATCAATGAATATTGTAAATGCACAAACAGTAATTTCTCCGCATTGCAAGGTGCAATTCTGAAATTTTTTGCTTTTTCCTGCTAATCCTAGCATGATAAAGAAGATTCAAAGAGAGTGAGATGCCAGCTCTTTTCATTCAGTCAGTAGCTTCAAACATTTCTGGTATATGAATAACATGATGTTTTTCAATGGCAAAAATCAATGAATATTGTAAATGCACAAACAGTAATTTCTCCGCATTGCAAGGTGCAATTCTGAAATTTTTTGCTTTTTCCTGCTAATCCTAGCATGATAAAGAAGATTCAAAGAGAGTGAGATGCCAGCTCCTTTCATTCAGTCAGTAGCTTCAAACATTTCTGGACGTTTTTCAATGGCAAAAATCAATGAATATTGTAAATGCACAAACAGTAATTTCTCCGCATTGCAAGGTGCAATTCTGAAATTTTTTGCTTTTTCCTGCTAATCCTAGCATGATAAAGAAGATTCAAAGAGAGTGAGATGCCAGCTCTTTTCATTCAGTCAGTAGCTTCAAACATTTCTGGTATATGAATAACATGATGGTTTTCAATGGCAAAAATCAATGAATATTGTAAATGCACAAACAGTAATTTCTCCGCATTGCAAGGTGCAATTCTGAAATTTTTTGCTTTTTCCTGCTAATCCTAGCATGATAAAGAAGATTCAAAGAGAGTGAGATGCCAGCTCCTTTCATTCAGTCAGTAGCTTCAAACATTTCTGGACGTTTTTCAATGGCAAAAATCAATGAATATTGTAAATGCACAAACAGTAATTTCTCCGCATTGCAAGGTGCAATTCTGAAATTTTTTGCTTTTTCCTGCTAATCCTAGCATGATAAAGAAGATTCAAAGAGAGTGAGATGCCAGCTCTTTTCATTCAGGCAGTAGCTTCAAACATTTCTGGTATATGAATAACATGATGTTTTTCAATGGCAAAAATCAATGAATATTGTAAATGCACAAACAGTAATATCTCCACATTGCAAGGTGCAATTCTGAAATTTTTTGCTTTTTCCTGCTAATCCTAGCATGATAAAGAAGATTCAAAGAGAGTGAGATGCCAGCTGTTTTCATTCAGTCAGTAGCTTCAAACATTTTTGGTATATGAATAACATGATGTTTTTCAATGGCAAAAATCAATGAATATTGTAAATGCACAAACAGTTATATCTCCACATTGCAAGGTGCATTTCTGAAATTTTTGCTTTTTCCTGCTAATCCTAGCATGATAAAGAAGATTCAAAGAGAGTGAGATGCCAGCTCTTTTCATTCAGTCAGTAGCTTCAAACATTTCTGGTATATGAATAACATGATGTTTTTCAATGGCAAAAATCAATGAATATTGTAAATGCACAAACAGTAATTTCTCCGCATTGCAAGGTGCAATTCTGAATATTTTTGCTTTTTCCTGCTAATCCTAGCATGATAAAGAAGATTCAAAGAGAGTGAGATGCCAGCTCCTTTCATTCAGTCAGTTGCTTCAAACATTTCTGGACGTTTTTCAATGGCAAAAATCAATGAATATTGTAAATGCACAAACAGTAATTTCTCCGCATTGCAAGGTGCAATTCTGAAAGTTTTGGCTTTTTCCTGCTAATCCTAGCATGATAAAGAAGATTCAAAGAGAGTGAGATGCCAGCTCTTTTCATTCAGTCAGTAGCTTCAAACATTTCTGGACGTTTTTCAATGGCAAAAATCAATGAATATTGTAAAGGCACAAACAGTAATATCTCCGCACTGCAAGGTGCAATTCTGAAATTTTTTGCTTTTTCCTGCTAATCCTAGCATGATAAAGAAGATTCAAAGAGAGTGAGATGCCAGCTCTTTTCATTCAGTCAGTAGCTTCAAACATTTCTGGTATATGAATAACATGATGTTTTTCAATGGCAAAAATCAATGAATATTGTAAATGCACAAACAGTAATATCTCCGCATTGCAAGGTGCAATTCTGAAATTTTTTGCTTTTTCCTGCTAATCCTAGCATGATAAAGAAGATTCAAAGAGAGTGAGATGCCAGCTCTTTTCATTCAGTCAGTAGCTTCAAACATTTCTGGACGTTTTTCAATGGCAAAAATCAATGAATATTGTAAATGCACAAACAGTAATATCTCCGCATTGCAAGGTGCAATTCTGAAATTTTTTGCTTTTTCCTGCTAATCCTAGCATGATAAAGAAGATTCAAAGAGAGTGAGATGCCAGCTCTTTTCATTCAGTCAGTAGCTTCAAACATTTCAGGTATATGAATAACATGTTTTTCAATGGCAAAAATCAATGAATATTGTAAATGCACAAACAGTAATATCTCCACATTGCAAGGTGCAATTCTGAAATTTTTTGCTTTTTCCTGCTAATCCTAGCATGATAAAGAAGATTCAAAGAGAGTGAGATGCCAGCTCTTTTCATTCAGTCAGTAGCTTCAAACATTTCTGGACGTTTTTCAATGGCAAAAATCAATGAATATTGTAAATGCACAAACAGTAATATCTCCGCATTGCAAGGTGCAATTCTGAAATTTTTTGCTTTTTCCTGCTAATCCTAGCATGATAAAGAAGATTCAAAGAGAGTGAGATGCCAGCTCTTTTCATTCAGTCAGTAGCTTCAAACATTTCAGGTATATGAATAACATGTTTTTCAATGGCAAAAATCAATGAATATTGTAAATGCACAAACAGCAATATCTCCACATTGCAAGGTGCAGTTCTGAAATTTTTTGCTTTTTCCTGCTAATCCTAGCATGATAAAGAAGATTCAAAGAGAGTGAGATGCCAGCTCTTTTCATTCAGTCAGTAGCTTCAAACATTTCTGGACGTTTTTCAAAGCAAAAATCAATGAATATTGTAAATGCACAAACAGTAATATCTCCGCATTGCAAGGTGCAATTCTGAAATTTTTTGCTTTTTCCTGCTAATCCTAGCATGATAAAGAAGATTCAAAGAGAGTGAGATGCCAGCTCTTTTCATTCAGTCAGTAGCTTCAAACATTTCTGGTATATGAATAACATGATGTTTTTCAATGGCAAAAATCAATGAATATTGTAAATGCACAAACAGTAATTTCTCCGCATTGCAAGGTGCAATTCTGAAATTTTTTGCTTTTTCCTGCTAATCCTAGCATGATAAAGAAGATTCAAAGAGAGTGAGATGCCAGCTCTTTTCATTCAGTCAGTAGCTTCAAACATTTCTGGTATATGAATAACATGATGTTTTTCAATGGCAAAAATCAATGAATATTGTAAATGCACAAACAGTAATTTCTCCGCATTGCAAGGTGCAATTCTGAAATTTTTTGCTTTTTCCTGCTAATCCTAGCATGATAAAGAAGATTCAAAGAGAGTGAGATGCCAGCTCCTTTCATTCAGTCAGTAGCTTCAAACATTTCTGGACGTTTTTCAATGGCAAAAATCAATGAATATTGTAAATGCACAAACAGTAATTTCTCCGCATTGCAAGGTGCAATTCTGAAATTTTTTGCTTTTTCCTGCTAATCCTAGCATGATAAAGAAGATTCAAAGAGAGTGAGATGCCAGCTCTTTTCATTCAGTCAGTAGCTTCAAACATTTCTGGTATATGAATAACATGATGGTTTTCAATGGCAAAAATCAATGAATATTGTAAATGCACAAACAGTAATTTCTCCGCATTGCAAGGTGCAATTCTGAAATTTTTTGCTTTTTCCTGCTAATCCTAGCATGATAAAGAAGATTCAAAGAGAGTGAGATGCCAGCTCCTTTCATTCAGTCAGTAGCTTCAAACATTTCTGGACGTTTTTCAATGGCAAAAATCAATGAATATTGTAAATGCACAAACAGTAATTTCTCCGCATTGCAAGGTGCAATTCTGAAATTTTTTGCTTTTTCCTGCTAATCCTAGCATGATAAAGAAGATTCAAAGAGAGTGAGATGCCAGCTCTTTTCATTCAGGCAGTAGCTTCAAACATTTCTGGTATATGAATAACATGATGTTTTTCAATGGCAAAAATCAATGAATATTGTAAATGCACAAACAGTAATATCTCCACATTGCAAGGTGCAATTCTGAAATTTTTTGCTTTTTCCTGCTAATCCTAGCATGATAAAGAAGATTCAAAGAGAGTGAGATGCCAGCTGTTTTCATTCAGTCAGTAGCTTCAAACATTTTTGGTATATGAATAACATGATGTTTTTCAATGGCAAAAATCAATGAATATTGTAAATGCACAAACAGTAATATCTCGACATTGCAAGGTGCAATTCTGAAATTTTTTGCTTTTTCCTGCTAATCCTAGCATGATAAAGAAGATTCAAAGAGAGTGAGATGCCAGCTCTTTTCATTCAGTCAGTAGCTTCAAACATTTCTGGACGTTTTTCAATGGCAAAAATCAATGAATATTTTAAATGCACAAACAGTAATATCTCCGCATTGCAAGGTGCAATTCTGAAATTTTTTGCTTTTTCCTGCTAATCCTAGCATGATAAAGAAGATTCAAAGAGAGTGAGATGCCAGCTCATTTCATTCAGTCAGTAGCTTCAAACATTTCAGGTATATGAATAACATGTTTTTCAATGGCAAAAATCAATGAATATTGTAAATGCACAAACAGCAATATCTCCACATTGCAAGGTGCAGTTCTGAAATTTTTTGCTTTTTCCTGCTAATCCTAGCATGATAAAGAAGATTCAAAGAGAGTGAGATGCCAGCTCTTTTCATTCAGTCAGTAGCTTCAAACATTTCTGGACGTTTTTCAAAGCAAAAATCAATGAATATTGTAAATGCACAAACAGTAATATCTCCGCATTGCAAGGTGCAATTCTGAAATTTTTTGCTTTTTCCTGCTAATCCTAGCATGATAAAGAAGATTCAAAGAGAGTGAGATGCCAGCTCTTTTCATTCAGTCAGTAGCTTCAAACATTTCTGGTATATGAATAACATGATGTTTTTCAATGGCAAAAATCAATGAATATTGTAAATGCACAAACAGTAATTTCTCCGCATTGCAAGGTGCAATTCTGAAATTTTTTGCTTTTTCCTGCTAATCCTAGCATGATAAAGAAGATTCAAAGAGAGTGAGATGCCAGCTCTTTTCATTCAGTCAGTAGCTTCAAACATTTCTGGTATATGAATAACATGATGTTTTTCAATGGCAAAAATTAATGAATATTGTAAATGCACAAACAGTAATTTCTCCGCATTGCAAGGTGCAATTCTGAAATTTTTTGCTTTTTCCTGCTAATCCTAGCATGATAAAGAAGATTCAAAGAGAGTGAGATGCCAGCTCCTTTCATTCAGTCAGTAGCTTCAAACATTTCTGGACGTTTTTCAATGGCAAAAATCAATGAATATTGTAAATGCACAAACAGTAATTTCTCCGCATTGCAAGGTGCAATTCTGAAATTTTTTGCTTTTTCCTGCTAATCCTAGCATGATAAAGAAGATTCAAAGAGAGTGAGATGCCAGCTCTTTTCATTCAGTCAGTAGCTTCAAACATTTCTGGTATATGAATAACATGATGGTTTTCAATGGCAAAAATCAATGAATATTGTAAATGCACAAACAGTAATTTCTCCGCATTGCAAGGTGCAATTCTGAAATTTTTTGCTTTTTCCTGCTAATCCTAGCATGATAAAGAAGATTCAAAGAGAGTGAGATGCCAGCTCCTTTCATTCAGTCAGTAGCTTCAAACATTTCTGGACGTTTTTCAATGGCAAAAATCAATGAATATTGTAAATGCACAAACAGTAATTTCTCCGCATTGCAAGGTGCAATTCTGAAATTTTTTGCTTTTTCCTGCTAATCCTAGCATGATAAAGAAGATTCAAAGAGAGTGAGATGCCAGCTCTTTTCATTCAGGCAGTAGCTTCAAACATTTCTGGTATATGAATAACATGATGTTTTTCAATGGCAAAAATCAATGAATATTGTAAATGCACAAACAGTAATATCTCCACATTGCAAGGTGCAATTCTGAAATTTTTTGCTTTTTCCTGCTAATCCTAGCATGATAAAGAAGATTCAAAGAGAGTGAGATGCCAGCTGTTTTCATTCAGTCAGTAGCTTCAAACATTTTTGGTATATGAATAACATGATGTTTTTCAATGGCAAAAATCAATGAATATTGTAAATGCACAAACAGTAATATCTCGACATTGCAAGGTGCAATTCTGAAATTTTTTGCTTTTTCCTGCTAATCCTAGCATGATAAAGAAGATTCAAAGAGAGTGAGATGCCAGCTCTTTTCATTCAGTCAGTAGCTTCAAACATTTCTGGACGTTTTTCAATGGCAAAAATCAATGAATATTGTAAATGTACAAACAGTAATATCTCCGCATTGCAAGGTGCAATTCTGAAATTTTTTGCTTTTTCCTGCTAATCCTAGCATGATAAAGAAGATTCAAAGAGAGTGAGATGCCAGCTCTTTTCATTCAGTCAGTAGCTTCAAACATTTCTGGACGTTTTTCAATGGCAAAAATCAATGAATATTGTAAATGCACAAACAGTAATATCTCGGCATTGCAAGGTGCAATTCTGAATTTTTTTGCTTTTTCCTGCTAATCCTAGCATGATAAAGAAGATTCAAAGAGAGTGAGATGCCAGCTCTTTTCATTCAGTCAGTAGCTTCAAACATTTCTGGACGTTTTTCAAAGCAAAAATCAATGAATATTGTAAATGCACAAACAGTAATATCTCCGCATTGCAAGGTGCAATTCTGAAATTTTTTGCTTTTTCCTGCTAATCCTAGCATGATAAAGAAGATTCAAAGAGAGTGAGATGCCAGCTCTTTTCATTCAGTCAGTAGCTTCAAACATTTCTGGTATATGAATAACATGATGTTTTTCAATGGCAAAAATCAATGAATATTGTAAATGCACAAACAGTAATTTCTCCGCATTGCAAGGTGCAATTCTGAAATTTTTTGCTTTTTCCTGCTAATCCTAGCATGATAAAGAAGATTCAAAGAGAGTGAGATGCCAGCTCTTTTCATTCAGTCAGTAGCTTCAAACATTTCTGGTATATGAATAACATGATGTTTTTCAATGGCAAAAATCAATGAATATTGTAAATGCACAAACAGTAATTTCTCCGCATTGCAAGGTGCAATTCTGAAATTTTTTGCTTTTTCCTGCTAATCCTAGCATGATAAAGAAGATTCAAAGAGAGTGAGATGCCAGCTCCTTTCATTCAGTCAGTAGCTTCAAACATTTCTGGACGTTTTTCAATGGCAAAAATCAATGAATATTGTAAATGCACAAACAGTAATTTCTCCGCATTGCAAGGTGCAATTCTGAAATTTTTTGCTTTTTCCTGCTAATCCTAGCATGATAAAGAAGATTCAAAGAGAGTGAGATGCCAGCTCTTTTCATTCAGTCAGTAGCTTCAAACATTTCTGGTATATGAATAACATGATGGTTTTCAATGGCAAAAATCAATGAATATTGTAAATGCACAAACAGTAATTTCTCCGCATTGCAAGGTGCAATTCTGAAATTTTTTGCTTTTTCCTGCTAATCCTAGCATGATAAAGAAGATTCAAAGAGAGTGAGATGCCAGCTCCTTTCATTCAGTCAGTAGCTTCAAACATTTCTGGACGTTTTTCAATGGCAAAAATCAATGAATATTGTAAATGCACAAACAGTAATTTCTCCGCATTGCAAGGTGCAATTCTGAAATTTTTTGCTTTTTCCTGCTAATCCTAGCATGATAAAGAAGATTCAAAGAGAGTGAGATGCCAGCTCTTTTCATTCAGGCAGTAGCTTCAAACATTTCTGGTATATGAATAACATGATGTTTTTCAATGGCAAAAATCAATGAATATTGTAAATGCACAAACAGTAATATCTCCACATTGCAAGGTGCAATTCTGAAATTTTTTGCTTTTTCCTGCTAATCCTAGCATGATAAAGAAGATTCAAAGAGAGTGAGATGCCAGCTGTTTTCATTCAGTCAGTAGCTTCAAACATTTTTGGTATATGAATAACATGATGTTTTTCAATGGCAAAAATCAATGAATATTGTAAATGCACAAACAGTAATATCTCGACATTGCAAGGTGCAATTCTGAAATTTTTTGCTTTTTCCTGCTAATCCTAGCATGATAAAGAAGATTCAAAGAGAGTGAGATGCCAGCTCTTTTCATTCAGTCAGTAGCTTCAAACATTTCTGGACGTTTTTCAATGGCAAAAATCAATGAATATTTTAAATGCACAAACAGTAATATCTCCGCATTGCAAGGTGCAATTCTGAAATTTTTTGCTTTTTCCTGCTAATCCTAGCATGATAAAGAAGATTCAAAGAGAGTGAGATGCCAGCTCTTTTCATTCAGTCAGTAGCTTCAAACATTTCAGGTATATGAATAACATGTTTTTCAATGGCAAAAATCAATGAATATTGTAAATGCACAAACAGCAATATCTCCACATTGCAAGGTGCAGTTCTGAAATTTTTTGCTTTTTCCTGCTAATCCTAGCATGATAAAGAAGATTCAAAGAGAGTGAGATGCCAGCTCTTTTCATTCAGTCAGTAGCTTCAAACATTTCTGGACGTTTTTCAAAGCAAAAATCAATGAATATTGTAAATGCACAAACAGTAATATCTCCGCATTGCAAGGTGCAATTCTGAAATTTTTTGCTTTTTCCTGCTAATCCTAGCATGATAAAGAAGATTCAAAGAGAGTGAGATGCCAGCTCTTTTCATTCAGTCAGTAGCTTCAAACATTTCTGGTATATGAATAACATGATGTTTTTCAATGGCAAAAATCAATGAATATTGTAAATGCACAAACAGTAATTTCTCCGCATTGCAAGGTGCAATTCTGAAATTTTTTGCTTTTTCCTGCTAATCCTAGCATGATAAAGAAGATTCAAAGAGAGTGAGATGCCAGCTCTTTTCATTCAGTCAGTAGCTTCAAACATTTCTGGTATATGAATAACATGATGTTTTTCAATGGCAAAAATTAATGAATATTGTAAATGCACAAACAGTAATTTCTCCGCATTGCAAGGTGCAATTCTGAAATTTTTTGCTTTTTCCTGCTAATCCTAGCATGATAAAGAAGATTCAAAGAGAGTGAGATGCCAGCTCCTTTCATTCAGTCAGTAGCTTCAAACATTTCTGGACGTTTTTCAATGGCAAAAATCAATGAATATTGTAAATGCACAAACAGTAATTTCTCCGCATTGCAAGGTGCAATTCTGAAATTTTTTGCTTTTTCCTGCTAATCCTAGCATGATAAAGAAGATTCAAAGAGAGTGAGATGCCAGCTCTTTTCATTCAGTCAGTAGCTTCAAACATTTCTGGTATATGAATAACATGATGGTTTTCAATGGCAAAAATCAATGAATATTGTAAATGCACAAACAGTAATTTCTCCGCATTGCAAGGTGCAATTCTGAAATTTTTTGCTTTTTCCTGCTAATCCTAGCATGATAAAGAAGATTCAAAGAGAGTGAGATGCCAGCTCCTTTCATTCAGTCAGTAGCTTCAAACATTTCTGGACGTTTTTCAATGGCAAAAATCAATGAATATTGTAAATGCACAAACAGTAATTTCTCCGCATTGCAAGGTGCAATTCTGAAATTTTTTGCTTTTTCCTGCTAATCCTAGCATGATAAAGAAGATTCAAAGAGAGTGAGATGCCAGCTGTTTTCATTCAGTCAGTAGCTTCAAACATTTTTGGTATATGAATAACATGATGTTTTTCAATGGCAAAAATCAATGAATATTGTAAATGCACAAACAGTAATATCTCGACATTGCAAGGTGCAATTCTGAAATTTTTTGCTTTTTCCTGCTAATCCTAGCATGATAAAGAAGATTCAAAGAGAGTGAGATGCCAGCTCTTTTCATTCAGTCAGTAGCTTCAAACATTTCTGGACGTTTTTCAATGGCAAAAATCAATGAATATTGTAAATGTACAAACAGTAATATCTCCGCATTGCAAGGTGCAATTCTGAAATTTTTTGCTTTTTCCTGCTAATCCTAGCATGATAAAGAAGATTCAAAGAGAGTGAGATGCCAGCTCTTTTCATTCAGTCAGTAGCTTCAAACATTTCTGGACGTTTTTCAATGGCAAAAATCAATGAATATTGTAAATGCACAAACAGTAATATCTCGGCATTGCAAGGTGCAATTCTGAATTTTTTTGCTTTTTCCTGCTAATCCTAGCATGATAAAGAAGATTCAAAGAGAGTGAGATGCCAGCTATTTTCATTCAGTCAGTAGCTTCAAACATTTCTGGTATATGAATAACATGATGTTTTTCAATGGCAAAAATCAATGAATATTGTAAATGCACAAACAGTAATATCTCCACATTGCAAGGTGCAATTCTGAAATTTTTTGCTTTTTCCTGCTAATCCTAGCATGATATAGAAGATTCAAAGAGAGTGAGATGCCAGCTCCTTTCATTCAGTCAGTAGCTTCAAACATTTCTGGACGTTTTTCAATGGCAAAAATCAATGAATATAGTAAATGCACAAACAGTAATATCTCCGCATTGCAAGGTGCAATTCTGAAATTTTTTGCTTTTTCCTGCTAATCCTAGCATGATAAAGAAGATTCAAAGAGAGTGAGATGCCAGCTCTTTTCATTCAGTCAGTAGCTTCAAACATTTCTGGACGTTTTTCAATGGCAAAAATCAATGAAAATTGTAAATGCACAAACAGTAATTTCTCCGCATTGCAAGGCGCAATTCTGAAATTTTTTTGCTTTTTCCTGCTAATCCTAGCATGATAAAGAAGATTCAAAGAGAGTGAGATGCCAGCTCTTTTCATTCAGTCAGTAGCTTCAAACATTTCTGGTATATGAATAACATGATGTTTTTCAATGGCAAAAATCAGTGAATATTGTAAATGCACAAACAGTAATATCTCCACATTGCAAGGTACAATTCTGAAATTTTTTGCTTTTTCCTGCTAATCCTAGCATGATAAAGAAGATTCAAAGAGAGTGAGATGCCAGCTCTTTTCATTCAGTCAGTCGCTTCAAACATTTCTGGTATATGAATAACATGATGTTTTTCAATGGCAAAAATCAATGAATATTGTAAATGCACAAACAGTAATTTCTCTGCATTGCAAGGTGCAATTCTGAATTTTTTTGCTTTTTCCTGCTAATCCTAGCATGATAAAGAATATTCAAAGAGAGTGAGATGCCAGCTCCTTTCATTCAGTCAGTAGCTTCAAACATTTCTGGACGTTTTTCAATGGCAAAAATCAATGAATATTGTAAATGCACAAACAGTAATTTCTCCGCATTGCAAGGTGCAATTCTGAAATTTTTGGCTTTTTCCTGCTAATCCTAGCATGATAAAGAAGATTCAAAGAGAGTGAGATGCCAGCTCTTTTCATTCAGTCAGTAGCTTCAAACATTTCTGGTATATGAATAACATGATGTTTTTCAATGGCAAAAATCAATGAATATTGTAAATGCACAAACAGTAATATCTCCACATTGCAAGGTGCAATTCTGAAATTTTTTGCTTTTTCCTGCTAATCCTAGCATGATAAAGAAGATTCAAAGAGAGTGAGATGCCAGCTCCTTTCATTCAGTCAGTAGCTTCAAACATTTCTGGACGTTTCTCAATGGCAAAAATCAATGAATATTGTAAATGCACAAACAGTAATTTCTCCGCATTGCAAGGTGCAATTCTGAAATTTTTTGCTTTTTCCTGCTAATCCTAGCATGATAAAGAAGATTCAAAGAGAGTGAGATGCCAGCTCTTTTCATTCAGTCAGTAGCTTCAAACATTTCTGGTATATGAATAACATGTTTTTCAATGGCAAAAATCAATGAATATTGTAAATGCACAAACAGTAATATCTCCACATTGCAAGGTGCAATTCTGAAATTTTTTGCTTTTTCCTGCTAATCCTAGCATGATAAAGATTCAAAGAGAGTGAGATGCCAGCTCTTTTCATTCAGTCAGTAGCTTCAAACATTTCTGGTATATGAATAACATGATGTTTTTCAATGGCAAAAATCAATGAATATTGTAAATGCACAAACAGTAATATCTCCACATTGCAAGGTGCAATTCTGAATTTTTTTGCTTTTTCCTGCTAATCCTAGCATGATAAAGAAGATTCAAAGAGAGTGAGATGCCAGCTCTTTTCATTCAGTCAGTAGCTTCAAACATTTCTGGACGTTTTTCAATGGCAAAAATCAATGAATATTGTAAATGCACAAACAGTAATATCTCCGCATTGCAAGGTGCAATTCTGAAATTTTTTGCTTTTTCCTGCTAATCCTAGCATGATAAAGAAGATTCAAAGAGAGTGAGATGCCAGCTCTTTTCATTCAGTCAGTAGCTTCAAACATTTCTGGACGTTTTTCAATGGCAAAAATCAATGAATATTGTAAATGCACAAACAGTAATATCTCCGCATTGCAAGGTGCAATTCTGAAATTTTTTGCTTTTTCCTGCTAATCCTAGCATGATAAAGAAGATTTAAAGAGAGTGAGATGCCAGCTCTTTTCATTCAGTTAGTAGCTTCAAACATTTCTGGTATATGAATAACATGATGTTTTTCAATGGCAAAAATCAATGAATATTGTAAATGCACAAACAGTAATATCTCCACATTGCAAGGTGCAATTCTGAAATTTTTTGCTTTTTCCTGCTAATCCTAGCATGATAAAGAAGATTCAAAGAGAGTGAGATGCCAGCTCCTTTCATTCAGTCAGTAGCTTCAAACATTTCTGGACGTTTTTCAATGGCAAAAATCAATGAATATTGTAAATGCACAAACAGTAATATCTCCGCATTGTAAGGTGCAATTCTGAAATTTTTTGCTTTTTCCTGCTAATCCTAGCATGATAAAGACGATTCAAAGAGAGTGAGATGCCAGCTCTTTTCATTCAGTCAGTAGCTTCAAACATTTCTGGACGTTTTTCAATGGCAAAAATCAATGAATATTGTAAATGCACAAACAGTAATTTCTCCGCATTGCAAGGTGCAATTCTGAAATTTTTTGCTTTTTCCTGCTAATCCTAGCATGATAAAGAAGATTCAAAGAGAGTGAGATGCCAGCTATTTTCATTCAGTCAGTAGCTTCAAACATTTTTGGTATATGAATAACATGATGTTTTTCAATGGCAAAAATCAATGAATATTGTAAATGCACAACAGTAATATCTCCACATTGCAAGGTGCAATTCTGAAATTTTTTGCTTTTTCCTGCTAATCCTAGCATGATAAAGATTCAAAGAGAGTGAGATGCCAGCTCTTTTCATTCAGTCAGTAGCTTCAAACATTTCTGAACGTTTTTCAATGGCAAAAATCAATGAATATTGTAAATGCACAAACAGAAATATCACCGCATTGCAAGGTGCAATTCTGAAATTTTTTGCTTTTTCCTGCTAATCCTAGCATGATATAGAAGATTCAAAGAGAGTGAGATGCCAGCTCTTTTCATTCAGTCAGTAGCTTCAAACATTTCTGGACGTTTTTCAATGGCAAAAATCAATGAAAATTGTAAATGCACAAACAGTAATTTCTCCGCATTGCAAGGCGCAATTCTGAAATTTTTTTGCTTTTTCCTGCTAATCCTAGCATGATAAAGAAGATTCAAAGAGAGTGAGATGCCAGCTCTTTTCATTCAGTCAGTAGCTTCAAACATTTCTGGTATATGAATAACATGATGTTTTTCAATGGCAAAAATCAGTGAATATTGTAAATGCACAAACAGTAATATCTCCACATTGCAAGGTACAATTCTGAAATTTTTTGCTTTTTCCTGCTAATCCTAGCATGATAAAGAAGATTCAAAGAGAGTGAGATGCCAGCTCTTTTCATTCAGTCAGTCGCTTCAAACATTTCTGGTATATGAATAACATGATGTTTTTCAATGGCAAAAATCAATGAATATTGTAAATGCACAAACAGTAATTTCTCTGCATTGCAAGGTGCAATTCTGAATTTTTTTGCTTTTTCCTGCTAATCCTAGCATGATAAAGAATATTCAAAGAGAGTGAGATGCCAGCTCCTTTCATTCAGTCAGTAGCTTCAAACATTTCTGGACGTTTTTCAATGGCAAAAATCAATGAATATTGTAAATGCACAAACAGTAATTTCTCCGCATTGCAAGGTGCAATTCTGAAATTTTTGGCTTTTTCCTGCTAATCCTAGCATGATAAAGAAGATTCAAAGAGAGTGAGATGCCAGCTCTTTTCATTCAGTCAGTAGCTTCAAACATTTCTGGTATATGAATAACATGATGTTTTTCAATGGCAAAAATCAATGAATATTGTAAATGCACAAACAGTAATATCTCCACATTGCAAGGTGCAATTCTGAAATTTTTTGCTTTTTCCTGCTAATCCTAGCATGATAAAGAAGATTCAAAGAGAGTGAGATGCCAGCTCCTTTCATTCAGTCAGTAGCTTCAAACATTTCTGGACGTTTCTCAATGGCAAAAATCAATGAATATTGTAAATGCACAAACAGTAATTTCTCCGCATTGCAAGGTGCAATTCTGAAATTTTTTGCTTTTTCCTGCTAATCCTAGCATGATAAAGAAGATTCAAAGAGAGTGAGATGCCAGCTCTTTTCATTCAGTCAGTAGCTTCAAACATTTCTGGTATATGAATAACATGTTTTTCAATGGCAAAAATCAATGAATATTGTAAATGCACAAACAGTAATATCTCCACATTGCAAGGTGCAATTCTGAAATTTTTTGCTTTTTCCTGCTAATCCTAGCATGATAAAGATTCAAAGAGAGTGAGATGCCAGCTCTTTTCATTCAGTCAGTAGCTTCAAACATTTCTGGTATATGAATAACATGATGTTTTTCAATGGCAAAAATCAATGAATATTGTAAATGCACAAACAGTAATATCTCCACATTGCAAGGTGCAATTCTGAATTTTTTTGCTTTTTCCTGCTAATCCTAGCATGATAAAGAAGATTCAAAGAGAGTGAGATGCCAGCTCTTTTCATTCAGTCAGTAGCTTCAAACATTTCTGGACGTTTTTCAATGGCAAAAATCAATGAATATTGTAAATGCACAAACAGTAATATCTCCGCATTGCAAGGTGCAATTCTGAAATTTTTTGCTTTTTCCTGCTAATCCTAGCATGATAAAGAAGATTCAAAGAGAGTGAGATGCCAGCTCTTTTCATTCAGTCAGTAGCTTCAAACATTTCTGGACGTTTTTCAATGGCAAAAATCAATGAATATTGTAAATGCACAAACAGTAATATCTCCGCATTGCAAGGTGCAATTCTGAAATTTTTTGCTTTTTCCTGCTAATCCTAGCATGATAAAGAAGATTTAAAGAGAGTGAGATGCCAGCTCTTTTCATTCAGTTAGTAGCTTCAAACATTTCTGGTATATGAATAACATGATGTTTTTCAATGGCAAAAATCAATGAATATTGTAAATGCACAAACAGTAATATCTCCACATTGCAAGGTGCAATTCTGAAATTTTTTGCTTTTTCCTGCTAATCCTAGCATGATAAAGAAGATTCAAAGAGAGTGAGATGCCAGCTCCTTTCATTCAGTCAGTAGCTTCAAACATTTCTGGACGTTTTTCAATGGCAAAAATCAATGAATATTGTAAATGCACAAACAGTAATATCTCCGCATTGTAAGGTGCAATTCTGAAATTTTTTGCTTTTTCCTGCTAATCCTAGCATGATAAAGACGATTCAAAGAGAGTGAGATGCCAGCTCTTTTCATTCAGTCAGTAGCTTCAAACATTTCTGGACGTTTTTCAATGGCAAAAATCAATGAATATTGTAAATGCACAAACAGTAATTTCTCCGCATTGCAAGGTGCAATTCTGAAATTTTTTGCTTTTTCCTGCTAATCCTAGCATGATAAAGAAGATTCAAAGAGAGTGAGATGCCAGCTATTTTCATTCAGTCAGTAGCTTCAAACATTTTTGGTATATGAATAACATGATGTTTTTCAATGGCAAAAATCAATGAATATTGTAAATGCACAACAGTAATATCTCCACATTGCAAGGTGCAATTCTGAAATTTTTTGCTTTTTCCTGCTAATCCTAGCATGATAAAGATTCAAAGAGAGTGAGATGCCAGCTCTTTTCATTCAGTCAGTAGCTTCAAACATTTCTGAACGTTTTTCAATGGCAAAAATCAATGAATATTGTAAATGCACAAACAGAAATATCACCGCATTGCAAGGTGCAATTCTGAAATTTTTTGCTTTTTCCTGCTAATCCTAGCATGATATAGAAGATTCAAAGAGAGTGAGATGCCAGCTCCTTTCATTCAGTCAGTAGCTTCAAACATTTCTGGACGTTTTTCAGTGGCAAAAATCAATGAATATTGTAAATGCACAAACAGTAATATCTCCGCATTGCAAGGTGCAATTCTGAAATTTTTTGCTTTTTCCTGCTAATCCTAGCATGATAAAGAAGATTCAAAGAGAGTGAGATGCCAGCTCTTTTCATTCAGTCAGTAGCTTCAAACATTTCTGGACGTTTTTCAATGGCAAAAATCAATGAAAATTGTAAATGCACAAACAGTAATTTCTCCGCATTGCAAGGTGCAATTCTGAAATTTTTTGCTTTTTCCTGCTAATCCTAGCATGATAAAGAAGATTCAAAGAGTGTGAGATGCCAGCTCTTTTCATTCAGTCAGTAGCTTCAAACATTTCTGGTATATGAATAACATGATGTTTTTCAATGGCAAAAATCAATGAATATTGTAAATGCACAAACAGTAATATCTCCACATTGCAAGGTGCAATTCTGAAATTTTTTGCTTTTTCCTGCTAATCCTAGCATGATAAAAAAGATTCAAAGAGAGTGAGATGCCAGCTCTTTTCATTCAGTCAGTAGCTTCAAACATTTCTGGTATATGAATAACATGATGTTTTTCAATGGCAAAAATCAATGAATATTGTAAATGCACAAACAGTAATTTCTCCGCATTGCAAGGTGCAATTCTGAATTTTTTTGCTTTTTCCTGCTAATCCTAGCATGATAAAGAATATTCAAAGAGAGTGAGATGCCAGCTCCTTTCATTCAGTCAGTAGCTTCAAACATTTCTGGACGTTTTTCAATGGCAAAAATCAATGAATATTGTAAATGCACAAACAGTAATTTCTCCGCATTGCAAGGTGCAATTCTGAAATTTTTGGCTTTTTCCTGCTAATCCTAGCATGATAAAGAAGATTCAAAGAGAGTGAGATGCCAGCTCTTTTCATTCAGTCAGTAGCTTCAAACATTTCTGGTATATGAATAACATGATGTTTTTCAATGGCAAAAATCAATGAATATTGTAAATGCACAAACAGTAATTTCTCCGCATTGCAAGGTGCAATTCTGAAATTTTTTGCTTTTTCCTGCTAATCCTAGCATGATATAGAAGATTCAAAGAGAGTGAGATGCCAGCTCTTTTCATTCAGTCAGTAGCTTCAAACATTTCTGGTATATGAATAACATGATGTTTTTCAATGGCAAAAATCAATGAATATTGTAAATGCACAAACAGTAATATCTCCACATTGCAAGGTGCAATTCTGAAATTTTTTGCTTTTTCCTGCTAATCCTAGCATGATAAAGAAGATTCAAAGAGAGTGAGATGCCAGCTCCTTTCATTCAGTCAGTAGCTTCAAACATTTCTGGACGTTTCTCAATGGCAAAAATCAATGAATATTGTAAATGCACAAACAGTAATTTCTCCGCATTGCAAGGTGCAATTCTGAATTTTTTTGCTTTTTCCTGCTAATCCTAGCATGATAAAGAAGATTCAAAGAGAGTGAGATGCCAGCTCTTTTCATTCAATCAGTAGCTTCAAACATTTCTGGTATATGAATAACATGTTTTTCAATGGCAAAAATCAATGAATATTGTAAATGCACAAACAGTAATATCTCCACATTGCAAGGTGCAATTCTGAAATTTTTTGCTTTTTCCTGCTAATCCTAGCATGATAAAGATTCAAAGAGAGTGAGATGCCAGCTCTTTTCATTCAGTCAGTAGCTTCAAACATTTCTGGTATATGAATAACATGATGTTTTTCAATGGCAAAAATCAATGAATATTGTAAATGCACAAACAGTAATATCTCCACATTGCAAGGTGCAATTCTGAATTTTTTTGCTTTTTCCTGCTAATCCTAGCATGATAAAGAAGATTCAAAGAGAGTGAGATGCCAGCTCTTTTCATTCAGTCAGTAGCTTCAAACATTTCTGGACGTTTTTCAATGGCAAAAATCAATGAATATTGTAAATGCACAAACAGTAATATCTCCGCATTGCAAGGTGCAATTCTGAAATTTTTTGCTTTTTCCTGCTAATCCTAGCATGATAAAGAAGATTCAAAGAGAGTGAGATGCCAGCTCTTTTCATTCAGTCAGTAGCTTCAAACATTTCTGGACGTTTTTCAATGGCAAAAATCAATGAATATTGTAAATGCACAAACAGTAATATCTCCGCATTGCAAGGTGCAATTCTGAAATTTTTTGCTTTTTCCTGCTAATCCTAGCATGATAAAGAAGATTTAAAGAGAGTGAGATGCCAGCTCTTTTCATTCAGTTAGTAGCTTCAAACATTTCTGGTATATGAATAACATGATGTTTTTCAATGGCAAAAATCAATGAATATTGTAAATGCACAAACAGTAATATCTCCACATTGCAAGGTGCAATTCTGAAATTTTTTGCTTTTTCCTGCTAATCCTAGCATGATAAAGAAGATTCAAAGAGAGTGAGATGCCAGCTCCTTTCATTCAGTCAGTAGCTTCAAACATTTCTGGACGTTTTTCAATGGCAAAAATCAATGAATATTGTAAATGCACAAACAGTAATATCTCCGCATTGCAAGGTGCAATTCTGAAATTTTTTGCTTTTTCCTGCTAATCCTAGCATGATAAAGACGATTCAAAGAGAGTGAGATGCCAGCTCTTTTCATTCAGTCAGTAGCTTCAAACATTTCTGGACGTTTTTCAATGGCAAAAATCAATGAATATTGTAAATGCACAAACAGTAATTTCTCCGCATTGCAAGGTGCAATTCTGAAATTTTTTGCTTTTTCCTGCTAATCCTAGCATGATAAAGAAGATTCAAAGAGAGTGAGATGCCAGCTATTTTCATTCAGTCAGTAGCTTCAAACATTTTTGGTATATGAATAACATGATGTTTTTCAATGGCAAAAATCAATGAATATTGTAAATGCACAAACAGTAATATCTCCACATTGCAAGGTGCAATTCTGAAATTTTTTGCTTTTTCCTGCTAATCCTAGCATGATAAAGATTCAAAGAGAGTGAGATGCCAGCTCTTTTCATTCAGTCAGTAGCTTCAAACATTTCTGAACGTTTTTCAATGGCAAAAATCAATGAATATTGTAAATGGACAAACAGAAATATCTCCGCATTGCAAGGTGCAATTCTGAAATTTTTTGCTTTTTCCTGCTAATCCTAGCATGATAAAGAAGATTCAAAGAGAGTGAGATGCCAGCTCTTTTCATTCAGTCAGTAGCTTCAAACATTTCTGGTATATGAATAACATGATGTTTTTCAATGGCAAAAATCAATGAATATTGTAAATGCACAAACAGTAATTTCTCCGCATTGCAAGGTGCAATTCTGAAATTTTTTGCTTTTTCCTGCTAATCCTAGCATGATAAAGAAGATTCAAAGAGAGTGAGATGCCAGCTCCTTTCATTCAGTCAGTAGCTTCAAACATTTCTGGACGTTTTTCAATGGCAAAAATCAATGAATATTGTAAATGCACAAACAGTAATTTCTCCGCATTGCAAGGTGCAATTCTGAAATTTTTTGCTTTTTCCTGCTAATCCTAGCATGATAAAGAAGATTCAAAGAGAGTGAGATGCCAGCTCTTTTCATTCAGTCAGTAGCTTCAAACATTTCTGGTATATGAATAACATGATGTTTTTCAATGGCAAAAATCAATGAATATTGTAAATGCACAAACAGTAATTTCTCCGCATTGCAAGGTGCAATTCTGAAATTTTTTGCTTTTTCCTGCTAATCCTAGCATGATAAAGAAGATTCAAAGAGAGTGAGATGCCAGCTCCTTTCATTCAGTCAGTAGCTTCAAACATTTCTGGACGTTTTTCAATGGCAAAAATCAATGAATATTGCAAATGCACAAACAGTAATTTCTCCGCATTGCAAGGTGCAATTCTGAAATTTTTTGCTTTTTCCTGCTAATCCTAGCATGATAAAGAAGATTCAAAGAGAGTGAGATGCCAGCTCTTTTCATTCAGTCAGTAGCTTCAAACATTTCTGGTATATGAATAACATGATGTTTTTCAATGGCAAAAATCAATGAATATTGTAAATGCACAAACAGTAATATCTCCACATTGCAAGGTGCAAATCTGAAATTTTTTGCTTTTTCCTGCTAATCCTAGCATGATAAAAAAGATTCAAAGAGAGTGAGATGCCAGCTCTTTTCATTCAGTCAGTAGCTTCAAACATTTCTGGTATATGAATAACATGATGTTTTTCAATGGCAAAAATCAATGAATATTGTAAATGCACAAACAGTAATATCTCCACATTGCAAGGTGCAATTCTGAAATTTTTTGCTTTTTCCTGCTAATCCTAGCATGATAAAGAAGATTCAAAGAGAGTGAGATGCCAGCTCTTTTCATTCAGTCAGTAGCTTCAAACATTTCTGGACGTTTTTCAATGGCAAAAATCAATGAATATTGTAAATGCACAAACAGTAATATCTCCGCATTGCAACGTGCAATTCTGAAATTTTTTGCTTTTTCCTGCTAATCCTAGCATGATAAAGAAGATTCAAAGAGAGTGAGATGCCAGCTCTTTTCATTCAGTCAGTAGCTTCAAACATTTCTGGACGTTTTTCAATGGCAAAAATCAATGAAAATTGTAAATGCACAAACAGTAATTTCTCCGCATTGCAAGGTGCAATTCTGAAATTTTTTGCTTTTTCCTGCTAATCCTAGCATGATAAAGAAGATTCAAAGAGAGTGAGATGCCAGCTCTTTTCATTCAGTTAGTAGCTTCAAACATTTCTGGTATATGAATAACATGATGTTTTTCAATGGCAAAAATCAATGAATATTGTAAATGCACAAACAGTAATATCTCCACATTGCAAGGTGCAATTCTGAAATTTTTTGCTTTTTCCTGCTAATCCTAGCATGATAAAGAAGATTCAAAGAGAGTGAGATGCCAGCTCCTTTCATTCAGTCAGTAGCTTCAAACATTTCTGGATGTTTTTCAATGGCAAAAATCAATGAATATTGTAAATGCACAAACAGTAATTTCTCCGCATTGCAAGGTGCAATTCTGAAATTTTTGGCTTTTTCCTGCTAATCCTAGCATGATATAGAAGATTCAAAGAGAGTGAGATGCCAGCTCTTTTCATTCAGTCAGTAGCTTCAAACATTTCTGGACGTTTCTCAATGGCAAAAATCAATGAATATTGTAAATGCACAAACAGTAATTTCTCCGCATTGCAAGGTGCAATTCTGAAATTTTTTGCTTTTTCCTGCTAATCCTAGCATGATAAAGATTCAAAGAGAGTGAGATGCCAGCTCTTTTCATTCAGTCAGTAGCTTCAAACATTTCTGGTATATGAATAACATGATGTTTTTCAATGGCAAAAATCAATGAATATTGTAAATGCACAAACAGTAATATCTCCACATTGCAAGGTGCAATTCTGAATTTTTTTGCTTTTTCCTGCTAATCCTAGCATGATAAAGAAGATTCAAAGAGAGTGAGATGCCAGCTCTTTTCATTCAGTCAGTAGCTTCAAACATTTCTGGACGTTTTTCAATGGCAAAAATCAATGAATATTGTAAATGCACAAACAGTAATATCTCCGCATTGCAAGGTGCAATTCTGAAATTTTTTGCTTTTTCCTGCTAATCCTAGCATGATAAAGACGATTCAAAGAGAGTGAGATGCCAGCTCTTTTCATTCAGTCAGTAGCTTCAAACATTTCTGGTATATGAATAACATGATGTTTTTCAATGGCAAAAATCAATGAATATTGTAAATGCACAAACAATAATATCTCCACATTGCAAGGTGCAATTCTGAAATTTTTTGCTTTTTCCTGCTAATCCTAGCATGATAAAGAAGATTCAAAGAGAGTGAGATGCCAGCTCCTTTCATTCAGTCAGTAGCTTCAAACATTTCTGGACGTTTTTCAATGGCAAAAATCAATGAATATTGTAAATGCACAAACAGTAATATCTCCGCATTGCAAGGTGCAATTCTGAAATTTTTTGCTTTTTCCTGCTAATCCTAGCATGATAAAGACGATTCAAAGAGAGTGAGATGCCAGCTCTTTTCATTCAGTCAGTAGCTTCAAACATTTCTGGACGTTTTTCAATGGCAAAAATCAATGAATATTGTAAATGCACAAACAGTAATTTCTCCGCATTGCAAGGTGCAATTCTGAAATTTTTTGCTTTTTCCTGCTAATCCTAGCATGATAAAGAAGATTCAAAGAGAGTGAGATGCCAGCTCTTTTCATTCAGTCAGTAGCTTCAAACATTTCTGGTATATGAATAACATGATGTTTTTCAATGGCAAAAATCAATGAATATTGTAAATGCACAAACAGTAATATCTCCACATTGCAAGGTGCAATTCTGAAATTTTTTGCTTTTTCCTGCTAATCCTAGCATGATAAAGAAGATTCAAAGAGAGTGAGATGCCAGCTCTTTTCATTCAGTCAGTAGCTTCAAACATTTCTGGACGTTTTTCAATGGCAAAAATCAATGAATATTGTAAATGCACAAACAGTAATATCTCCGCATTGCAAGGTGCAATTCTGAAATTTTTTGCTTTTTCCTGCTAATCCTAGCATGATAAAGAAGATTTAAAGAGAGTGAGATGCCAGCTCTTTTCATTCAGTTAGTAGCTTCAAACATTTCTGGTATATGAATAACATGATGTTTTTCAATGGCAAAAATCAATGAATATTGTAAATGCACAAACAGTAATATCTCCACATTGCAAGGTGCAATTCTGAAATTTTTTGCTTTTTCCTGCTAATCCTAGCATGATAAAGAAGATTCAAAGAGAGTGAGATGCCAGCTCCTTTCATTCAGTCAGTAGCTTCAAACATTTCTGGACGTTTTTCAATGGCAAAAATCAATGAATATTGTAAATGCACAAACAGTAATATCTCCGCATTGCAAGGTGCAATTCTGAAATTTTTTGCTTTTTCCTGCTAATCCTAGCATGATAAAGACGATTCAAAGAGAGTGAGATGCCAGCTCTTTTCATTCAGTCAGTAGCTTCAAACATTTCTGGACGTTTTTCAATGGCAAAAATCAATGAATATTGTAAATGCACAAACAGTAATTTCTCCGCATTGCAAGGTGCAATTCTGAAATTTTTTGCTTTTTCCTGCTAATCCTAGCATGATAAAGAAGATTCAAAGAGAGTGAGATGCCAGCTATTTTCATTCAGTCAGTAGCTTCAAACATTTTTGGTATATGAATAACATGATGTTTTTCAATGGCAAAAATCAATGAATATTGTAAATGCACAAACAGTAATATCTCCACATTGCAAGGTGCAATTCTGAAATTTTTTGCTTTTTCCTGCTAATCCTAGCATGATAAAGATTCAAAGAGAGTGAGATGCCAGCTCTTTTCATTCAGTCAGTAGCTTCAAACATTTCTGAACGTTTTTCAATGGCAAAAATCAATGAATATTGTAAATGGACAAACAGAAATATCTCCGCATTGCAAGGTGCAATTCTGAAATTTTTTGCTTTTTCCTGCTAATCCTAGCATGATAAAGAAGATTCAAAGAGAGTGAGATGCCAGCTCTTTTCATTCAGTCAGTAGCTTCAAACATTTCTGGTATATGAATAACATGATGTTTTTCAATGGCAAAAATCAATGAATATTGTAAATGCACAAACAGTAATTTCTCCGCATTGCAAGGTGCAATTCTGAAATTTTTTGCTTTTTCCTGCTAATCCTAGCATGATAAAGAAGATTCAAAGAGAGTGAGATGCCAGCTCCTTTCATTCAGTCAGTAGCTTCAAACATTTCTGGACGTTTTTCAATGGCAAAAATCAATGAATATTGTAAATGCACAAACAGTAATTTCTCCGCATTGCAAGGTGCAATTCTGAAATTTTTTGCTTTTTCCTGCTAATCCTAGCATGATAAAGAAGATTCAAAGAGAGTGAGATGCCAGCTCTTTTCATTCAGTCAGTAGCTTCAAACATTTCTGGTATATGAATAACATGATGTTTTTCAATGGCAAAAATCAATGAATATTGTAAATGCACAAACAGTAATTTCTCCGCATTGCAAGGTGCAATTCTGAAATTTTTTGCTTTTTCCTGCTAATCCTAGCATGATAAAGAAGATTCAAAGAGAGTGAGATGCCAGCTCCTTTCATTCAGTCAGTAGCTTCAAACATTTCTGGACGTTTTTCAATGGCAAAAATCAATGAATATTGCAAATGCACAAACAGTAATTTCTCCGCATTGCAAGGTGCAATTCTGAAATTTTTTGCTTTTTCCTGCTAATCCTAGCATGATAAAGAAGATTCAAAGAGAGTGAGATGCCAGCTCTTTTCATTCAGTCAGTAGCTTCAAACATTTCTGGTATATGAATAACATGATGTTTTTCAATGGCAAAAATCAATGAATATTGTAAATGCACAAACAGTAATATCTCCACATTGCAAGGTGCAAATCTGAAATTTTTTGCTTTTTCCTGCTAATCCTAGCATGATAAAAAAGATTCAAAGAGAGTGAGATGCCAGCTCTTTTCATTCAGTCAGTAGCTTCAAACATTTCTGGTATATGAATAACATGATGTTTTTCAATGGCAAAAATCAATGAATATTGTAAATGCACAAACAGTAATATCTCCACATTGCAAGGTGCAATTCTGAAATTTTTTGCTTTTTCCTGCTAATCCTAGCATGATAAAGAAGATTCAAAGAGAGTGAGATGCCAGCTCTTTTCATTCAGTCAGTAGCTTCAAACATTTCTGGACGTTTTTCAATGGCAAAAATCAATGAATATTGTAAATGCACAAACAGTAATATCTCCGCATTGCAACGTGCAAT
This sequence comes from Phyllobates terribilis, assembly GCF_046119375.1. Lineage (NCBI taxonomy): Eukaryota > Metazoa > Chordata > Amphibia > Anura > Dendrobatidae > Phyllobates > Phyllobates terribilis. Next base: position 1,449,035 of record NW_027363172.1, on the reverse strand, counting down.
TCTGAAATTTTTTGCTTTTTCCTGCTAATCCTAGCATGATAAAGAAGATTCAAAGAGAGTGAGATGCCAGCTCTTTTCATTCAGTCAGTAGCTTCAAACATTTCTGGACGTTTTTCAATGGCAAAAATCAATGAAAATTGTAAATGCACAAACAGTAATTTCTCCGCATTGCAAGGTGCAATTCTGAAATTTTTTGCTTTTTCCTGCTAATCCTAGCATGATAAAGAAGATTCAAAGAGAGTGAGATGCCAGCTCTTTTCATTCAGTTAGTAGCTTCAAACATTTCTGGTATATGAATAACATGATGTTTTTCAATGGCAAAAATCAATGAATATTGTAAATGCACAAACAGTAATATCTCCACATTGCAAGGTGCAATTCTGAAATTTTTTGCTTTTTCCTGCTAATCCTAGCATGATAAAGAAGATTCAAAGAGAGTGAGATGCCAGCTCCTTTCATTCAGTCAGTAGCTTCAAACATTTCTGGATGTTTTTCAATGGCAAAAATCAATGAATATTGTAAATGCACAAACAGTAATTTCTCCGCATTGCAAGGTGCAATTCTGAAATTTTTGGCTTTTTCCTGCTAATCCTAGCATGATATAGAAGATTCAAAGAGAGTGAGATGCCAGCTCTTTTCATTCAGTCAGTAGCTTCAAACATTTCTGGACGTTTCTCAATGGCAAAAATCAATGAATATTGTAAATGCACAAACAGTAATTTCTCCGCATTGCAAGGTGCAATTCTGAAATTTTTTGCTTTTTCCTGCTAATCCTAGCATGATAAAGATTCAAAGAGAGTGAGATGCCAGCTCTTTTCATTCAGTCAGTAGCTTCAAACATTTCTGGTATATGAATAACATGATGTTTTTCAATGGCAAAAATCAATGAATATTGTAAATGCACAAACAGTAATATCTCCACATTGCAAGGTGCAATTCTGAATTTTTTTGCTTTTTCCTGCTAATCCTAGCATGATAAAGAAGATTCAAAGAGAGTGAGATGCCAGCTCTTTTCATTCAGTCAGTAGCTTCAAACATTTCTGGACGTTTTTCAATGGCAAAAATCAATGAATATTGTAAATGCACAAACAGTAATATCTCCGCATTGCAAGGTGCAATTCTGAAATTTTTTGCTTTTTCCTGCTAATCCTAGCATGATAAAGACGATTCAAAGAGAGTGAGATGCCAGCTCTTTTCATTCAGTCAGTAGCTTCAAACATTTCTGGTATATGAATAACATGATGTTTTTCAATGGCAAAAATCAATGAATATTGTAAATGCACAAACAATAATATCTCCACATTGCAAGGTGCAATTCTGAAATTTTTTGCTTTTTCCTGCTAATCCTAGCATGATAAAGAAGATTCAAAGAGAGTGAGATGCCAGCTCCTTTCATTCAGTCAGTAGCTTCAAACATTTCTGGACGTTTTTCAATGGCAAAAATCAATGAATATTGTAAATGCACAAACAGTAATATCTCCGCATTGCAAGGTGCAATTCTGAAATTTTTTGCTTTTTCCTGCTAATCCTAGCATGATAAAGACGATTCAAAGAGAGTGAGATGCCAGCTCTTTTCATTCAGTCAGTAGCTTCAAACATTTCTGGACGTTTTTCAATGGCAAAAATCAATGAATATTGTAAATGCACAAACAGTAATTTCTCCGCATTGCAAGGTGCAATTCTGAAATTTTTTGCTTTTTCCTGCTAATCCTAGCATGATAAAGAAGATTCAAAGAGAGTGAGATGCCAGCTCTTTTCATTCAGTCAGTAGCTTCAAACATTTCTGGTATATGAATAACATGATGTTTTTCAATGGCAAAAATCAATGAATATTGTAAATGCACAAACAGTAATATCTCCACATTGCAAGGTGCAATTCTGAAATTTTTTGCTTTTTCCTGCTAATCCTAGCATGATAAAGAAGATTCAAAGAGAGTGAGATGCCAGCGCTTTTCATTCAGTCAGTAGCTTCAAACATTTCTGGTATATGAATAACATGATGTTTTTCAATGGCAAAAATCAATGAATATTGTAAATGCACAAACAGTAATTTCTCCGCATTGCAAGGTGCAATTCTGAAATTTTTTGCTTTTTCCTGCTAATCCTAGCATGATAAAGATTCAAAGAGAGTGAGATGCCAGCTCTTTTCATTCAGTCAGTAGCTTCAAACATTTCTGGACGTTTTTCAATGGCAAAAATCAATGAATATTGTAAATGCACAAACAGTAATATCTCCGCATTGCAAGGTGCAATTCTGAAATTTTTTGCTTTTTCCTGCTAATCCTAGCATGATAAAGAAGATTCAAAGAGAGTGAGATGCCAGCTCTTTTCATTCAGTCAGTAGCTTCAAACATTTCTGGACGTTTTTCAATGGCAAAAATCAATGAATATTGTAAATGCACAAACAGTAATATCTCCGCATTGCAAGGTGCAATTCTGAAATTTTTTGCTTTTTCCTGCTAATCCTAGCATGATAAAGAAGATTTAAAGAGAGTGAGATGCCAGCTCTTTTCATTCAGTTAGTAGCTTCAAACATTTCTGGTATATGAATAACATGATGTTTTTCAATGGCAAAAATCAATGAATATTGTAAATGCACAAACAGTAATATCTCCACATTGCAAGGTGCAATTCTGAATTTTTTTGCTTTTTCCTGCTAATCCTAGCATGATAAAGAAGATTCAAAGAGAGTGAGATGCCAGCTCTTTTCATTCAGTCAGTAGCTTCAAACATTTCTGGACGTTTTTCAATGGCAAAAATCAATGAATATTGTAAATGCACAAACAGTAATATCTCCGCATTGCAAGGTGCAATTCTGAAATTTTTTGCTTTTTCCTGCTAATCCTAGCATGATAAAGAAGATTCAAAGAGAGTGAGATGCCAGCTCTTTTCATTCAGTCAGTAGCTTCAAACATTTCTGGACGTTTTTCAATGGCAAAAATCAATGAACATTGTAAATGCACAAACAGTAATATCTCCGCATTGCAAGGTGCAATTCTGAAATTTTTTGCTTTTTCCTGCTACTCCTAGCATGATAAAGAAGATTTAAAGAGAGTGAGATGCCAGCTCTTTTCATTCAGTTAGTAGCTTCAAACATTTCTGGTATATGAATAACATGATGTTTTTCAATGGCAAAAATCAATGAATATTGTAAATGCACAAACAATAATATCTCCACATTGCAAGGTGCAATTCTGAAATTTTTTGCTTTTTCCTGCTAATCCTAGCATGATAAAGAAGATTCAAAGAGAGTGAGATGCCAGCTCCTTTCATTCAGTCAGTAGCTTCAAACATTTCTGGACGTTTTTCAATGGCAAAAATCAATGAATATTGTAAATGCACAAACAGTAATATCTCCGCATTGCAAGGTGCAATTCTGAAATTTTTTGCTTTTTCCTGCTAATCCTAGCATGATAAAGACGATTCAAAGAGAGTGAGATGCCAGCTCTTTTCATTCAGTCAGTAGCTTCAAACATTTCTGGACGTTTTTCAATGGCAAAAATCAATGAATATTGTAAATGCACAAACAGTAATTTCTCCGCATTGCAAGGTGCAATTCTGAAATTTTTTGCTTTTTCCTGCTAATCCTAGCATGATAAAGAAGATTCAAAGAGAGTGAGATGCCAGCTCTTTTCATTCAGTCAGTAGCTTCAAACATTTCTGGTATATGAATAACATGATGTTTTTCAATGGCAAAAATCAATGAATATTGTAAATGCACAAACAGTAATATCTCCACATTGCAAGGTGCAATTCTGAAATTTTTTGCTTTTTCCTGCTAATCCTAGCATGATAAAGAAGATTCAAAGAGAGTGAGATGCCAGCTCTTTTCATTCAGTCAGTAGCTTCAAACATTTCTGGTATATGAATAACATGATGTTTTTCAATGGCAAAAATCAATGAATATTGTAAATGCACAAACAGTAATTTCTCCGCATTGCAAGGTGCAATTCTGAAATTTTTTGCTTTTTCCTGCTAATCCTAGCATGATAAAGATTCAAAGAGAGTGAGATGCCAGCTCTTTTCATTCAGTCAGTAGCTTCAAACATTTCTGGACGTTTTTCAATGGCAAAAATCAATGAATATTGTAAATGCACAAACAGTAATATCTCCGCATTGCAAGGTGCAATTCTGAAATTTTTTGCTTTTTCCTGCTAATCCTAGCATGATAAAGAAGATTCAAAGAGAGTGAGATGCCAGCTCTTTTCATTCAGTCAGTAGCTTCAAACATTTCTGGACGTTTTTCAATGGCAAAAATCAATGAATATTGTAAATGCACAAACAGTAATATCTCCGCATTGCAAGGTGCAATTCTGAAATTTTTTGCTTTTTCCTGCTAATCCTAGCATGATAAAGAAGATTTAAAGAGAGTGAGATGCCAGCTCTTTTCATTCAGTTAGTAGCTTCAAACATTTCTGGTATATGAATAACATGATGTTTTTCAATGGCAAAAATCAATGAATATTGTAAATGCACAAACAATAATATCTCCACATTGCAAGGTGCAATTCTGAAATTTTTTGCTTTTTCCTGCTAATCCTAGCATGATAAAGAAGATTCAAAGAGAGTGAGATGCCAGCTCCTTTCATTCAGTCAGTAGCTTCAAACATTTCTGGACGTTTTTCAATGGCAAAAATCAATGAATATTGTAAATGCACAAGCAGTAATATCTCCGCATTGCAAGGTGCAATTCTGAAATTTTTTGCTTTTTCCTGCTAATCCTAGCATGATAAAGACGATTCAAAGAGAGTGAGATGCCAGCTCTTTTCATTTAGTCAGTAGCTTCAAACATTTCTGGACGTTTTTCAATGGCAAAAATCAATGAATATTGTAAATGCACAAACAGTAATTTCTCCGCATTGCAAGGTGCAATTCTGAAATTTTTTGCTTTTTCCTGCTAATCCTAGCATGATAAAGAAGATTCAAAGAGAGTGAGATGCCAGCTCTTTTCATTCAGTCAGTAGCTTCAAACATTTCTGGTATATGAATAACATGATGTTTTTCAATGGCAAAAATCAATGAATATTGTAAATGCACAAACAGTAATATCTCCACATTGCAAGGTGCAATTCTGAAATTTTTTGCTTTTTCCTGCTAATCCTAGCATGATAAAGAAGATTCAAAGAGAGTGAGATGCCAGCTCTTTTCATTCAGTCAGTAGCTTCAAACATTTCTGGTATATGAATAACATGATGTTTTTCAATGGCAAAAATCAATGAATATTGTAAATGCACAAACAGTAATTTCTCCGCATTGCAAGGTGCAATTCTGAAATTTTTTGCTTTTTCCTGCTAATCCTAGCATGATAAAGATTCAAAGAGAGTGAGATGCCAGCTCTTTTCATTCAGTCAGTAGCTTCAAACATTTCTGGACGTTTTTCAATGGCAAAAATCAATGAATATTGTAAATGCACAAACAGTAATATCTCCGCATTGCAAGGTGCAATTCTGAAATTTTTTGCTTTTTCCTGCTAATCCTAGCATGATAAAGAAGATTCAAAGAGAGTGAGATGCCAGCTCTTTTCATTCAGTCAGTAGCTTCAAACATTTCTGGTATATGAATAACATGATGTTTTTCAATGGCAAAAATCAATGAATATTGTAAATGCACAAACAGTAATTTCTCCGCATTGCAAGGTGCAATTCTGAAATTTTTTGCTTTTTCCTGCTAATCCTAGCATGATAAAGAAGATTCAAAGAGAGTGAGATGCCAGCTCCTTTCATTCAGTTAGTAGCTTCAAACATTTCTGGACGTTTTTCAATGGCAAAAATCAATGAATATTGTAAATGCACAAACAGTAATTTCTCCGCATTGCAAGGTGCAATTCTGAAATTTTTTGCTTTTTCCTGCTAATCCTAGCATGATAAAGAAGATTCAAAGAGAGTGAGATGCCAGCTCTTTTCATTCAGTCAGTAGCTTCAAACATTTCTGGTATATGAATAACATGATGTTTTTCAATGGCAAAAATCAATGAATATTGTAAATGCACAAACAGTAATTTCTCCGCATTGCAAGGTGCAATTCTGAAATTTTTTGCTTTTTCCTGCTAATCCTAGCATGATAAAGAAGATTCAAAGAGAGTGAGATGCCAGCTCTTTTCTTTCAGTCAGTAGCTTCAAACATTTCTGGTATATGAATAACATGATGTTTTTCAATGGCAAAAATCAATGAATACTGTAAATGCACAAACAGTAATTTCTCCGCATTGCAAGGTGCAATTCTGAAATTTTTTGCTTTTTCCTGCTAATCCTAGCATGATAAAGAAGATTCAAAGAGAGTGAGATGCCAGCTCCTTTCATTCAGTCAGTAGCTTCAAACATTTCTGGACGTTTTTCAATGGCAAAAATCAATGAATATTGTAAATGCACAAACAGTAATATCTCCACATTGCAAGGTGCAATTCTGAAATTTTTTGCTTTTTCCTGCTAATCCTAGCATGATAAAGAAGATTCAAAGAGAGTGAGATGCCAGCTCTTTTCTTTCAGTCAGTAGCTTCAAACATTTCTGGTATATGAATAACATGATGTTTTTCAATGGCAAAAATCAATGAATACTGTAAATGCACAAACAGTAATTTCTCCGCATTGCAAGGTGCAATTCTGAAATTTTTTGCTTTTTCCTGCTAATCCTAGCATGATAAAGAAGATTCAAAGAGAGTGAGATGCCAGCTCCTTTCATTCAGTTAGTAGCTTCAAACATTTCTGGACGTTTTTCAATGGCAAAAATCAATGAATATTGTAAATGCACAAACAGTAATTTCTCCGCATTGCAAGGTGCAATTCTGAAATTTTTTGCTTTTTCCTGCTAATCCTAGCATGATAAAGAAGATTCAAAGAGAGTGAGATGCCAGCTCTTTTCATTCAGTCAGTAGCTTCAAACATTTCTGGTATATGAATAACATGATGTTTTTCAATGGCAAAAATCAATGAATATTGTAAATGCACAAACAGTAATTTCTCCGCATTGCAAGGTGCAATTCTGAAATTTTTTGCTTTTTCCTGCTAATCCTAGCATGATAAAGAAGATTCAAAGAGAGTGAGATGCCAGCTCTTTTCTTTCAGTCAGTAGCTTCAAACATTTCTGGTATATGAATAACATGATGTTTTTCAATGGCAAAAATCAATGAATACTGTAAATGCACAAACAGTAATTTCTCCGCATTGCAAGGTGCAATTCTGAAATTTTTTGCTTTTTCCTGCTAATCCTAGCATGATAAAGAAGATTCAAAGAGAGTGAGATGCCAGCTCCTTTCATTCAGTCAGTAGCTTCAAACATTTCTGGACGTTTTTCAATGGCAAAAATCAATGAATATTGTAAATGCACAAACAGTAATATCTCCACATTGCAAGGTGCAATTCTGAAATTTTTTGCTTTTTCCTGCTAATCCTAGCATGATAAAGAAGATTCAAAGAGAGTGAGATGCCAGCTCTTTTCTTTCAGTCAGTAGCTTCAAACATTTCTGGTATATGAATAACATGATGTTTTTCAATGGCAAAAATCAATGAATACTGTAAATGCACAAACAGTAATTTCTCCGCATTGCAAGGTGCAATTCTGAAATTTTTTGCTTTTTCCTGCTAATCCTAGCATGATAAAGAAGATTCAAAGAGAGTGAGATGCCAGCTCCTTTCATTCAGTCAGTAGCTTCAAACATTTCTGGACGTTTTTCAATGGCAAAAATCAATGAATATTGTAAATGCACAAACAGTAATTTCTCCGCATTGCAAGGTGCAATTCTGAAATTTTTTGCTTTTTCCTGCTAATCTTAGCATGATAAAGAAGATTCAAAGAGAGTGAGATGCCAGCTCTTTTCATTCAGTCAGTAGCTTCAAACATTTCTGGTATATGAATAACATGATGTTTTTCAATGGCAAAAATCAATGAATATTGTAAATGCACAAACAGTAATATCTCCACATTGCAAGGTGCAATTCTGAAATTTTTTGCTTTTTCCTGCTAATCCTAGCATGATAAAGAAGATTCAAAGAGAGTGAGATGCCAGCTCTTTTCATTCAGTCAGTAGCTTCAAACATTTCTGGTATATGAATAACATGATGTTTTTCAATGGCAAAAATCAATGAATATTGTAAATGCACAAACAGTAATATCTCCACATTGCAAGGTGCAATTCTGAAATTTTTTGCTTTTTCCTGCTAATCCTAGCATGATAAAGAAGATTCAAAGAGAGTGAGATGCCAGCTCTTTTCATTCAGTCAGTAGCTTCAAACATTTCTGGACGTTTTTCAATGGCAAAAATCAATGAATATTGTAAATGCACAAACAGTAATATCTCCGCATTGCAATGTGCAATTCTGAAATTTTTTGCTTTTTCCTGCTAATCCTAGCATGATAAAGAAGATTCAAAGAGAGTGAGATGCCAGCTCTTTTCATTCAGTCAGTAGCTTCAAACATTTCTGGACGTTTTTCAATGGCAAAAATCAATGAATATTGTAAATGCACAAACAGTAATATCTCCGCATTGCAAGGTGCAATTCTGAAATTTTTTGCTTTTTCCTGCTAATCCTAGCATGATAAAGAAGATTCAAAGAGAGTGAGATGCCAGCTCTTTTCATTCAGTCAGTAGCTTCAAACATTTCTGGTATATGAATAACATGATGTTTTTCAAAGGCAAAAATCAATGAATATTGTAAATGCACAAACAGTATTATCTCCACATTGCAAGGTGCAATTCTGAAATTTTTTGCTTTTTCCTGCTAATCCTAGCATGATAAAGAAGATTCAAAGAGAGTGAGATGCCAGCTCCTTTCATTCAGTCAGTAGCTTCAAACATTTCTGGACGTTTTTCAATGGCAAAAATCAATGAATATTGTAAATGCACAAACAGTAATATCTCCGCATTGCAAGGTGCAATTCTGAAATTTTTTGCTTTTTCCTGCTAATCCTAGCATGATAAAGAAGATTCAAAGAGAGTGAGATGCCAGCTCTTTTCATTCAGTCAGTAGCTTCAAACATTTCTGGACGTTTTTCAATGGCAAAAATCAATGAAAATTGTAAATGCACAAACAGTAATTTCTCCGCATTGCAAGGTGCAATTCTGAAATTTTTTGCTTTTTCCTGCTAATCCTAGCATGATAAAGAAGATTCAAAGAGAGTGAGATGCCAGCTCTTTTCATTCAGTCAGTAGCTTCAAACATTTCTGGTATATGAATAACATGATGTTTTTCAATGGCAAAAATCAATGAATATTGTAAATGCACAAACAGTAATATCTCCACATTGCAAGGTGCAATTCTGAAATTTTTTGCTTTTTCCTGCTAATCCTAGCATGATAAAGAAGATTCAAAGAGAGTGAGATGCCAGCTCGTTTCATTCAGTCAGTAGCTTCAAACATTTCTGGTATATGAATAACATGATGTTTTTCAATGGCAAAAATCAATGAATATTGTAAATGCACAAACAGTAATTTCTCCGCATTGCAAGGTGCAATTCTGAATTTTTTTGCTTTTTCCTGCTAATCCTAGCATGATAAAGAAGATTCAAAGAGAGTGAGATGCCAGCTCCTTTCATTCAGTCAGTAGCTTCAAACATTTCTGGACGTTTTTCAATGGCAAAAATCAATGAATATTGTAAATGCACAAACAGTAATTTCTCCGCATTGCAAGGTGCAATTCTGTAATTTTTGGCTTTTTCCTGCTAATCCTAGCATGATAAAGAAGATTCAAAGAGAGTGAGATGCCAGCTCTTTTCATTCAGTCAGTAGCTTCAAACATTTCTGGTATATGAATAACATGATGTTTTTCAATGGCAAAAATCAATGAATATTGTAAATGCACAAACAGTAATTTCTCCGCATTGCAAGGTGCAATTCTGAAATTTTTTGCTTTTTCCTGCTAATTCTAGCATGATAAAGAAGATTCAAAGAGAGTGAGATGCCAGCTCCTTTCATTCAGTCAGTAGCTTCAAACATTTCTGGATGTTTTTCAATGGCAAAAATCAATGAATATTGTAAATGCACAAACAGTAATTTCTCCGCATTGCAAGGTGCAATTCTGAAATTTTTTGCTTTTTCCTGCTAATCCTAGCATGATAAAGAAGATTCAAAGAGAGTGAGATGCCAGCTCTTTTCATTCAGTCAGTAGCTTCAAACATTTCTGGTATATGAATAACATGATGTTTTTCAATGGCAAAAATCAATGAATATTGTAAATGCACAAACAGTAATATCTCCACATTGCAAGGTGCAATTCTGAAATTTTTTGCTTTTTCCTGCTAATCCTAGCATGATAAAGAAGATTCAAAGAGAGTGAGATGCCAGCTCCTTTCATTCAGTCAGTAGCTTCAAACATTTCTGGACGTTTCTCAATGGCAAAAATCAATGAATATTGTAAATGCACAAACAGTAATTTCTCCGCATTGCAAGGTGCAATTCTGAAATTTTTTGCTTTTTCCTGCTAATCCTAGCATGATAAAGAAGATTCGAAGAGAGTGAGATGCCAGCTCTTTTCATTCAGTCAGTAGCTTCAAACATTTCTGGTATATGAATAACATGTTTTTCAATGGCAAAAATCAATGAATATTGTAAATGCACAAACAGTAATATCTCCACATTGCAAGGTGCAATTCTGAAATTTTTTGCTTTTTCCTGCTAATCCTAGCATGATAAAGAAGATTCAAAGAGAGTGAGATGCCAGCTCTTTTCATTCAGTCAGTAGCTTCAAACATTTCTGGTATATGAATAACATGATGTTTTTCAATGGCAAAAATCAATGAATATTGTAAATGCACAAACAGTAATATCTCCACATTGCAAGGTGCAATTCTGAATTTTTTTGCTTTTTCCTGCTAATCCTAGCATGATAAAGAAGATTCAAAGAGAGTGAGATGCCAGCTCTTTTCATTCAGTCAGTAGCTTCAAACATTTCTGGACGTTTTTCAATGGCAAAAATCAATGAATATTGTAAATGCACAAACAGTAATTTCTCCGCATTGCAAGGTGCAATTCTGAAATTTTTTGCTTTTTCCTGCTAATCCTAGCATGATAAAGAAGATTCAAAGAGAGTGAGATGCCAGCTCTTTTCTTTCAGTCAGTAGCTTCAAACATTTCTGGTATATGAATAACATGATGTTTTTCAATGGCAAAAATCAATGAATACTGTAAATGCACAAACAGTAATTTCTCCGCATTGCAAGGTGCAATTCTGAAATTTTTTGCTTTTTCCTGCTAATCCTAGCATGATAAAGAAGATTCAAAGAGAGTGAGATGCCAGCTCCTTTCATTCAGTCAGTAGCTTCAAACATTTCTGGACGTTTTTCAATGGCAAAAATCAATGAATATTGTAAATGCACAAACAGTAATATCTCCACATTGCAAGGTGCAATTCTGAAATTTTTTGCTTTTTCCTGCTAATCCTAGCATGATAAAGAAGATTCAAAGAGAGTGAGATGCCAGCTCTTTTCTTTCAGTCAGTAGCTTCAAACATTTCTGGTATATGAATAACATGATGTTTTTCAATGGCAAAAATCAATGAATACTGTAAATGCACAAACAGTAATTTCTCCGCATTGCAAGGTGCAATTCTGAAATTTTTTGCTTTTTCCTGCTAATCCTAGCATGATAAAGAAGATTCAAAGAGAGTGAGATGCCAGCTCCTTTCATTCAGTCAGTAGCTTCAAACATTTCTGGACGTTTTTCAATGGCAAAAATCAATGAATATTGTAAATGCACAAACAGTAATTTCTCCGCATTGCAAGGTGCAATTCTGAAATTTTTTGCTTTTTCCTGCTAATCTTAGCATGATAAAGAAGATTCAAAGAGAGTGAGATGCCAGCTCTTTTCATTCAGTCAGTAGCTTCAAACATTTCTGGTATATGAATAACATGATGTTTTTCAATGGCAAAAATCAATGAATATTGTAAATGCACAAACAGTAATATCTCCACATTGCAAGGTGCAATTCTGAAATTTTTTGCTTTTTCCTGCTAATCCTAGCATGATAAAGAAGATTCAAAGAGAGTGAGATGCCAGCTCTTTTCATTCAGTCAGTAGCTTCAAACATTTCTGGTATATGAATAACATGATGTTTTTCAATGGCAAAAATCAATGAATATTGTAAATGCACAAACAGTAATATCTCCACATTGCAAGGTGCAATTCTGAAATTTTTTGCTTTTTCCTGCTAATCCTAGCATGATAAAGAAGATTCAAAGAGAGTGAGATGCCAGCTCTTTTCATTCAGTCAGTAGCTTCAAACATTTCTGGACGTTTTTCAATGGCAAAAATCAATGAATATTGTAAATGCACAAACAGTAATATCTCCGCATTGCAATGTGCAATTCTGAAATTTTTTGCTTTTTCCTGCTAATCCTAGCATGATAAAGAAGATTCAAAGAGAGTGAGATGCCAGCTCTTTTCATTCAGTCAGTAGCTTCAAACATTTCTGGACGTTTTTCAATGGCAAAAATCAATGAATATTGTAAATGCACAAACAGTAATATCTCCGCATTGCAAGGTGCAATTCTGAAATTTTTTGCTTTTTCCTGCTAATCCTAGCATGATAAAGAAGATTCAAAGAGAGTGAGATGCCAGCTCTTTTCATTCAGTCAGTAGCTTCAAACATTTCTGGTATATGAATAACATGATGTTTTTCAAAGGCAAAAATCAATGAATATTGTAAATGCACAAACAGTAATATCTCCACATTGCAAGGTGCAATTCTGAAATTTTTTGCTTTTTCCTGCTAATCCTAGCATGATAAAGAAGATTCAAAGAGAGTGAGATGCCAGCTCCTTTCATTCAGTCAGTAGCTTCAAACATTTCTGGACGTTTTTCAATGGCAAAAATCAATGAATATTGTAAATGCACAAACAGTAATATCTCCGCATTGCAAGGTGCAATTCTGAAATTTTTTGCTTTTTCCTGCTAATCCTAGCATGATAAAGAAGATTCAAAGAGAGTGAGATGCCAGCTCTTTTCATTCAGTCAGTAGCTTCAAACATTTCTGGACGTTTTTCAATGGCAAAAATCAATGAAAATTGTAAATGCACAAACAGTAATTTCTCCGCATTGCAAGGTGCAATTCTGAAATTTTTTGCTTTTTCCTGCTAATCCTAGCATGATAAAGAAGATTCAAAGAGAGTGAGATGCCAGCTCTTTTCATTCAGTCAGTAGCTTCAAACATTTCTGGTATATGAATAACATGATGTTTTTCAATGGCAAAAATCAATGAATATTGTAAATGCACAAACAGTAATATCTCCACATTGCAAGGTGCAATTCTGAAATTTTTTGCTTTTTCCTGCTAATCCTAGCATGATAAAGAAGATTCAAAGAGAGTGAGATGCCAGCTCGTTTCATTCAGTCAGTAGCTTCAAACATTTCTGGTATATGAATAACATGATGTTTTTCAATGGCAAAAATCAATGAATATTGTAAATGCACAAACAGTAATTTCTCCGCATTGCAAGGTGCAATTCTGAATTTTTTTGCTTTTTCCTGCTAATCCTAGCATGATAAAGAAGATTCAAAGAGAGTGAGATGCCAGCTCCTTTCATTCAGTCAGTAGCTTCAAACATTTCTGGACGTTTTTCAATGGCAAAAATCAATGAATATTGTAAATGCACAAACAGTAATTTCTCCGCATTGCAAGGTGCAATTCTGTAATTTTTGGCTTTTTCCTGCTAATCCTAGCATGATAAAGAAGATTCAAAGAGAGTGAGATGCCAGCTCTTTTCATTCAGTCAGTAGCTTCAAACATTTCTGGTATATGAATAACATGATGTTTTTCAATGGCAAAAATCAATGAATATTGTAAATGCACAAACAGTAATTTCTCCGCATTGCAAGGTGCAATTCTGAAATTTTTTGCTTTTTCCTGCTAATTCTAGCATGATAAAGAAGATTCAAAGAGAGTGAGATGCCAGCTCCTTTCATTCAGTCAGTAGCTTCAAACATTTCTGGATGTTTTTCAATGGCAAAAATCAATGAATATTGTAAATGCACAAACAGTAATTTCTCCGCATTGCAAGGTGCAATTCTGAAATTTTTTGCTTTTTCCTGCTAATCCTAGCATGATAAAGAAGATTCAAAGAGAGTGAGATGCCAGCTCTTTTCATTCAGTCAGTAGCTTCAAACATTTCTGGTATATGAATAACATGATGTTTTTCAATGGCAAAAATCAATGAATATTGTAAATGCACAAACAGTAATATCTCCACATTGCAAGGTGCAATTCTGAAATTTTTTGCTTTTTCCTGCTAATCCTAGCATGATAAAGAAGATTCAAAGAGAGTGAGATGCCAGCTCCTTTCATTCAGTCAGTAGCTTCAAACATTTCTGGACGTTTCTCAATGGCAAAAATCAATGAATATTGTAAATGCACAAACAGTAATTTCTCCGCATTGCAAGGTGCAATTCTGAAATTTTTTGCTTTTTCCTGCTAATCCTAGCATGATAAAGAAGATTCGAAGAGAGTGAGATGCCAGCTCTTTTCATTCAGTCAGTTGCTTCAAACATTTCTGGTATATGAATAACATGTTTTTCAATGGCAAAAATCAATGAATATTGTAAATGCACAAACAGTAATATCTCCACATTGCAAGGTGCAATTCTGAAATTTTTTGCTTTTTCCTGCTAATCCTAGCATGATAAAGAAGATTCAAAGAGAGTGAGATGCCAGCTCTTTTCATTCAGTCAGTAGCTTCAAACATTTCTGGTATATGAATAACATGATGTTTTTCAATGGCAAAAATCAATGAATATTGTAAATGCACAAACAGTAATATCTCCACATTGCAAGGTGCAATTCTGAATTTTTTTGCTTTTTCCTGCTAATCCTAGCATGATAAAGAAGATTCAAAGAGAGTGAGATGCCAGCTCTTTTCATTCAGTCAGTAGCTTCAAACATTTCTGGACGTTTTTCAATGGCAAAAATCAATGAATATTGTAAATGCACAAACAGTAATATCTCCGCATTGCAAGGTGCAATTCTGAAATTTTTTGCTTTTTCCTGCTAATCCTAGCATGATAAAGAAGATTCAAAGAGAGTGAGATGCAAGCTCTTTTCATTCAGTCAGTAGCTTCAAAGATTTCTGGACGTTTTTCAATGGCAAAAATCAATGAATATTGTAAATGCACAAACAGTAATATCTCCGCATTGCAAGGTGCAATTCTGAAATTTTTTGCTTTTTCCTGCTAATCCTAGCATGATAAAGAAGATTTAAAGAGAGTGAGATGCCAGCTCTTTTCATTCAGTTAGTAGCTTCAAACATTTCTGGTATATGAATAACATGATGTTTTTCAATGGCAAAAATCAATGAATATTGTAAATGCACAAACAGTAATATCTCCACATTGCAAGGTGCAATTCTGAAATTTTTTGCTTTTTCCTGCTAATCCTAGCATGATAAAGAAGATTCAAAGAGAGTGAGATGCCAGCTCCTTTCATTCAGTCAGTAGCTTCAAACATTTCTGGACGTTTTTCAATGGCAAAAATCAATGAATATTGTAAATGCACAAACAGTAATATCTCCGCATTGCAAGGTGCAATTCTGAAATTTTTTGCTTTTTCCTGCTAATCCTAGCATGATAAAGAAGATTCAAAGAGAGTGAGATGCCAGCTCTTTTCATTCAGTCAGTAGCTTCAAACATTTCTGGACGTTTTTCAATGGCAAAAATCAATGAATATTGTAAATGCACAAACAGTAATTTCTCTGCATTGCAAGGTGCAATTCTGAAATTTTTTGCTTTTTCCTGCTAATCCTAGCATGATAAAGAAGATTCAAAGAGAGTGAGATGCCAGCTCTTTTCATTCAGTCAGTAGCTTCAAACATTTCTGGTATATGAATAACATGATGTTTTTCAATGGCAAAAATCAATGAATATTGTAAATGCACAAACAGTAATTTCTCCGCATTGCAAGGTGCAATTCTGAAATTTTTTGCTTTTTCCTGCTAATCCTAGCATGATAAAGAAGATTCAAAGAGAGTGAGATGCCAGCTCCTTTCATTCAGTCAGTAGCTTCAAACATTTCTGGACGTTTTTCAATGGCAAAAATCAATGAATATTGTAAATGCACAAACAGTAATTTCTCCGCATTGCAAGGTGCAATTCTGAAATTTTTTACTTTTTCCTGCTAATCCTAGCATGATAAAGAAGATTCAAAGAGAGTGAGATGCCAGCTCTTTTCATTCAGTCAGTAGCTTCAAACATTTCTGGTATATGAATAACATGATGTTTTTCAATGGCAAAAATCAATGAATATTGTAAATGCACAAACAGTAATATCTCCACATTGCAAGGTGCAATTCTGAAATTTTTTGCTTTTTCCTGCTAATCCTAGCATGATAAAGAAGATTCAAAGAGAGTGAGATGCCAGCTCTTTTCATTCAGTCAGTAGCTTCAAACATTTCTGGTATATGAATAACATGATGTTTTTCAATGGCAAAAATCAATGAATATTGTAAATGCACAAACAGTAATATCTCCACATTGCAAGGTGCAATTCTGAAATTTTTTGCTTTTTCCTGCTAATCCTAGCATGATAAAGAAGATTCAAAGAGAGTGAGATGCCAGCTCTTTTCATTCAGTCAGTAGCTTCAAACATTTCTGGACGTTTTTCAATGGCAAAAATCAATGAATATTGTAAATGCACAAACAGTAATATCTCCGCATTGCAAGGTGCAATTCTGAAATTTTTTGCTTTTTCCTGCTAATCCTAGCATGATAAAGAAGATTCAAAGAGAGTGAGATGCCAGCTCTTTTCATTCAGTCAGTAGCTTCAAACATTTCTGGACGTTTTTCAATGGCAAAAATCAATGAATATTGTAAATGCACAAACAGTAATATCTCCGCATCGCAAGGTGCAATTCTGAAATTTTTTGCTTTTTCCTGCTAATCCTAGCATGATAAAGAAGATTCAAGGAGAGTGAGATGCCAGCTCTTTTCATTCAGTCAGTAGCTTCAAACATTTCTGGTATATGAATAACATGATGTTTTTCAAAGGCAAAAATCAATGAATATTGTAAATGCACAAACAGTAATATCTCCACATTGCAAGGTGCAATTCTGAAATTTTTTGCTTTTTCCTGCTAATCCTAGCATGATAAAGAAGATTGAAAGAGAGTGAGATGCCAGCTCCTTTCATTCAGTCAGTAGCTTCAAACATTTCTGGACGTTTTTCAATGGCAAAAATCAATGAATATTGTAAATGCACAAACAGTAATATCTCCGCATTGCAAGGTGCAATTCTGAATTTTTTTGCTTTTTCCTGCTAATCCTAGCATGATAAGGAAGATTCAAAGAGAGTGAGATGCCAGCTCTTTTCATTCAGTCAGTAGCTTCAAACATTTCTGGACGTTTTTCAATGGCAAAAATCAATGAAAATTGTAAATGCACAAACAGTAATTTCTCCGCATTGCAAGGTGCAATTCTGAAATTTTTTGCTTTTTCCTGCTAATCCTAGCATGATAAAGAAGATTCAAAGAGAGTGAGATGCCAGCTCTTTTCATTCAGTCAGTAGCTTCAAACATTTCTGGTATATGAATAACATGATGTTTTTCAATGGCAAAAATCAATGAATATTGTAAGTGCACAAACAGTAATATCTCCACACTGCAAGGTGCAATTCTGAAATTTTTTGCTTTTTCCTGCTAATCCTAGCATGATAAAGAAGATTCAAAGAGAGTGAGATGCCAGCTCTTTTCATTCAGTCAGTAGCTTCAAACATTTCTGGTATATGAATAACATGATGTTTTTCAATGGCAAAAATCAATGAATATTGTAAATGCACAAACAGTAATTTCTCCGCATTGCAAGGTGCAATTCTGAATTTTTTTGCTTTTTCCTGCTAATCCTAGCATGATAAAGAAGATTCAAAGAGAGTGAGATGCCAGCTCTTTTCATTCAGTCAGTAGCTTCAAACATTTCTGGACGTTTTTCAATGGCAAAAATCAATGAATATTGTAAATGCACAAACAGTAATATCTCCGCATCGCAAGGTGCAATTCTGAAATTTTTTGCTTTTTCCTGCTAATCCTAGCATGATAAAGAAGATTCAAGGAGAGTGAGATGCCAGCTCTTTTCATTCAGTCAGTAGCTTCAAACATTTCTGGTATATGAATAACATGATGTTTTTCAAAGGCAAAAATCAATGAATATTGTAAATGCACAAACAGTAATATCTCCACATTGCAAGGTGCAATTCTGAAATTTTTTGCTTTTTCCTGCTAATCCTAGCATGATAAAGAAGATTGAAAGAGAGTGAGATGCCAGCTCCTTTCATTCAGTCAGTAGCTTCAAACATTTCTGGACGTTTTTCAATGGCAAAAATCAATGAATATTGTAAATGCACAAACAGTAATATCTCCGCATTGCAAGGTGCAATTCTGAATTTTTTTGCTTTTTCCTGCTAATCCTAGCATGATAAGGAAGATTCAAAGAGAGTGAGATGCCAGCTCTTTTCATTCAGTCAGTAGCTTCAAACATTTCTGGACGTTTTTCAATGGCAAAAATCAATGAAAATTGTAAATGCACAAACAGTAATTTCTCCGCATTGCAAGGTGCAATTCTGAAATTTTTTGCTTTTTCCTGCTAATCCTAGCATGATAAAGAAGATTCAAAGAGAGTGAGATGCCAGCTCTTTTCATTCAGTCAGTAGCTTCAAACATTTCTGGTATATGAATAACATGATGTTTTTCAATGGCAAAAATCAATGAATATTGTAAGTGCACAAACAGTAATATCTCCACACTGCAAGGTGCAATTCTGAAATTTTTTGCTTTTTCCTGCTAATCCTAGCATGATAAAGAAGATTCAAAGAGAGTGAGATGCCAGCTCTTTTCATTCAGTCAGTAGCTTCAAACATTTCTGGTATATGAATAACATGATGTTTTTCAATGGCAAAAATCAATGAATATTGTAAATGCACAAACAGTAATTTCTCCGCATTGCAAGGTGCAATTCTGAATTTTTTTGCTTTTTCCTGCTAATCCTAGCATGATAAAGAAGATTCAAAGAGAGTGAGATGCCAGCTCCTTTCGTTCAGTCAGTAGCTTCAAACATTTCTGGACGTTTTTCAATGGCAAAAATCAATGAATATTGTAAATGCACAAACAGTAATTTCTCCGCATTGCAAGGTGCAATTCTGAAATTTTTGGCTTTTTCCTGCTAATCCTAGCATGATAAAGAAGATTCAAAGAGAGTGAGATGCCAGCTCTTTTCATTCAGTCAGTAGCTTCAAACATTTCTGGTATATGAATAACATGATGTTTTTCAATGGCAAAAATCAATGAATATTGTAAATGCACAAACAGTAATTTCTCCGCATTGCAAGGTGCAATTCTGAAATTTTTTGCTTTTTCCTGCTAATCCTAGCATGATAAAGAAGATTCAAAGAGAGTGAGATGCCAGCTCCTTTCATTCAGTCAGTAGCTTCAAACATTTCTGGATGTTTTTCAATGGCAAAAATCAATGAATATTGTAAATGCACAAACAGTAATTTCTCCGCATTGCAAGGTGCAATTCTGAAATTTTTTGCTTTTTCCTGCTAATCCTAGCATGATAAAGAAGATTCAAAGAGAGTGAGATGCCAGCTCTTTTCATTCAGTCAGTAGCTTCAAACATTTCTGGTATATGAATAACATGTTTTTCAATGGCAAAAATCAATGAATATTGTAAATGCACAAACAGTAATATCTCCACATTGCAAGGTGCAATTCTGAATTTTTTTGCTTTTTCCTGCTAATCCTAGCATGATAAAGAAGATTCAAAGAGAGTGAGATGCCAGCTCTTTTCATTCAGTCAGTAGCTTCAAACATTTCTGGACGTTTTTCAATGGCAAAAATCAATGAATATTGTAAATGCACAAACAGTAATATCTCCGCATTGCAAGGTGCAATTCTGAAATTTTTTGCTTTTTCCTGCTAATCCTAGCATGATAAAGAAGATTCAAAGAGAGTGAGATGCCAGCTCTTTTCATTCAGTCAGTAGCTTCAAACATTTCTGGACGTTTTTCAATGGCAAAAATCAATGAATATTGTAAATGCACAAACAGTAATATCTCCGCATTGCAAGGTGCAATTCTGAAATTTTTTGCTTTTTCCTGCTAATCCTAGCATGATAAAGAAGATTCAAAGAGAGTGAGATGCCAGCTCTTTTCATTCAGTCAGTAGCTTCAAACATTTCTGGACGTTTTTCAATGGCAAAAATCAATGAATATTGTAAATGCACAAACAGTAATATCTCCGCATTGCAAGGTGCAATTCTGAAATTTTTTGCTTTTTCCTGCTAATCCTAGCAGGATAAAGAAGATTTAAAGAGAGTGAGATGCCAGCTCTTTTCATTCAGTTAGTAGCTTCAAACATTTCTGGTATATGAATAACATGATGTTTTTCAATGGCAAAAATCAATGAATATTGTAAATGCACAAACAGTAATATCTCCACATTGCAAGGTGCAATTCTGAAATTTTTTGCTTTTTCCTGCTAATCCTAGCATGATAAAGAAGATTCAAAGAGAGTGACATGCTAGCTCCTTTCATTCAGTCAGTAGCTTCAAACATTTCTGGACGTTTTTCAATGGCAAAAATCAATGAATATTGTAAATGCACAAACAGTAATATCTCCGCATTGCAAGGTGCAATTCTGAAATTTTTTGCTTTTTCCTGCTAATCCTAGCATGATAAAGAAGATTCAAAGAGAGTGAGATGCCAGCTCTTTTCATTCAGTCAGTAGCTTCAAACATTTCTGGACGTTTTTCAATGGCAAAAATCAATGAATATTGTAAATGCACAAACAGTAATTTCTCCGCATTGCAAGGTGCAATTCTGAAATTTTTTGCTTTTTCCTGCTAATCCTAGCATGATAAAGAAGATTCAAAGAGAGTGAGATGCCAGCTCTTTTCATTCAGTCAGTAGCTTCAAACATTTCTGGTATTTGAATAACATGATGTTTTTCAATGGCAAAAATCAATGAATATTGTAAATGCACAAACAGTAATATCTCCACATTGCAAGGTGCAATTCTGAAATTTTTTGCTTTTTCCTGCTAATCCTAGCATGATAAAGAAGATTCAAAGAGAGTGAGATGCCAGCTGTTTTCATTCAGTCAGTAGCTTCAAACATTTCTGGTATATGAATAACATGATGTTTTTCAATGGCAAAAATCAATGAATATTGTAAATGCACAAACAGTAATTTCTCCGCATTGCAAGGTGCAATTCTGAAATTTTTTGCTTTTTCCTGCTAATCCTAGCATGATAAAGAAGATTCAAAGAGAGTGAGATGCCAGCTCTTTTCATTCAGTCAGTAGCTTCAAACATTTCTGGACGTTTTTCAATGGCAAAAATCAATGAATATTGTAAATGTACAAACAGTAATATCTCCGCATTGCAAGGTGCAATTCTGAAATTTTTTGCTTTTTCCTGCTAATCCTAGCATGATAAAGAAGATTCAAAGAGAGTGAGATGCCAGCACTTTTCATTCAGTCAGTAGCTTCAAACATTTCTGGTATATGAATAACATGTTTTTCAATGGCAAAAATCAATGAATATTGTAAATGCACAAACAGTAATATCTCCACATTGCAAGGTGCAATTCTGAAATTTTTTGCTTTTTCCTGCTAATCCTAGCATGATAAAGAAGATTCAAAGAGAGTGAGATGCCAGCTCTTTTCATTCAGTCAGTAGCTTCAAACATTTCTGGTATATGAATAACATGATGTTTTTCAATGGCAAAAATCAATGAATATTGTAAATGCACAAACAGTAATATCTCCACATTGCAAGGTGCAATTCTGAATTATTTTGCTTTTTCCTGCTAATCCTAGCATGATAAAGAAGATTCAAAGAGAGTGAGATGCCAGCTCTTTTCATTCAGTCAGTAGCTTCAAACATTTCTGGACGTTTTTCAATGGCAAAAATCAATGAATATTGTAAATGCACAAACAGTAATATCTCCGCATTGCAAGGTGCAATTCTGAAATTTTTTGCTTTTTCCTGCTAATCCTAGCATGATAAAGAAGATTCAAAGAGAGTGAGATGCCAGCTCTTTTCATTCAGTCAGTAGCTTCAAACATTTCTGGACGTTTTTCAATGGCAAAAATCAATGAATATTGTAAATGCACAAACAGTAATATCTCCGCATTGCAAGGTGCAATTCTGAAATTTTTTGCTTTTTCCTGCTAATCCTAGCATGATAAAGAAGATTTAAAGAGAGTGAGATGCCAGCTCTTTTCATTCAGTTAGTAGCTTCAAACATTTCTGGTATATGAATAACATGATGTTTTTCAATGGCAAAAATCAATGAATATTGTAAATGCACAAACAGTAATATCTCCACATTGCAAGGTGCAATTCTGAAATTTTTTGCTTTTTCCTGCTAATCCTAGCATGATAAAGAAGATTCAAAGAGAGAGAGATGCCAGCTCCTTTCATTCAGTCAGTAGCTTCAAACATTTCTGGACGTTTTTCAATGGCAAAAATCAATGAAAATTGTAAATGCACAAACAGTAATTTCTCCGCATTGCAAGGTGCAATTCTGAAATTTTTTGCTTTTTCCTGCTAATCCTAGCATGATAAAGAAGATTCAAAGAGAGTGAGATGCCAGCTCTTTTCATTCAGTCAGTAGCTTCAAACATTTCTGGTATATGAATAACATGATGTTTTTCAATGGCAAAAATCAATGAATATTGTAAGTGCACAAACAGTAATATCTCCACACTGCAAGGTGCAATTCTGAAATTTTTTGCTTTTTCCTGCTAATCCTAGCATGATAAAGAAGATTCAAAGAGAGTGAGATGCCAGCTCTTTTCATTCAGTCAGTAGCTTCAAACATTTCTGGTATATGAATAACATGATGTTTTTCAATGGCAAAAATCAATGAATATTGTAAATGCACAAACAGTAATTTCTCCGCATTGCAAGGTGCAATTCTGAATTTTTTTGCTTTTTCCTGCTAATCCTAGCATGATAAAGAAGATTCAAAGAGAGTGAGATGCCAGCTCTTTTCGTTCAGTCAGTAGCTTCAAACATTTCTGGACGTTTTTCAATGGCAAAAATCAATGAATATTGTAAATGCACAAACAGTAATTTCTCCGCATTGCAAGGTGCAATTCTGAAATTTTTGGCTTTTTCCTGCTAATCCTAGCATGATAAAGAAGATTCAAAGAGAGTGAGATGCCAGCTCTTTTCATTCAGTCAGTAGCTTCAAACATTTCTGGTATATGAATAACATGATGTTTTTCAATGGCAAAAATCAATGAATATTGTAAATGCACAAACAGTAATTTCTCCGCATTGCAAGGTGCAATTCTGAAATTTTTTGCTTTTTCCTGCTAATCCTAGCATGATAAAGAAGATTCAAAGAGAGTGAGATGCCAGCTCCTTTCATTCAGTCAGTAGCTTCAAACATTTCTGGATGTTTTTCAATGGCAAAAATCAATGAATATTGTAAATGCACAAACAGGAATTTCTCCGCATTGCAAGGTGCAATTCTGAAATTTTTTGCTTTTTCCTGCTAATCCTAGCATGATAAAGAAGATTCAAAGAGAGTGAGATGCCAGCTCTTTTCATTCAGTCAGTAGCTTCAAACATTTCTGGTATATGAATAACATGATGTTTTTCAATGGCAAAAATCAATGAATATTGTAAATGCACAAACAGTAATTTCTCCGCATTGCAAGGTGCAATTCTGAAATTTTTTGCTTTTTCCTGCTAATCCTAGCATGATAAAGAAGATTCAAAGAGAGTGAGATGCCAGCTCTTTTCATTCAGTCAGTAGCTTCAAACATTTCTGGTATATGAATAACATGTTTTTCAATGGCAAAAATCAATGAATATTGTAAATGCACAAACAGTAATATCTCCACATTGCAAGGTGCAATTCTGAAATTTTTTGCTTTTTCCTGCTAATCCTAGCATGATAAAGAAGATTCAAAGAGAGTGAGATGCCAGCTCTTTTCATTCAGTCAGTAGCTTCAAACATTTCTGGTATATGAATAACATGATGTTTTTCAATGGCAAAAATCAATGAATATTGTAAATGCACAAACAGTAATATCTCCACATTGCAAGGTGCAATTCTGAATTTTTTTGCTTTTTCCTGCTAATCCTAGCATGATAAAGAAGATTCAAAGAGAGTGAGATGCCAGCTCCTTTCATTCAGTCAGTAGCTTCAAACATTTCTGGACGTTTTTCAATGGCAAAAATCAATGAATATTGTAAATGCACAAACAGTAATATCTCCGCATTGCAAGGTGCAATTCTGAAATTTTTTGCTTTTTCCTGCTAATCCTAGCATGATAAAGAAGATTCAAAGAGAGTGAGATGCCAGCTCTTTTCATTCAGTCAGTAGCTTCAAACATTTCTGGACGTTTTTCAATGGCAAAAATCAATGAATATTGTAAATGCACAAACAGTAATATCTCCGCATTGCAAGGTGCAATTCTGAAATTTTTTGCTTTTTCCTGCTAATCCTAGCAGGATAAAGAAGATTTAAAGAGAGTGAGATGCCAGCTCTTTTCATTCAGTTAGTAGCTTCAAACATTTCTGGTATATGAATAACATGATGTTTTTCAATGGCAAAAATCAATGAATATTGTAAATGCACAAACAGTAATATCTCCACATTGCAAGGTGCAATTCTGAAATTTTTTGCTTTTTCCTGCTAATCCTAGCATGATAAAGAAGATTCAAAGAGAGTGAGATGCCAGCTCTTTTCATTCAGTCAGTAGCTTCAAACATTTCTGGTATATGAATAACATGATGTTTTTCAATGGCAAAAATCAATGAATATTGTAAATGCACAAACAGTAATTTCTCCGCATTGCAAGGTGCAATTCTGAAATTTTTTGCTTTTTCCTGCTAATCCTAGCATGATAAAGAAGATTCAAAGAGAGTGAGATGCCAGCTCTTTTCATTCAGTCAGTAGCTTCAAACATTTCTGGACGTTTTTCAATGGCAAAAATCAATGAATATTGTAAATGTACAAACAGTAATATCTCCGCATTGCAAGGTGCAATTCTGAAATTTTTTGCTTTTTCCTGCTAATCCTAGCATGATAAAGAAGATTCAAGGAGAGTGAGATGCCAGCACTTTTCATTCAGTCAGTAGCTTCAAACATTTCTGGTATATGAATAACATGTTTTTCAATGGCAAAAATCAATGAATATTGTAAATGCACAAACAGTAATATCTCCACATTGCAAGGTGCAATTCTGAAATTTTTTGCTTTTTCCTGCTAATCCTAGCATGATAAAGAAGATTCAAAGAGAGTGAGATGCCAGCTCTTTTCATTCAGTCAGTAGCTTCAAACATTTCTGGTATATGAATAACATGATGTTTTTCAATGGCAAAAATCAATGAATATTGTAAATGCACAAACAGTAATATCTCCACATTGCAAGGTGCAATTCTGAATTTTTTTGCTTTTTCCTGCTAATCCTAGCATGATAAAGAAGATTCAAAGAGAGTGAGATGCCAGCTCTTTTCATTCAGTCAGTAGCTTCAAACATTTCTGGACGTTTTTCAATGGCAAAAATCAATGAATATTGTAAATGCACAAACAGTAATATCTCCGCATTGCAAGGTGCAATTCTGAAATTTTTTGCTTTTTCCTGCTAATCCTAGCATGATAAAGAAGATTCAAAGAGAGTGAGATGCCAGCTCTATTCATTCAGTCAGTAGCTTCAAACATTTCTGGACGTTTTTCAATGGCAAAAATCAATGAATATTGTAAATGCACAAACAGTAATATCTCCGCATTGCAAGGTGCAATTCTGAAATTTTTTGCTTTTTCCTGCTAATCCTAGCATGATAAAGAAGATTTAAAGAGAGTGAGATGCCAGCTCTTTTCATTCAGTTAGTAGCTTCAAACATTTCTGGTATATGAATAACATGATGTTTTTCAATGGCAAAAATCAATGAATATTGTAAATGCACAAACAGTAATATCTCCACATTGCAAGGTGCAATTCTGAAATTTTTTGCTTTTTCCTGCTAATCCTAGCATGATAAAGAAGATTCAAAGAGAGAGAGATGCCAGCTCCTTTCATTCAGTCAGTAGCTTCAAACATTTCTGGACGTTTTTCAATGGCAAAAATCAATGAATATTGTAAATGCACAAACAGTAATATCTCCGCATTGCAAGGTGCAATTCTGAAATTTTTTGCTTTTTCCTGCTAATCCTAGCAGGATAAAGAAGATTTAAAGAGAGTGAGATGCCAGCTCTTTTCATTCAGTTAGTAGCTTCAAACATTTCTGGTATATGAATAACATGATGTTTTTCAATGGCAAAAATCAATGAATATTGTAAATGCACAAACAGTAATATCTCCACATTGCAAGGTGCAATTCTGAAATTTTTTGCTTTTTCCTGCTAATCCTAGCATGATAAAGAAGATTCAAAGAGAGTGAGATGCCAGCTCCTTTCATTCAGTCAGTAGCTTCAAACATTTCTGGACGTTTTTCAATGGCAAAAATCAATGAATATTGTAAATGCACAAACAGTAATATCTCCGCATTGCAAGGTGCAATTCTGAAATTTTTTGCTTTTTCCTGCTAATCCTAGCATGATAAAGAAGATTCAAAGAGAGTGAGATGCCAGCTCTTTTCATTCAGTCAGTAGCTTCAAACATTTCTGGTATTTGAATAACATGATGTTTTTCAATGGCAAAAATCAATGAATATTGTAAATGCACAAACAGTAATTTCTCCGCATTGCAAGGTGCAATTCTGAAATTTTTTGCTTTTTCCTGCTAATCCTAGCATGATAAAGAAGATTCAAAGAGAGTGAGATGCCAGCTCTTTTCATTCAGTCAGTAGCTTCAAACATTTCTGGACGTTTTTCAATGGCAAAAATCAATGAATATTGTAAATGCACAAACAGTAATATCTCCGCATTGCAAGGTGCAATTCTGAAATTTTTTGCTTTTTCCTGCTAATCCTAGCATGATAAAGAAGATTCAAAGAGAGTGAGATGCCAGCTCTTTTCATTCAGTCAGTAGCTTCAAACATTTCTGGACGTTTTTCAATGGCAAAAATCAATGAATATTGTAAATGCACAAACAGTAAGTTCTCCGCATTGCAAGGTGCAATTCTGAATTTTTTTGCTTTTTCCTGCTAATCCTAGCATGATAAAGAAGATTCAAAGAGAGTGAGATGCCAGCTCTTTTCATTCAGTCAGTAGCTTCAAACATTTCTGGTATATGAATAACATGATGTTTTTCAATGGCAAAAATCAATGAATATTGTAAATGCACAAACAGTAATATCTCCACATTGCAAGGTGCAATTCTGAAATTTTTTGCTTTTTCCTGCTAATCCTAGCATGATAAAGAAGATTCAAAGAGAGTGAGAAGCCAGCTCTTTTCATTCAGTCAGTAGCTTCAAACATTTCTGGTATATGAATAACATGATGTTTTTCAATGGCAAAAATCAATGAATATTGTAAATGCACAAACAGTAATTTCTCCGCATTGCAAGGTGCAATTCTGAAATTTTTTGCATTTTCCTGCTAATCCTAGCATGATAAAGAAGATTCAAAGAGAGTGAGATGCCAGCTCTTTTCATTCAGTCAGTAGCTTCAAACATTTCTGGACGTTTTTCAATGGCAAAAATCAATGAATATTGTAAATGCACAAACAGTAATATCTCCGCATTGCAAGGTGCAATTCTGAAATTTTTTGCTTTTTCCTGCTAATCCTAGCATGATAAAGAAGATTCAAAGAGAGTGAGATGCCAGCTCTTTTCATTCAGTCAGTAGCTTCAAACATTTCTGGTATATGAATAACATGATGTTTTTCAATGGCAAAAATCAATGAATATTGTAAATGCACAAACAGTAATTTCTCCGCATTGCAAGGTGCAATTCTGAAATTTTTTGCTTTTTCCTGCTAATCCTAGCATGATAAAGAAGATTCAAAGAGAGTGAGATGCCAGCTCCTTTCATTCAGTCAGTAGCTTCAAACATTTCTGGACGTTTTTCAATGGCAAAAATCAATGAATATTGTAAATGCACAAACAGTAATTTCTCCGCATTGCAAGGTGCAATTCTGAAATTTTTTGCTTTTTCCTGCTAATCCTAGCATGATAAAGAAGATTCAAAGAGAGTGAGATGCCAGCTCTTTTCATTCAGTCAGTAGCTTCAAACATTTCTGGTATATGAATAACATGATGTTTTTCAATGGCAAAAATCAATGAATATTGTAAATGCACAAACAGTAATTTCTCCGCATTGCAAGGTGCAATTCTGAAATTTTTTGCTTTTTCCTGCTAATCCTAGCATGATAAAGAAGATTCAAAGAGAGTGAGATGCCAGCTCTTTTCATTCAGTCAGTAGCTTCAAGCATTTCTGGTATATGAATAACATGATGTTTTTCAATGGCAAAAATCAATGAATATTGTAAATGCACAAACAGTAATTTCTCCGCATTGCAAGGTGCAATTCTGAAATTTTTTGCTTTTACCTGCTAATCCTAGCATGATAAAGAAGATTCAAAGAGAGTGAGATGCCAGCTCCTTTCATTCAGTCAGTAGCTTCAAACATTTCTGGACGTTTTTCAATGGCAAAAATCAATGAATATTGTAAATGCACAAATAGTAATTTCTCCGCATTGCAAGGTGCAATTCTGAAATTTTTTGCTTTTTCCTGCTAATCCTAGCATGATAAAGAAGATTCAAAGAGAGTGAGATGCCAGCTCTTTTCATTCAGTCAGTAGCTTCAAACATTTCTGGTATATGAATAACATGATGTTTTTCAATGGCAAAAATCAATGAATATTGTAAATGCACAAACAGTAATATCTCCACATTGCAAGGTGCAATTCTGAAATTTTTTGCTTTTTCCTGCTAATCCTAGCATGATAAAGAAGATTCAAAGAGAGTGAGATGCCAGCTCTTTTCATTCAGTCAGTAGCTTCAAACATTTCTGGTATATGAATAACATGATGTTTTTCAATGGCAAAAATCAATGAATATTGTAAATGCACAAACAGTAATATCTCCACATTGCAAGGTGCAATTCTAAAATTTTTTGCTTTTTCCTGCTAATCCTAGCATGATAAAGCAGATTCAAAGAGAGTGAGATGCCAGCTCCTTTCATTCAGTCAGTAGCTTCAAACATTTCTGGATGTTTTTGAATGGCAAAAATCAATGAATATTGTAAATGCACAAACAGTAATATCTCCGCATTGCAAGGTGCAATTCTGAAATTTTTTGCTTTTTCCTGCTAATCCTAGCATGATAAAGAAGATTCAAAGAGAGTGAGATGCCAGCTCTTTTCATTCAGTCAGTAGCTTCAAACATTTCTGGACGTTTTTCAATGGCAAAAATCAATGAAAATTGTAAATGCACAAACAGTAATTTCTCCGCATTGCAAGGTGCAATTCTGAAATTTTTTGCTTTTTCCTGCTAATCCTAGCATGATAAAGAAGATTCAAAGAGAGTGAGATGCCAGCTCTTTTCATTCAGTCAGTAGCTTCAAACATTTCTGGTATATGAATAACATGATGTTTTTCAATGGCAAAAATCAATGAATATTGTAAGTGCACAAACAGTAATATCTCCACACTGCAAGGTGCAATTCTGAAATTTTTTGCTTTTTCCTGCTAATCCTAGCATGATAAAGAAGATTCAAAGAGAGTGAGATGCCAGCTCTTTTCATTCAGTCAGTAGCTTCAAACATTTCTGGTATATGAATAACATGATGTTTTTCAATGGCAAAAATCAATGAATATTGTAAATGCACAAACAGTAATTTCTCCGCATTGCAAGGTGCAATTCTGAATTTTTTTGCTTTTTCCTGCTAATTTTAGCATGATAAAGAAGATTCAAAGAGAGTGAGATGCCAGCTCCTTTCGTTCAGTCAGTAGCTTCAAACATTTCTGGACGTTTTTCAATGGCAAAAATCAATGAATATTGTAAATGCACAAACAGTAATTTCTCCGCATTGCAAGGTGCAATTCTGAAATTTTTGGCTTTTTCCTGCTAATCCTAGCATGATAAAGAAGATTCAAAGAGAGTGAGATGCCAGCTCTTTTCATTCAGTCAGTAGCTTCAAACATTTCTGGTATATGAATAACATGATGTTTTTCAATGGCAAAAATCAATGAATATTGTAAATGCACAAACAGTAATTTCTCCGCATTGCAAGGTGCAATTCTGAAATTTTTTGCTTTTTCCTGCTAATCCTAGCATGATAAAGAAGATTCAAAGAGAGTGAGATGCCAGCTCCTTTCATTCAGTCAGTAGCTTCAAACATTTCTGGATGTTTTTCAATGGCAAAAATCAATGAATATTGTAAATGCACAAACAGGAATTTCTCCGCATTGCAAGGTGCAATTCTGAAATTTTTTGCTTTTTCCTGCTAATCCTAGCATGATAAAGAAGATTCAAAGAGAGTGAGATGCCAGCTCTTTTCATTCAGTCAGTAGCTTCAAACATTTCTGGTATATGAATAACATGATGTTTTTCAATGGCAAAAATCAATGAATATTGTAAATGCACAAACAGTAATTTCTCCGCATTGCAAGGTGCAATTCTGAAATTTTTTGCTTTTTCCTGCTAATCCTAGCATGATAAAGAAGATTCAAAGAGAGTGAGATGCCAGCTCTTTTCATTCAGTCAGTAGCTTCAAACATTTCTGGTATATGAATAACATGTTTTTCAATGGCAAAAATCAATGAATATTGTAAATGCACAAACAGTAATATCTCCACATTGCAAGGTGCAATTCTGAAATTTTTTGCTTTTTCCTGCTAATCCTAGCATGATAAAGAAGATTCAAAGAGAGTGAGATGCCAGCTCTTTTCATTCAGTCAGTAGCTTCAAACATTTCTGGTATATGAATAACATGATGTTTTTCAATGGCAAAAATCAATGAATATTGTAAATGCACAAACAGTAATATCTCCACATTGCAAGGTGCAATTCTGAATTTTTTTGCTTTTTCCTGCTAATCCTAGCATGATAAAGAAGATTCAAAGAGAGTGAGATGCCAGCTCCTTTCATTCAGTCAGTAGCTTCAAACATTTCTGGACGTTTTTCAATGGCAAAAATCAATGAATATTGTAAATGCACAAACAGTAATATCTCCGCATTGCAAGGTGCAATTCTGAAATTTTTTGCTTTTTCCTGCTAATCCTAGCATGATAAAGAAGATTCAAAGAGAGTGAGATGCCAGCTCTTTTCATTCAGTCAGTAGCTTCAAACATTTCTGGACGTTTTTCAATGGCAAAAATCAATGAATATTGTAAATGCACAAACAGTAATATCTCCGCATTGCAAGGTGCAATTCTGAAATTTTTTGCTTTTTCCTGCTAATCCTAGCAGGATAAAGAAGATTTAAAGAGAGTGAGATGCCAGCTCTTTTCATTCAGTTAGTAGCTTCAAACATTTCTGGTATATGAATAACATGATGTTTTTCAATGGCAAAAATCAATGAATATTGTAAATGCACAAACAGTAATATCTCCACATTGCAAGGTGCAATTCTGAAATTTTTTGCTTTTTCCTGCTAATCCTAGCATGATAAAGAAGATTCAAAGAGAGTGACATGCCAGCTCCTTTCATTCAGTCAGTAGCTTCAAACATTTCTGGACGTTTTTCAATGGCAAAAATCAATGAATATTGTAAATGCACAAACAGTAATATCTCCGCATTGCAAGGTGCAATTCTGAAATTTTTTGCTTTTTCCTGCTAATCCTAGCATGATAAAGAAGATTCAAAGAGAGTGAGATGCCAGCTCTTTTCATTCAGTCAGTAGCTTCAAACATTTCTGGACGTTTTTCAATGGCAAAAATCAATGAATATTGTAAATGCACAAACAGTAATTTCTCCGCATTGCAAGGTGCAATTCTGAAATTTTTTGCTTTTTCCTGCTAATCCTAGCATGATAAAGAAGATTTAAAGATAGTGAGATGCCAGCTCTTTTCATTCAGTCAGTAGCTTCAAACATTTCTGGTATTTGAATAACATGATGTTTTTCAATGGCAAAAATCAATGAATA
The DNA here is from genome assembly GCF_046119375.1 of Phyllobates terribilis. Taxonomy (NCBI): domain Eukaryota; kingdom Metazoa; phylum Chordata; class Amphibia; order Anura; family Dendrobatidae; genus Phyllobates; species Phyllobates terribilis. The sequence goes on along the minus strand of NW_027363172.1, from coordinate 1,417,080 downwards.
TTGTAAATGCACAAAGAGTAATATCTCCACATTGCAAGGTGCAATTCTGAAATTTTTTGCTTTTTCCTGCTAATCCTAGCATGATAAAGAAGATTCAAAGAGAGTGAGATGCCAGCTCTTTTCATTCAGTCAGTAGCTTCAAACATTTCTGGTATATGAATAACATGATGTTTTTCAATGGCAAAAATCAATGAATATTGTAAATGCACAAACAGTAATTTCTCCGCATTGCAAGGTGCAATTCTGAAATTTTTTGCTTTTTCCTGCTAATCCTAGCATGATAAAGAAGATTCAAAGAGAGTGAGATGCCAGCTCTTTTCATTCAGTCAGTAGCTTCAAACATTTCTGGACGTTTTTCAATGGCAAAAATCAATGAATATTGTAAATGTACAAACAGTAATATCTCCGCATTGCAAGGTGCAATTCTGAAATTTTTTGCTTTTTCCTGCTAATCCTAGCATGATAAAGAAGATTCAAAGAGAGTGAGATGCCAGCACTTTTCATTCAGTCAGTAGCTTCAAACATTTCTGGTATATGAATAACATGTTTTTCAATGGCAAAAATCAATGAATATTGTAAATGCACAAACAGTAATATCTCCACATTGCAAGGTGCAATTCTGAAATTTTTTGCTTTTTCCTGCTAATCCTAGCATGATAAAGAAGATTCAAAGAGAGTGAGATGCCAGCTCTTTTCATTCAGTCAGTAGCTTCAAACATTTCTGGTATATGAATAACATGATGTTTTTCAATGGCAAAAATCAATGAATATTGTAAATGCACAAACAGTAATATCTCCACATTGCAAGGTGCAATTCTGAATTTTTTTGCTTTTTCCTGCTAATCCTAGCATGATAAAGAAGATTCAAAGAGAGTGAGATGCCAGCTCTTTTCATTCAGTCAGTAGCTTCAAACATTTCTGGACGTTTTTCAATGGCAAAAATCAATGAATATTGTAAATGCACAAACAGTAATATCTCCGCATTGCAAGGTGCAATTCTGAAATTTTTTGCTTTTTCCTGCTAATCCTAGCATGATAAAGAAGATTCAAAGAGAGTGAGATGCCAGCTCTATTCATTCAGTCAGTAGCTTCAAACATTTCTGGACGTTTTTCAATGGCAAAAATCAATGAATATTGTAAATGCACAAACAGTAATATCTCCGCATTGCAAGGTGCAATTCTGAAATTTTTTGCTTTTTCCTGCTAATCCTAGCAGGATAAAGAAGATTTAAAGAGAGTGAGATGCCAGCTCTTTTCATTCAGTTAGTAGCTTCAAACATTTCTGGTATATGAATAACATGATGTTTTTCAATGGCAAAAATCAATGAATATTGTAAATGCACAAACAGTAATATCTCCACATTGCAAGGTGCAATTCTGAAATTTTTTGCTTTTTCCTGCTAATCCTAGCATGATAAAGAAGATTCAAAGAGAGTGAGATGCCAGCTCCTTTCATTCAGTCAGTATCTTCAAACATTTCTGGACGTTTTTCAATGGCAAAAATCAATGAATATTGTAAATGCACAAACAGTAATATCTCCGCATTGCAAGGTGCAATTCTGAAATTTTTTGCTTTTTCCTGCTAATCCTAGCATGATAAAGAAGATTCAAAGAGAGTGAGATGCCAGCTCTTTTCATTCAGTCAGTAGCTTCAAACATTTCTGGTATTTGAATAACATGATGTTTTTCAATGGCAAAAATCAATGAATATTGTAAATGCACAAACAGTAATATCTCCACATTGCAAGGTGCTATTCTGAAATTTTTTGCTTTTTCCTGCTAATCCTAGCATGATAAAGAAGATTCAAAGAGAGTGAGATGCCAGCTCTTTTCATTCAGTCAGTAGCTTCAAACATTTCTGGTATATGAATAACATGATGTTTTTCAATGGCAAAAATCAATGAATATTGTAAATGCACAAACAGTAATTTCTCCGCATTGCAAGGTGCAATTCTGAAATTTTTTGCTTTTTCCTGCTAATCCTAGCATGATAAAGAAGATTCAAAGAGAGTGAGATGCCAGCTCTTTTCATTCAGTCAGTAGCTTCAAACATTTCTGGACGTTTTTCAATGGCAAAAATCAATGAATATTGTAAATGCACAAACAGTAATATCTCCGCATTGCAAGGTGCAATTCTGAAATTTTTTGCTTTTTCCTGCTAATCCTAGCATGATAAAGAAGATTCAAAGAGAGTGAGATGCCAGCTCTTTTCATTCAGTCAGTAGCTTCAAACATTTCTGGACGTTTTTCAATGGCAAAAATCAATGAATATTGTAAATGCACAAACAGTAAGTTCTCCGCATTGCAAGGTGCAATTCTGAATTTTTTTGCTTTTTCCTGCTAATCCTAGCATGATAAAGAAGATTCAAAGAGAGTGAGATGCCAGCTCTTTTCATTCAGTCAGTAGCTTCAAACATTTCTGGTATATGAATAACATGATGTTTTTCAATGGCAAAAATCAATGAATATTGTAAATGCACAAACAGTAATATCTCCACATTGCAAGGTGCAATTCTGAAATTTTTTGCTTTTTCCTGCTAATCCTAGCATGATAAAGAAGATTCAAAGAGAGTGAGATGCCAGCTCCTTTCATTCAGTCAGTATCTTCAAACATTTCTGGACGTTTTTCAATGGCAAAAATCAATGAATATTGTAAATGCACAAACAGTAATATCTCCGCATTGCAAGGTGCAATTCTGAAATTTTTTGCTTTTTCCTGCTAATCCTAGCATGATAAAGAAGATTCAAAGAGAGTGAGATGCCAGCTCTTTTCATTCAGTCAGTAGCTTCAAACATTTCTGGTATTTGAATAACATGATGTTTTTCAATGGCAAAAATCAATGAATATTGTAAATGCACAAACAGTAATATCTCCACATTGCAAGGTGCTATTCTGAAATTTTTTGCTTTTTCCTGCTAATCCTAGCATGATAAAGAAGATTCAAAGAGAGTGAGATGCCAGCTCTTTTCATTCAGTCAGTAGCTTCAAACATTTCTGGTATATGAATAACATGATGTTTTTCAATGGCAAAAATCAATGAATATTGTAAATGCACAAACAGTAATTTCTCCGCATTGCAAGGTGCAATTCTGAAATTTTTTGCTTTTTCCTGCTAATCCTAGCATGATAAAGAAGATTCAAAGAGAGTGAGATGCCAGCTCTTTTCATTCAGTCAGTAGCTTCAAACATTTCTGGACGTTTTTCAATGGCAAAAATCAATGAATATTGTAAATGCACAAACAGTAATATCTCCGCATTGCAAGGTGCAATTCTGAAATTTTTTGCTTTTTCCTGCTAATCCTAGCATGATAAAGAAGATTCAAAGAGAGTGAGATGCCAGCTCTTTTCATTCAGTCAGTAGCTTCAAACATTTCTGGACGTTTTTCAATGGCAAAAATCAATGAATATTGTAAATGCACAAACAGTAAGTTCTCCGCATTGCAAGGTGCAATTCTGAATTTTTTTGCTTTTTCCTGCTAATCCTAGCATGATAAAGAAGATTCAAAGAGAGTGAGATGCCAGCTCTTTTCATTCAGTCAGTAGCTTCAAACATTTCTGGTATATGAATAACATGATGTTTTTCAATGGCAAAAATCAATGAATATTGTAAATGCACAAACAGTAATATCTCCACATTGCAAGGTGCAATTCTGAAATTTTTTGCTTTTTCCTGCTAATCCTAGCATGATAAAGAAGATTCAAAGAGAGTGAGAAGCCAGCTCTTTTCATTCAGTCAGTAGCTTCAAACATTTCTGGTATATGAATAACATGATGTTTTTCAATGGCAAAAATCAATGAATATTGTAAATGCACAAACAGTAATTTCTCCGCATTGCAAGGTGCAATTCTGAAATTTTTTGCATTTTCCTGCTAATCCTAGCATGATAAAGAAGATTCAAAGAGAGTGAGATGCCAGCTCTTTTCATTCAGTCAGTAGCTTCAAACATTTCTGGACGTTTTTCAATGGCAAAAATCAATGAATATTGTAAATGCACAAACAGTAATATCTCCGCATTGCAAGGTGCAATTCTGAAATTTTTTGCTTTTTCCTGCTAATCCTAGCATGATAAAGAAGATTCAAAGAGAGTGAGATGCCAGCTCTTTTCATTCAGTCAGTAGCTTCAAACATTTCTGGTATATGAATAACATGATGTTTTTCAATGGCAAAAATCAATGAATATTGTAAATGCACAAACAGTAATTTCTCCGCATTGCAAGGTGCAATTCTGAAATTTTTTGCTTTTTCCTGCTAATCCTAGCATGATAAAGAAGATTCAAAGAGAGTGAGATGCCAGCTCCTTTCATTCAGTCAGTAGCTTCAAACATTTCTGGACGTTTTTCAATGGCAAAAATCAATGAATATTGTAAATGCACAAACAGTAATTTCTCCGCATTGCAAGGTGCAATTCTGAAATTTTTTGCTTTTTCCTGCTAATCCTAGCATGATAAAGAAGATTCAAACAGAGTGAGATGCCAGCTCTTTTCATTCAGTCAGTAGCTTCAAACATTTCTGGTATATGAATAACATGATGTTTTTCAATGGCAAAAATCAATGAATATTGTAAATGCACAAACAGTAATTTCTCCGCATTGCAAGGTGCAATTCTGAAATTTTTTGCTTTTTCCTGCTAATCCTAGCATGATAAAGAAGATTCAAAGAGAGTGAGATGCCAGCTCTTTTCATTCAGTCAGTAGCTTCAAGCATTTCTGGTATATGAATAACATGATGTTTTTCAATGGCAAAAATCAATGAATATTGTAAATGCACAAACAGTAATTTCTCCGCATTGCAAGGTGCAATTCTGAAATTTTTTGCTTTTACCTGCTAATCCTAGCATGATAAAGAAGATTCAAAGAGAGTGAGATGCCAGCTCCTTTCATTCAGTCAGTAGCTTCAAACATTTCTGGACGTTTTTCAATGGCAAAAATCAATGAATATTGTAAATGCACAAACAGTAATTTCTCCGCATTGCAAGGTGCAATTCTGAAATTTTTTGCTTTTTCCTGCTAATCCTAGCATGATAAAGAAGATTCAAAGAGAGTGAGATGCCAGCTCTTTTCATTCAGTCAGTAGCTTCAAACATTTCTGGTATATGAATAACATGATGTTTTTCAATGGCAAAAATCAATGAATATTGTAAATGCACAAACAGTAATATCTCCACATTGCAAGGTGCAATTCTGAAATTTTTTGCTTTTTCCTGCTAATCCTAGCATGATAAAGAAGATTCAAAGAGAGTGAGATGCCAGCTCTTTTCATTCAGTCAGTAGCTTCAAACATTTCTGGACGTTTTTCAATGGCAAAAATCAATGAATATTGTAAATGCACAAACAGTAATATCTCCGCATTGCAAGGTGCAATTCTGAAATTTTTTGCTTTTTCCTGCTAATCCTAGCATGATAAAGAAGATTCAAAGAGAGTGAGATGCCAGCTCTTTTCATTCAGTCAGTAGCTTCAAACATTTCTGGACGTTTTTCAATGGCAAAAATCAATGAATATTGTAAATGCACAAACAGTAATATCTCCGCATTGCAAGGTGCAATTCTGAAATTTTTTGCTTTTTCCTGCTAATCCTAGCATGATAAAGAAGATTCAAAGAGAGTGAGATGCCAGCTCTTTTCATTCAGTCAGTAGCTTCAAACATTTCTGGTATATGAATAACATGATGTTTTTCAATGGCAAAAATCAATGAATATTGTAAATGCACAAACAGTAATATCTCCACATTGCAAGGTGCAATTCTAAAATTTTTTGCTTTTTCCTGCTAATCCTAGCATGATAAAGCAGATTCAAAGAGAGTGATATGCCAGCTCCTTTCATTCAGTCAGTAGCTTCAAACATTTCTGGACGTTTTTGAATGGCAAAAATCAATGAATATTGTAAATGCACAAACAGTAATATCTCCGCATTGCAAGGTGCAATTCTGAAATTTTTTGCTTTTTCCTGCTAATCCTAGCATGATAAAGAAGATTCAAAGAGAGTGAGATGCCAGCTCTTTTCATTCAGTCAGTAGCTTCAAACATTTCTGGACGTTTTTCAATGGCAAAAATCAATGAAAATTGTAAATGCACAAACAGTAATTTCTCCGCATTGCAAGGTGCAATTCTGAAATTTTTTGCTTTTTCCTGCTAATCCTAGCATGATAAAGAAGATTCAAAGAGAGTGAGATGCCAGCTCTTTTCATTCAGTCAGTAGCTTCAAACATTTCTGGTATATGAATAACATGATGTTTTTCAATGGCAAAAATCAATGAATATTGTAAATGCACAAACAGTAATATCTCCACATTGCAAGGTGCAATTCTGAAATTTTTTGCTTTTTCCTGCTAATCCTAGCATGATAAAGAAGATTCAAAGAGAGTGAGATGCCAGCTCTTTTCATTCAGTCAGTAGCTTCAAACATTTCTGGTATATGAATAACATGATGTTTTTCAATGGCAAAAATCAATGAATATTGTAAATGCACAAACAGTAATATCTCCACATTGCAAGGTGCAATTCTGAAATTTTTTTTTTTTTCCTGCTAATCCTAGCATGATAAAGAAGATTCAAAGAGAGTGAGATGCCAGCTCTTTTCATTCAGTCAGTAGCTTCAAACATTTCTGGTATATGAATAACATGATGTTTTTCAATTCCAAAAATCAATGAATATTGTAAATGCACAAACAGTAATTTCTCCGCATTGCAAGGTGCAATTCTGAAATTTTTTGCATTTTCCTGCTAATCCTAGCATGATAAAGAAGATTCAAAGAGAGTGAGATGCCAGCTCTTTTCATTCAGTCAGTAGCTTCAAACATTTCTGGACGTTTTTCAATGGCAAAAATCAATGAATATTGTAAATGCACAAACAGTAATATCTCCGCATTGCAAGGTGCAATTCTGAAATTTTTTGCTTTTTCCTGCTAATCCTAGCATGATAATAAGATTCAAAGAGAGTGAGATGCCAGCTCTTTTCATTCAGTCAGTAGCTTCAAACATTTCTGGTATATGAATAACATGATGTTTTTCAATGGCAAAAATCAATGAATATTGTAAATGCACAAACAGTAATATCTCCACATTGCAAGGTGCAATTCTGAAATTTTTTGCTTTTTCCTGCTAATCCTAGCATGATAAAGAAGATTCAAAGAGAGTGAGATGCCAGCTCTTTTCATTCAGTCAGTAGCTTCAAACATTTCTGGTATATGAATAACATGATGTTTTTCAATGGCAAAAATCAATGAATATTGTAAATGCACAAACAGTAATTTCTCCGCATTGCAAGGTGCAATTCTGAAATTTTTTGCATTTTCCTGCTAATCCTAGCATGATAAAGAAGATTCAAAGAGAGTGAGATGCCAGCTCTTTTCATTCAGTCAGTAGCTTAAAACATTTCTGGACATTTTTCAATGGCAAAAATCAATGAATATTGTAAATGCACAAACAGTAATATCTCCGCATTGCAAGGTGCAATTCTGAAATTTTTTGCTTTTTCCTGCTAATCCTAGCATGATAAAGAAGATTCAAAGAGAGTGAGATGCCAGCTCTTTTCATTCAGTCAGTAGCTTCAAACATTTCTGGTATATGAATAACATGATGTTTTTCAATGGCAAAAATCAATGAATATTGTAAATGCACAAACAGTAATTTCTCCGCATTGCAAGGTGCAATTCTGAAATTTTTTGCTTTTTCCTGCTAATCCTAGCATGATAAAGAAGATTCAAAGAGAGTGAGATGCCAGCTCCTTTCATTCAGTCAGTAGCTTCAAACATTTCTGGACGTTTTTCAATGGCAAAAATCAATGAATATTGTAAATGCACAAACAGTAATTTCTCCGCATTGCACGGTGCAATTCTGAAATTTTTTGCTTTTTCCTGCTAATCCTAGCATGATAAAGAAGATTCAAAGAGAGTGAGATGGCAGCTCTTTTCATTCAGTCAGTAGCTTCAAACATTTCTGGTATATGAATAACATGATGTTTTTCAATGGCAAAAATCAATGAATATTGTAAAGGCACAAACAGTAATTTCTCCGCATTGCAAGGTGCAATTCTGAAATTTTTTGCTTTTTCCTGCTAATCCTAGCATGATAAAGAAGATTCAAAGAGAGTGAGATGCCAGCTCTTTTCATTCAGTCAGTAGCTTCAAGCATTTCTGGTATATGAATAACATGATGTTTTTCAATGGCAAAAATCAATGAATATTGTAAATGCACAAACAGTAATTTCTCCGCATTGCAAGGTGCAATTCTGAAATTTTTTGCTTTTACCTGCTAATCCTAGCATGATAAAGAAGATTCAAAGAGAGTGAGATGCCAGCTCCTTTCATTCAGTCAGTAGCTTCAAACATTTCTGGACGTTTTTCAATGGCAAAAATCAATGAATATTGTAAATGCACAAACAGTAATTTCTCCGCATTGCAAGGTGCAATTCTGAAATTTTTTGCTTTTTCCTGCTAATCCTAGCATGATAAAGAAGATTCAAAGAGAGTGAGATGCCAGCTCTTTTCATTCAGTCAGTAGCTTCAAACATTTCTGGTATATGAATAACATGATGTTTTTCAATGGCAAAAATCAATGAATATTGTAAATGCACAAACAGTAATATCTCCACATTGCAAGGTGCAATTCTGAAATTTTTTGCTTTTTCCTGCTAATCCTAGCATGATAAAGAAGATTCAAAGAGAGTGAGATGCCAGCTCTTTTCATTCAGTCAGTAGCTTCAAACATTTCTGGACGTTTTTCAATGGCAAAAATCAATGAATATTGTAAATGCACAAACAGTAATATCTCCGCATTGCAAGGTGCAATTCTGAAATTTTTTGCTTTTTCCTGCTAATCCTAGCATGATAAAGAAGATTCAAAGAGAGTGAGATGCCAGCTCTTTTCATTCAGTCAGTAGCTTCAAACATTTCTGGACGTTTTTCAATGGCAAAAATCAATGAATATTGTAAATGCACAAACAGTAATATCTCCGCATTGCAAGGTGCAATTCTGAAATTTTTTGCTTTTTCCTGCTAATCCTAGCATGATAAAGAAGATTCAAAGAGAGTGAGATGCCAGCTCTTTTCATTCAGTCAGTAGCTTCAAACATTTCTGGTATATGAATAACATGATGTTTTTCAATGGCAAAAATCAATGAATATTGTAAATGCACAAACAGTAATATCTCCACATTGCAAGGTGCAATTCTAAAATTTTTTGCTTTTTCCTGCTAATCCTAGCATAATAAAGTAGATTCAAAGAGAGTGAGATGCCAACTCCTTTCATTCAGTCAGTAGCTTCAAACATTTCTGGACGTTTTTCAATGGCAAAAATCAATGAATATTGTAAATGCACAAACAGTAATATCTCCGCATTGCAAGGTGCAATTCTGAAATTTTTTGCTTTTTCCTGCTAATCCTAGCATGATAAAGAAGATTCAAAGAGAGTGAGATGCCAGCTCTTTTCATTCAGTCAGTAGCTTCAAACATTTCTGGACGTTTTTCAATGGCAAAAATCAATGAAAATTGTAAATGCACAAACAGTAATTTCTCCGCATTGCAAGGTGCAATTCTGAAATTTTTTGCTTTTTCCTGCTAATCCTAGCATGATAAAGAAGATTCAAAGAGAGGGAGATGCCAGCTCTTTTCATTCAGTCAGTAGCTTCAAACATTTCTGGTATATGAATAACATGTTTTTCAATGGCAAAAATCAATGAATATTGTAAATGCACAAACAGTAATATCTCCACATTGCAAGGTGCAATTCTGAAATTTTTTGCTTTTTCCTGCTAATCCTAGCATGATAAAGAAGATTCAAAGAGAGTGAGATGCCAGCTCTTTTCATTCAGTCAGTAGCTTCAAACATTTCTGGTATATGAATAACATGATGTTTTTCAATGGCAAAAATCAATGAATATTGTAAATGCACAAACAGTAATATCTCCACATTGCAAGGTGCAATTCTGAATTTTTTTGCTTTTTCCTGCTAATCCTAGCATGATAAAGAAGATTCAAAGAGAGTGAGATGCCAGCTCCTTTCATTCAGTCAGTAGCTTCAAACATTTCTGGACGTTTTTCAATGGCAAAAATCAATGAATATTTTAAATGCACAAACAGTAATTTCTCCGCATTGCAAGGTGCAATTCTGAAATTTTTGGCTTTTTCCTGCTAATCCTAGCATGATAAAGAAGATTCAAAGAGAGTGAGATGCCAGCTCTTTTCATTCAGTCAGTAGCTTCAAACATTTCTGGTATATGAATAACATGATGTTTTTCAATGGCAAAAATCAATGAATATTGTAAATGCACAAACAGTAATTTCTCCGCATTGCAAGGTGCAATTCTGAAATTTTTTGCTTTTTCCTGCTAATCCTAGCATGATAAAGAAGATTCAAAGAGAGTGAGATGCCAGCTCCTTTCATTCAGTCAGTAGCTTCAAACATTTCTGGATGTTTTTCAATGGCAAAAATCAATGAATATTGTAAATGCACAAACAGTAATCTCTCCGCATTGCAAGGTGCAATTCTGAAATTTTTTGCTTTTTCCTGCTAATCCTAGCATGATAAAGAAGATTCAAAGAGAGTGAGATGCCAGCTCTTTTCATTCAGTCAGTAGCTTCAAACATTTCTGGTATATGAATAACATGATGTTTTTCAATGGCAAAAATCAATGAATATTGTAAATGCACAAACAGTAATATCTCCACATTGCAAGGTGCAATTCTGAAATTTTTTGCTTTTTCCTGCTAATCCTAGCATGATAAAGAAGATTCAAAGAGAGTGAGATGCCAGCTCCTTTCATTCAGTCAGTAGCTTCAAACATTTCTGGACGTTTCTCAATGGCAAAAATCAATGAATATTGTAAATGCACAAACAGTAATTTCTCCGCATTGCAAGGTGCAATTCTGAAATTTTTTGCTTTTTCCTGCTAATACTAGCATGATAAAGAAGATTCAAAGAGAGTGAGATGCCAGCTCTTTTCATTCAGTCAGTAGCTTCAAACATTTCTGGTATATGAATAACATGTTTTTCAATGGCAAAAATCAAGGATTATTGTAAATGCACAAACAGTAATATCTCCACATTGCAAGGTGCAATTCTGAAATTTTTTGCTTTTTCCTGCTAATGCTAGCATGATAAAGAAGATTCAAAGAGAGTGAGATGCCAGCTCTTTTCATTCAGTCAGTAGCTTCAAACATTTCTGGACGTTTTTCAATGGCAAAAATCAATGAATATTGTAAATGCACAAACAGTAATATCTCCGCATTGCAAGGTGCAATTCTGAAATTTTTTGCTTTTTCCTGCTAATCCTAGCATGATAAAGAAGATTCAAAGAGAGTGAGATGCCAGCTCTTTTCATTCAGTCAGTAGCTTCAAACATTTCTGGACGTTTTTCAATGGCAAAAATCAATGAATATTGTAAATGCACAAACAGTAATATCTCCGAATTGCAAGGTGCAATTCTGAAATTTTTTGCTTTTTCCTGCTAATCCTAGCATGATACAGAAGATTTAAAGAGAGTGAGATGCCAGCTCTTTTCATTCAGTTAGTAGCTTCAAACATTTCTGGTATATGAATAACATGATGTTTTTCAATGGCAAAAATCAATGAATATTGTAAATGCACAAACAGTAATATCTCCACATTGCAAGGTGCAATTCTGAAATTTTTTGCTTTTTCCTGCTAATCCTAGCATGATAAAGAAGATTCAAAGAGAGTGAGATGCCAGCTCCTTTCATTCAGTCAGTAGCTTCAAACATTTCAGGACGTTTTTCAATGGCAAAAATCAATGAATATTGTAAATGCACAAACAGTAATATCTCCGCATTGCAAGGTGCAATTCTGAAATTTTTTGCTTTTTCCTGCTAATCCTAGCATGATAAAGAAGATTCAAAGAGAGTGAGATGCCAGCTCTTTTCATTCAGTCAGTAGCTTCAAACATTTCTGGACGTTTTTCAATGGCAAAAATCAATGAATATTGTAAATGCACAAACAGTAATTTCTCCGCATTGCAAGGTGCAATTCTGAAATTTTTTGCTTTTTCCTGCTAATCCTAGCATGATAAAGAAGATTCAAAGGGAGTGAGATGCCAGCTCTTTTCATTCAGTCAGTAGCTTCAAACATTTCTGGTATATGAATAACATGATGTTTTTCAATGGCAAAAATCAATGAATATTGTAAATGCACAAACAGTAATATCTCCACATTGCAAGGTGCAATTCTGAAATTTTTTGCTTTTTCCTGCTAATCCTAGCATGATAAAGAAGATTCAAAGAGAGTGAGATGCCAGCTCTTTTCATTCAGTCAGTAGCTTCAAACATTTCTGGACGTTTTTCAATGGCAAAAATCAATGAATATTGTAAATGCACAAACAGTAATATCTCCGTATTGCAAGGTGCAATTCTGAAATTTTTTGCTTTTTCCTGCTAATCCTAGCATGATAAAGAAGATTCAAAGAGAGTGAGATGCCAGCTCTTTTCATTCAGTCAGTAGCTTCAAACATTTCTGGTATATGAATAACATGATGTTTTTCAATGGCAAAAATCAATGAATATTGTAAATGCACAAACAGTAATTTCTCCGCATTGCAAGGTGCAATTCTGAAATTTTTTGCTTTTTCCTGCTAATCCTAGCATGATAAAGAAGATTCAAAGAGAGTGAGATGCCAGCTCCTTTCATTCAGTCAGTAGCTTCAAACATTTCTGGACGTTTTTCAATGGCAAAAATCAATGAATATTGTAAATGCACAAACAGTAATTTCTCCGCATTGCAAGGTGCAATTCTGAAATTTTTTGCTTTTTCCTGCTAATCCTAGCATGATAAAGAAGATTCAAAGAGAGTGAGATGCCAGCTCTTTTCATTCAGTCAGTAGCTTCAAACATTTCTGGTATATGAATAACATGATGTTTTTCAATGGCAAAAATCAATGAATATTGTAAATGCACAAACAGTAATTTCTCCGCATTGCAAGGTGCAATTCTGAAATTTTTTGCTTTTTCCTGCTAATCCTAGCATGATAAAGAAGATTCAAAGAGAGTGAGATGCCAGCTCTTTTCATTCAGTCAGTAGCTTCAAACATTTCTGGTATATGAATAACATGATGTTTTTCAATGGCAAAAATCAATGAATATTGTAAATGCACAAACAGTAATTTCTCCGCATTGCAAGGTGCAATTCTGAAATTTTTTGCTTTTTACTGCTAATCCTAGCATGATAAAGAAGATTCAAAGAGAGTGAGATGCCAGCTCCTTTCATTCAGTCAGTAGCTTCAAACATTTCTGGACGTTTTTCAATGGCAAAAATCAATGAATATTGTAAATGCACAAACAGTAATTTCTCCGCATTGCAAGGTGCAATTCTGAAATTTTTTGCTTTTTCCTGCTAATCCTAGCATGATAAAGAAGATTCAAAGAGAGTGAGATGCCAGCTCTTTTCATTCAGTCAGTAGCTTCAAACATTTCTGGTATATGAATAACATGATGTTTTTCAATGGCAAAAATCAATGAATATTGTAAATGCACAAACAGTAATATCTCCACATTGCAAGGTGCAATTCTGAAATTTTTTGCTTTTTCCTGCTAATCCTAGCATGATAAAGAAGATTCAAAGAGAGTGAGATGCCAGCTCTTTTCATTCAGTCAGTAGCTTCAAACATTTCTGGTATATGAATAACATGATGTTTTTCAATGGCAAAAATCAATGAATATTGTAAATGCACAAACAGTAATTTCTCCGCATTGCAAGGTGCAATTCTAAATTTTTTTGCTTTTTCCTGCTAATCCTAGCATGATAAAGAAGATTCAAAGAGAGTGAGATGCCAGCTCCTTTCATTCAGTCAGTAGCTTCAAACATTTCTGGACGTTTTTCAATGGCAAAAATCAATGAATATTGTAAATGCACAAACAGTAATTTCTCCGCATTGCAAGGTGCAATTCTGAAATTTTTGGCTTTTTCCTGCTAATCCTAGCATGATAAAGAAGATTCAAAGAGAGTGAGATCCCAGCTCTTTTCATTCAGTCAGTAGCTTCAAACATTTCTGGTATATGAATAACATGATGTTTTTCAATGGCAAAAATCAATGAATATTGTAAATGCACAAACAGTAATTTCTCCGCATTGCAAGGTGCAATTCTGAAATTTTTTGCTTTTTCCTGCTAATCCTAGCATGATAAAGAAGATTCAAAGAGAGTGAGATGCCAGCTCCTTTCATTCAGTCAGTAGCTTCAAACATTTCTGGACGTTTTTCAATGGCAAAAATCAATGAATATTGTAAATGCACAAACAGTAATTTCTCCGCATTGCAAGGTGCAATTCTGAAATTTTTTGCTTTTTCCTGCTAATCCTAGCATGATAAAGAAGATTCAAAGAGAGTGAGATGCCAGCTCTTTTCATTCAGTCAGTAGCTTCAAACATTTCTGGTATATGAATAACATGATGTTTTTCAATGGCAAAAATCAATGAATATTGTAAATGCACAAACAGTAATATCTCCACATTGCAAGGTGCAATTCTGAAATTTTTTGCTTTTTCCTGCTAATCCTAGCATGATAAAGAAGATTCAAAGAGAGTGAGATGCCAGCTCTTTTCATTCAGTCAGTAGCTTCAAACATTTCTGGTATATGAATAACATGATGTTTTTCAATGGGAAAAATCAATGAATATTGTAAATGCACAAACAGTAATATCTCCGCATTGCAAGGTGCAATTCTGAAATTTTTTGCTTTTTCCTGCTAATCCTAGCATGATAAAGAAGATTCCAAGAGAATGATATGCCAGCTCTTTTCATTCAGTCAGTAGCTTCAAACATTTCTGGACGTTTTTCAATGGCAAAAATCAATGAAAATTGTAAATGCACAAACAGTAATTTCTCCGCATTGCAAGGTGCAATTCTGAAATTTTTTGCTTTTTCCTGCTAATCCTAGCATGATAAAGAAGATTTAAAGAGAGTGAGATGCCAGCTCTTTTCATTCAGTCTGTAGCTTCAAACATTTCTGGTATATGAATAACATGATGTTTTTCAATGGCAAAAATCAATGAATATTGTAAATGCACAAACAGTAATATCTCCACATTGCAAGGTGCAATTCTGAAATTTTTTGCTTTTTCCTGCTAATCCTAGCATGATAAAGAAGATTCAAAGAGAGTGAGATGCCAGCTCTTTTCATTCAGTCAGTAGCTTCAAACATTTCTGGTATATGAATAACATGATGTTTTTCAATGGCAAAAATCAATGAATATTGTAAATGCACAAACAGTAATTTCTCCGCATTGCAAGGTGCAATTCTAAATTTTTTTGCTTTTTCCTGCTAATCCTAGCATGATAAAGAAGATTCAAAGAGAGTGAGATGCCAGCTCCTTTCATTCAGTCAGTAGCTTCAAACATTTCTGGACGTTTTTCAATGGCAAAAATCAATGAATATTGTAAATGCACAAACAGTAATTTCTCCGCATTGCAAGGTGCAATTCTGAAATTTTTTGCTTTTTCCTGCTAATCCTAGCATGATAAAGAAGATTCAAAGAGAGTGAGATCCCAGCTCTTTTCATTCAGTCAGTAGCTTCAAACATTTCTGGTATATGAATAACATGATGTTTTTCAATGGCAAAAATCAATGAATATTGTAAATGCACAAACAGTAATTTCTCCGCATTGCAAGGTGCAATTCTGAAATTTTTTGCTTTTTCCCGCTAATCCTAGCATGATAAAGAAGATTCAAAGAGAGTGAGATGCCAGCTCCTTTCATTCAGTCAGTAGCTTCAAACATTTCTGGATGTTTTTCAATGGCAAAAATCAATGAATATTGTAAATGCACAAACAGTAATTTCTCCGCATTGCAAGGTGCAATTCTGAAATTTTTGGCTTTTTCCTGCTAATCCTAGCATGATAAAGAAGATTCAAAGAGAGTGAGATGCCAGCTCTTTTCATTCAGTCAGTAGCTTCAAACATTTCTGGTATATGAATAACATGATGTTTTTCAATGGCAAAAATCAATGAATATTGTAAATGCACAAACAGTAATATCTCCACATTGCAAGGTGCAATTCTGAATTTTTTTGCTTTTTCCTGCTAATCCTAGCATGATAAAGAAGATTCAAAGAGAGTGAGATGCCAGCTCTTTTCATTCAGTCAGTAGCTTCAAACATTTCTGGACGTTTTTCAATGGCAAAAATCAATGAATATTGTAAATGCACAAACAGTAATATCTCCGCATTGCAAGGTGCAATTCTGAAATTTTTTGCTTTTTCCTGCTAATCCTAGCATGATAAAGAAGATTCAAAGAGAGTGAGATGCCAGCTCTTTTCATTCAGTCAGTAGCTTCAAACATTTCTGGACGTTTTTCAATGGCAAAAATCAATGAATATTGTAAATGCACAAACAGTAATATCTCCGCATTGCAAGGTGCAATTCTGAAATTTTTTGCTTTTTCCTGCTAATCCTAGCATGATAAAGAAGATTTAAAGAGAGTGAGATGCCAGCTCTTTTCATTCAGTTAGTAGCTTCAAACATTTCTGGTATATGAATAACATGATGTTTTTCAATGGCAAAAATCAATGAATATTGTAAATGCACAAACAGTAATATCTCCACATTGCAAGGTGCAATTCTGAAATTTTTTGCTTTTTCCTGCTAATCCTAGCATGATAAAGAAGATTCAAAGAGAGTGAGATGCCAGCTCCTTTCATTCAGTCAGTAGCTTCAAACATTTCTGGACGTTTTTCAATGGCAAAAATCAATGAATATTGTAAATGCACAAACAGTAATATCTCCGCATTGCAAGGTGCAATTCTGAAATTTTTTGCTTTTTCCTGCTAATCCTAGCATGATAAAGAAGATTCAAAGAGAGTGAGATGCCAGCTCTTTTCATTCAGTCAGTAGCTTCAAACATTTCTGGACGTTTTTCAATGGCAAAAATCAATGAATATTGTAAATGCACAAACAGTAATTTCTCCGCATTGCAAGGTGCAATTCTGAAATTTTTTGCTTTTTCCTGCTAATCCTAGCATGATAAAGATTAAAAGAGAGTGAGATGCCAGCTCTTTTCATTCAGTCAGTAGCTTCAAACATTTCTGGTATATGAATAACATGATGTTTTTCAATGGCAAAAATCAATGAATATTGTAAATGCACAAACAGTAATATCTCCACATTGCAAGGTGCAATTCTGAAATTTTTTGCTTTTTCCTGCTAATCCTAGCATGATAAAGAAGATTCAAAGAGAGTGAGATGCCAGCTCCTTTCATTCAGTCAGTAGCTTCAAACATTTCTGGACGTTTTTCAATGGCAAAAATCAATGAATATTGTAAATGCACAAACAGTAATATCTCCGCATTGCAAGGTGCAATTCTGAAATTTTTTGCTTTTTCCTGCTAATCCTAGCATGATAAAGAAGATTCAAAGAGAGTGAGATGCCAGCTCTTTTCATTCAGTCAGTAGCTTCAAACATTTCTGGACGTTTTTCAATGGCAAAAATCAATGAATATTGTAAATGCACAAACAGTAATTTCTCCGCATTGCAAGGTGCAATTCTGAAATTTTTTGCTTTTTCCTGCTAATCCTAGCATGATAAAGATTAAAAGAGAGTGAGATGCCAGCTCTTTTCATTCAGTCAGTAGCTTCAAACATTTCTGGTATATGAATAACATGATGTTTTTCAATGGCAAAAATCAATGAATATTGTAAATGCACAAACAGTAATATCTCCACATTGCAAGGTGCAATTCTGAAATTTTTTGCTTTTTCCTGCTAATCCTAGCATGATAAAGAAGATTCAAAGAGAGTGAGATGCCAGCTCTTTTCATTCAGTCAGTAGCTTCAAACATTTCTGGTATATGAATAACATGATGTTTTTCAATGGCAAAAATCAATGAATATTGTAAATGCACAAACAGTAATATCTCCACATTGCAAGGTGCAATTCTGAATTTTTTTGCTTTTTCCTGCTAATCCTAGCATGATAAAGAAGATTCAAAGAGAGTGAGATGCCAGCTCTTTTCATTCAGTCAGTAGCTTCAAACATTTCTGGACGTTTTTCAATGGCAAAAATCAATGAATATTGTAAATGCACAAACAGTAATATCTCCGCATTGCAAGGTGCAATTCTGAAATTTTTTGCTTTTTCCTGCTAATCCTAGCATGATAAAGAAGATTCAAAGAGAGTGAGATGCCAGCTCTTTTCATTCAGTCAGTAGCTTCAAACATTTCTGGACGTTTTTCAATGGCAAAAATCAATGAATATTGTAAATGCACAAACAGTAATATCTCCGCATTGCAAGGTGCAATTCTGAAATTTTTTGCTTTTTCCTGCTAATCCTAGCATGATAAAGAAGATTTAAAGAGAGTGAGATGCCAGCTCTTTTCATTCAGTTAGTAGCTTCAAACATTTCTGGTATATGAATAACATGATGTTTTTCAATGGCAAAAATCAATGAATATTGTAAATGCACAAACAGTAATATCTCCACATTGTAAGGTGCAATTCTGAAATTTTTTGCTTTTTCCTGCTAATCCTAGCATGATAAAGAAGATTCAAAGAGAGTGAGATGCCAGCTCCTTTCATTCAGTCAGTAGCTTCAAACATTTCTGGACGTTTTTCAATGGCAAAAATCAATGAATATTGTAAATGCACAAACAGTAATATCTCCGCATTGCAAGGTGCAATTCTGAAATTTTTTGCTTTTTCCTGCTAATCCTAGCATGATAAAGAAGATTCAAAGAGAGTGAGATGCCAGCTCTTTTCATTCAGTCAGTAGCTTCAAACATTTCTGGACGTTTTTCAATGGCAAAAATCAATGAATATTGTAAATGCACAAACAGTAATTTCTCCGCATTGCAAGGTGCAATTCTGAAATTTTTTGCTTTTTCCTGCTAATCCTAGCATGATAAAGATTAAAAGAGAGTGAGATGCCAGCTCTTTTCATTCAGTCAGTAGCTTCAAACATTTCTGGTATATGAATAACATGATGTTTTTCAATGGCAAAAATCAATGAATATTGTAAATGCACAAACAGTAATATCTCCACATTGCAAGGTGCAATTCTGAAATTTTTTGCTTTTTCCTGCTAATCCTAGCATGATAAAGAAGATTCAAAGAGAGTGAGATGCCAGCTCCTTTCATTCAGTCAGTAGCTTCAAACATTTCTGGACGTTTTTCAATGGCAAAAATCAATGAATATTGTAAATGCACAAACAGTAATATCTCCGCATTGCAAGGTGCAATTCTGAAATTTTTTGCTTTTTCCTGCTAATCCTAGCATGATAAAGAAGATTCAAAGAGAGTGAGATGCCAGCTCTTTTCATTCAGTCAGTAGCTTCAAACATTTCTGGACGTTTTTCAATGGCAAAAATCAATGAATATTGTAAATGCACAAACAGTAATTTCTCCGCATTGCAAGGTGCAATTCTGAAATTTTTTGCTTTTTCCTGCTAATCCTAGCATGATAAAGATTAAAAGAGAGTGAGATGCCAGCTCTTTTCATTCAGTCAGTAGCTTCAAACATTTCTGGTATATGAATAACATGATGTTTTTCAATGGCAAAAATCAATGAATATTGTAAATGCACAAACAGTAATATCTCCACATTGCAAGGTGCAATTCTGAAATTTTTTGCTTTTTCCTGCTAATCCTAGCATGATAAAGAAGATTCAAAGAGAGTGAGATGCCAGCTCTTTTCATTCAGTCAGTAGCTTCAAACATTTCTGGTATATGAATAACATGATGTTTTTCAATGGGAAAAATCAATGAATATTGTAAATGCACAAACAGTAATATCTCCACATTGCAAGGTGCAATTCTGAAATTTTTTGCTTTTTCCTGCTAATCCTAGCATGATAAAGAAGATTCAAAGAGAGTGAGATGCCAGCTCTTTTCATTCAGTCAGTAGCTTCAAACATTTCTGGACGTTTTTCAAAGGCAAAAATCAATGAATATTGTAAATGCACAAACAGTAATATCTCCGCATTGCAAGGTGCAATTCTGAAATTTTTTGCTTTTTCCTGCTAATCCTAGCATGATAAAGAAGATTCAAAGAGAGTGAGATGCCAGCTCTTTTCATTCAGTCAGTAGCTTCAAACATTTCTGGACGTTTTTCAATGGCAAAAATCAATGAATATTGTAAACGCACAAACAGTAATATCTCCGCATTGCAAGGTGCAATTCTGAAATTTTTTGCTTTTTCCTGCTAATCCTAGCATGATAAAGAAGATTCAAAGAGAGTGAGATGCCAGCTCTTTTCATTCAGTCAGTAGCTTCAAACATTTCTGGTATATGAATAACATGATGTTTTTCAATGGCAAAAATCAATGAATATTGTAAATGCACAAACAGTAATATCTCCACATTGCAAGGTGCAATTCTGAAATTTTTTGCTTTTTCCTGCTAATCCTAGCATGATAAAGAAGATTCAAAGAGAGTGAGATGCCAGCTCCTTTCATTCAGTCAGTAGCTTCAAACATTTCAGGACGTTTTTCAATGGCAAAAATCAATGAATATTGTAAATGCACAAACAGTAATATCTCCGCATTGCAAGGTGCAATTCTGAAATTTTTTGCTTTTTCCTGCTAATCCTAGCATGATAAAGAAGATTCCAAGAGAATGATATGCCAGCTCTTTTCATTCAGTCAGTAGCTTCAAACATTTCTGGACGTTTTTCAATGGCAAAAATCAATGAAAATTGTAAATGCACAAACAGTAATTTCTCCGCATTGCAAGGTGCAATTCTGAAATTTTTTGCTTTTTCCTGCTAATCCTAGCATGATAAAGAAGATTTAAAGAGAGTGAGATGCCAGCTCTTTTCATTCAGTCTGTAGCTTCAAACATTTCTGGTATATGAATAACATGATGTTTTTCAATGGCAAAAATCAATGAATATTGTAAATGCACAAACAGTAATATCTCCACATTGCAAGGTGCAATTCTGAAATTTTTTGCTTTTTCCTGCTAATCCTAGCATGATAAAGAAGATTCAAAGAGAGTGAGATGCCAGCTCTTTTCATTCAGTCAGTAGCTTCAAACATTTCTGGTATATGAATAACATGATGTTTTTCAATTGCAAAAATCAATGAATATTGTAAATGCACAAACAGTAATTTCTCCGCATTGCAAGGTGCAATTCTAAATTTTTTTGCTTTTTCCTGCTAATCCTAGCATGATAAAGAAGATTCAAAGAGAGTGAGATGCCAGCTCCTTTCATTCAGTCAGTAGCTTCAAACATTTCTGGACGTTTTTCAATGGCAAAAATCAATGAATATTGTAAATGCACAAACAGTAATTTCTCCGCATTGCAAGGTGCAATTCTGAAATTTTTTGCTTTTTCCTGCTAATCCTAGCATGATAAAGAAGATTCAAAGAGAGTGAGATCCCAGCTCTTTTCATTCAGTCAGTAGCTTCAAACATTTCTGGTATATGAATAACATGATGTTTTTCAATGGCAAAAATCAATGAATATTGTAAATGCACAAACAGTAATTTCTCCGCATTGCAAGGTGCAATTCTGAAATGTTTTGCTTTTTCCCGCTAATCCTAGCATGATAAAGAAGATTCAAAGAGAGTGAGATGCCAGCTCCTTTCATTCAGTCAGTAGCTTCAAACATTTCTGGATGTTTTTCAATGGCAAAAATCAATGAATATTGTAAATGCACAAACAGTAATTTCTCCGCATTGCAAGGTGCAATTCTGAAATTTTTGGCTTTTTCCTGCTAATCCTAGCATGATAAAGAAGATTCAAAGAGAGTGAGATGCCAGCTCTTTTCATTCAGTCAGTAGCTTCAAACATTTCTGGTATATGAATAACATGATGTTTTTCAATGGCAAAAATCAATGAATATTGTAAATGCACAAACAGTAATATCTCCACATTGCAAGGTGCAATTCTGAATTTTTTTGCTTTTTCCTGCTAATCCTAGCATGATAAAGAAGATTCAAAGAGAGTGAGATGCCAGCTCTTTTCATTCAGTCAGTAGCTTCAAACATTTCTGGACGTTTTTCAATGGCAAAAATCAATGAATATTGTAAATGCACAAACAGTAATATCTCCGCATTGCAAGGTGCAATTCTGAAATTTTTTGCTTTTTCCTGCTAATCCTAGCATGATAAAGAAGATTCAAAGAGAGTGAGATGCCAGCTCTTTTCATTCAGTCAGTAGCTTCAAACATTTCTGGACGTTTTTCAATGGCAAAAATCAATGAATATTGTAAATGCACAAACAGTAATATCTCCGCATTGCAAGGTGCAATTCTGAAAATTTTTGCTTTTTCCTGCTAATCCTAGCATGATAAAGAAGATTTAAAGAGAGTGAGATGCCAGCTCTTTTCATTCAGTTAGTAGCTTCAAACATTTCTGGTATACGAATAACATGATGTTTTTCAATGGCAAAAATCAATTAATATTGTAAATGCACAAACAGTAATATCTCCACATTGCAAGGTGCAATTCTGAAATTTTTTGCTTTTTCCTGCTAATCCTAGCATGATAAAGAAGATTCAAAGAGAGTGAGATGCCAGCTCCTTTCATTCAGTCAGTAGCTTCAAACATTTCTGGACGTTTTTCAATGGCAAAAATCAATGAATATTGTAAATGCACAAACAGTAATATCTCCGCATTGCAAGGTGCAATTCTGAAATTTTTTGCTTTTTCCTGCTAATCCTAGCATGATAAAGAAGATTCAAAGAGAGTGAGATGCCAGCTCTTTTCATTCAGTCAGTAGCTTCAAACATTTCTGGACGTTTTTCAATGGCAAAAATCAATGAATATTGTAAATGCACAAACAGTAATTTCTCCGCATTGCAAGGTGCAATTCTGAAATTTTTTGCTTTTTCCTGCTAATCCTAGCATGATAAAGATTAAAAGAGAGTGAGATGCCAGCTCTTTTCATTCAGTCAGTAGCTTCAAACATTTCTGGTATATGAATAACATGATGTTTTTCAATGGCAAAAAGCAATGAATATTGTAAATGCACAAACAGTAATATCTCCACATTGCAAGGTGCAATTCTGAAATTTTTTGCTTTTTCCTGCTAATCCTAGCATGATAAAGAAGATTCAAAGAGAGTGAGATGCCAGCTCTTTTCATTCAGTCAGTAGCTTCAAACATTTCTGGTATATGAATAACATGATGTTTTTCAATGGCAAAAATCAATGAATATTGTAAATGCACAAACAGTAATTTCTCCGCATTGCAAGGTGCAATTCTGAAATTTTTTGCTTTTTCCTGCTAATCCTAGCACGATAAAGAAGATTCAAAGAGAGTGAGATCCCAGCTCTTTTCATTCAGTCAGTAGCTTCAAACATTTCTGGACGTTTTTCAATGGCAAAAATCAATGAATATTGTAAATGCACAAACAGTAATATCTCCGCATTGCAAGGTGCAATTCTGAAATTTTTTGCTTTTTCCTGCTAATCCTAGCATGATAAAGAAGATTCAAAGAGAGTGAGATGCCAGCTCTTTTCATTCAGTCAGTAGCTTCAAACATTTCTGGTATATGAATAACATGATGTTTTTCAATGGCAAAAATCAATGAATATTGTAAATGCACAAACAGTAATTTCTCCGCATTGCAAGGTGCAATTCTGAAATTTTTTGCTTTTTCCTGCTAATCCTAGCATGATAAAGAAGATTCAAAGAGAGTGAGATGCCAGCTCCTTTCATTCAGTCAGTAGCTTCAAACATTTCTGGACGTTTTTCAATGGCAAAAATCAATGAATATTGTAAATGCACAAACATTAATTTCTCCGTATTGCAAGGTGCAATTCTGAAATTTTTTGCTTTTTCCTGCTAATCCTAGCATGATAAAGAAGATTCAAAGAGAGTGAGATGCCAGCTCTTTTCATTCAGTCAGTAGCTTCAAATATTTCTGGTATATGAATAACATGATGTTTTTCAATGGCAAAAATCAATGAATATTGTAAATGCACAAACAGTAATTTCTCCGCATTGCAAGGTGCAATTCTGAAATTTTTTGCTTTTTCCTGCTAATCCTAGCATGATAAAGAAGATTCAAAGAGAGTGAGATGCCAGCTCCTTTCATTCAGTCAGTAGCTTCAAACATTTCTGGACGTTTTTCAATGGCAAAAATCAATGAATATTGTAAATGCACAAACAGTAATTTCTCCGCATTGCAAGGTGCAATTCTGAAATTTTTTGCTTTTTCCTGCTAATCCTAGCATGATAAAGAAGATTCAAAGAGAGTGAGATGCCAGCTCCTTTCATTCAGTCAGTAGCTTCAAACATTTCTGGACGTTTTTCAATGGCAAAAATCAATGAATATTGTAAATGCACAAACAGTAATTTCTCCGCATTGCAAGGTGCAATTCTGAAATTTTTTGCTTTTTCCTGCTAATCCTAGCATGATAAAGAAGATTCAAAGAGAGTGAGATGCCAGCTCTTTTCATTCAGTCAGTAGCTTCAAACATTTCTCGACGTTTTTCAATGGCAAAAATCAATGAATATTGTAAATGCACAAACAGTAATATCTCCATATTGCAAGGTGCAATTCTGAAATTTTTTGCTTTTTCCTGCTAATCCTAGCATGATAAAGAAGATTCAAAGAGAGTGAGATGCCAGCTCTTTTCATTCAGTCAGTAGCTTCAAACATTTCTGGTATATGAATAACATGATGTTTTTCAATGGCAAAAATCAATGAATATTGTAAATGCACAAACAGTAATATCTCCGCATTGCAAGGTGCAATTCTGAAATTTTTTGCTTTTTCCTGCTAATCCTAGCATGATAAAGAAGATTCAAAGAGAGTGAGATGCCAGCTCTTTTCATTCAGTCAGTAGCTTCAAACATTTCAGGTATATGAATAACATGTTTTTCAATGGCAAAAATCAATGAATATTGTAAATGCACAAACAGTAATATCTCCACATTGCAAGGTGCAATTCTGAAATTTTTTGCTTTTTCCTGCTAATCCTAGCATGAAAAAGAAGATTCAAAGAGAGTGAGATGCCAGCTCTTTTCATTCAGTCAGTAGCTTCAAACATTTCTGGACGTTTTTCAATGGCAAAAATCAAAGAATATTGTAAATGCACAAACAGTAATATCTCCGCATTGCAAGGTGCAATTCTGAAATTTTTTGCTTTTTCCTGCTAATCCTAGCATGATAAAGAAGATTCAAAGAGAGTGAGACGCCAGCTCTTTTCATTCAGTCAGTAGCTTCAAACATTTCTGGACGTTTTTCAATGGCAAAAATCAATGAATATTGTAAATGCACAAACAGTAATATCTCCGCATTGCAAGGTGCAATTCTGAAATTTTTTGCTTTTTCCTGCTAATCCTAGCATGATAAAGAAGATTCAAAGAGAGTGAGATGCCAGCTCTTTTCATTCAGTCAGTAGCTTCAAACATTTCTGGTATATGAATAACATGATGTTTTTCAATGGCAAAAATCAATGAATATTGTAAATGCACAAACAGTAATATCTCCACATTGCAAGGTGCAATTCTGAAATTTCTTGCTTGTTCCTGCTAATCCTAGCATGATAAAGAAGATTCAAAGAGAGTGAGATGCCAGCTCCTTTCATTCAGTCAGTAGCTTCAAACATTTCTGGACGTTTTTCAATGGCAAAAATCAATGAATATTGTAAATGCACAAACAGTAATATCTCCGCATTGCAAGGTGCAATTCTGAAATTTTTTGCTTTTTCCTGCTAATCCTAGCATGATAAAGAAGATTCAAAGAGAGTGAGATGCCAGCTCTTTTCATTCAGTCAGTAGCTTCAAACATTTCTGGACGTTTTTCAATGGCAAAAATCAATGAAAATTGTAAATGCACAAACAGTAATTTCTCCGCATTGCAAGGTGCAATTCTGAAATTTTTTGCTTTTTCCTGCTAATCCTAGCATGATAAAGAAGATTCAAAGAGAGTGAGATGCCAGCTCTTTTCATTCAGTCAGTAGCTTCAAACATTTCTGGTATATGAATAACATGATGTTTTTCAATGGCAAAAATCAATGAATATTGTAAATGCACAAACAGTAATATCTCCACATTGCAAGGTGCAATTCTGAAATTTTTTGCTTTTTCCTGCTAATCCTAGCATGATAAAGAAGATTCAAAGAGAGTGAGATGCCAGCTCTTTTCATTCAGTCAGTAGCTTCAAACATTTCTGGTATATGAATAACATGATGTTTTTCAATGGCAAAAATCAATGAATATTGTAAATGCACAAACAGTAATTTCTCCGCATTGCAAGGTGCAATTCTGAAATTTTTTGCTTTTTCCTGCTAATCCTAGCATGATAAAGAAGATTCAAAGAGAGTGAGATGCCAGCTCCTTTCATTCAGTCAGTAGCTTCAAACATTTCTGGACGTTTTTCAATGGCAAAAATCAATGAATATTGTAAATGCACAAACAGTAATTTCTCCGCATTGCAAGGTGCAATTCTGAAATTATTGGCTTTTTCCTGCTAATCCTAGCATGATAAAGAAGATTCAAAGAGAGTGAGATGCCAGCTCTTTTCATTCAGTCAGTAGCTTCAAACATTTCTGGTATATGAATAACATGATGTTTTTCAATGGCAAAAATCAATGAATATTGTAAATGCACAAACAGAAATTTCTCCGCATTGCAAGGTGCAATTCTGAAATTTTTTGCTTTTTCCTGCTAATCCTAGCATGATAAAGAAGATTCAAAGAGAGTGAGATGCCAGCTCCTTTCATTCAGTCAGTAGCTTCAAACATTTCTGGATGTTTTTCAATGGCAAAAATCAATGAATATTGTAAATGCACAAACAGTAATTTCTCCGCATTGCAAGGTGCAATTCTGAAATTTTTGGCTTTTTCCTGCTAATCCTAGCATGATAAAGAAGATTCAAAGAGAGTGAGATGCCAGCTCTTTTCATTCAGTCAGTAGCTTCAAACATTTCTGGTATATGAATAACATGATGTTTTTCAATGGCAAAAATCAATGAATATTGTAAATGCACAAACAGTAATATCTCCACATTGCAAGGTGCAATTCTGAATTTTTTTGCTTTTTCCTGCTAATCCTAGCATGATAAAGAAGATTCAAAGAGAGTGAGATGCCAGCTCTTTTCATTCAGTCAGTAGCTTAAAACATTTCTGGACGTTTTTCAATGGCAAAAATCAATGAATATTGTAAATGCACAAACAGTAATATCTCCGCATTGCAAGGTGCAATTCTGAAATTTTTTGCTTTTTCCTGCTAATCCTAGCATGATAAAGAAGATTTAAAGAGAGTGAGATGCCAGCTCTTTTCATTCAGTTAGTAGCTTCAAACATTTCTGGTATATGAATAACATGATGTTTTTCAATGGCAAAAATCAATGAATATTGTAAATGCACAAACAGTAATATCTCCACAT
Source organism: Phyllobates terribilis (assembly GCF_046119375.1). NCBI lineage: Eukaryota > Metazoa > Chordata > Amphibia > Anura > Dendrobatidae > Phyllobates > Phyllobates terribilis. Next base: position 1,389,803 of record NW_027363172.1, on the reverse strand, counting down.
TGCAAGGTGCAATTCTGAAATTTTTTGCTTTTTCCTGCTAATCCTAGCATGACAAAGAAGATTCAAAGAGAGTGAGATGCCAGCTCCTTTCATTCAGTCAGTAGCTTCAAACATTTCTGGACGTTTTTCAATGGCAAAAATCAATGAATATTGTAAATGCACAAACAGTAATATCTCCGCATTCCAAGGTGCAATTCTGAAATTTTTTGCTTTTTCCTGCTAATCCTAGCATGATAAAGAAGATTCAAAGAGAGTGAGATGCCAGCTCTTTTCATTCAGTCAGTAGCTTCAAACATTTCTGGACGTTTTTCAATGGCAAAAATCAATGAATATTGTAAATGCACAAACAGTAATATCTCCGCATTGCAAGGTGCAATTCTGAAATTTTTTGCTTTTTCCTGCTAATCCTAGCATGATAAAGAAGATTTAAAGAGAGTGAGATGCCAGCTCTTTTCATTCAGTTAGTAGCTTCAAACATTTCTGGTATATGAATAACATGATGTTTTTCAATGGCAAAAATCAATGAATATTGTAAATGCACAAACAGTAATATCTCCACATTGCAAGGTGCAATTCTGAAATTTTTTGCTTTTTCCTGCTAATCCTAGCATGATAAAGAAGATTCAAAGAGAGTGAGATGCCAGCTACTTTCATTCAGTCAGTAGCTTCAAACATTTCTGGACGTTTTTCAATGGCAAAAATCAATGAATATTGTAAATGCACAAACAGTAATATCTCCGCATTGCAAGGTGCAATTCTGAAATTTTTTGCTTTTTCCTGCTAATCCTAGCATGATAAAGAAGATTCAAAGAGAGTGAGATGCCAGCTCTTTTCATTCAGTCAGTAGCTTCAAACATTTCTGGACGTTTTTCAATGGCAAAAATCAATGAATATTGTAAATGCACAAACAGTAATTTCTCCGCATTGCAAGGTGCAATTCTGAAATTTTTTGCTTTTTCCTGCTAATCCTAGCATGATAAAGAAGATTCAAAGAGAGTGAGATGCCAGCTCTTTTCATTCAGTCAGTAGCTTCAAACATTTCTGGTATATGAATAACATGATGTTTTTCAATGGCAAAAATCAATGAATATTGTAAATGCACAAACAGTAATATCTCCACATTGCAAGGTGCAATTCTGAAATTTTTTGCTTTTTCCTGCTAATCCTAGCATGATAAAGAAGATTCAAAGAGAGTGAGATGCCAGCTCTTTTCATTCAGTCAGTAGCTTCAAACATTTCTGGTATATGAATAACATGATGTTTTTCAATGGCAAAAATCAATGAATATTGTAAATGCACAAACAGTAATTTCTCCGCATTGCAAGGTGCAATTCTGAAATTTTTTGCTTTTTCCTGCTAATCCTAGCATGATAAAGAAGATTCAAAGAGAGTGAGATGCCAGCTCTTTTCATTCAGTCAGTAGCTTCAAACATTTCTGGACGTTTTTCAATGGCAAAAATCAATGAATATTGTAAATGCACAAACAGTAATATCTCCGCATTGCAAGGTGCAATTCTGAAATTTTTTGCTTTTTCCTGCTAATCCTAGCATGATAAAGAAGATTCAAAGAGAGTGAGATGCCAGCTCTTTTCATTCAGTCAGTAGCTTCAAACATTTCTGGTATATGAATAACATGATGTTTTTCAATGGCAAAAATCATTGAATATTGTAAATGCACAAACAGCAATATCTCCACATTGCAAGGTGCAATTCTGAAATTTTTTGCTTTTTCCTGCTAATCCTAGCATGATAAAGAAGATTCAAAGAGAGTGAGATGCCAGCTCTTTTCATTCAGTCAGTAGCTTCAAACATTTCTGGATGTTTTTCAATGGCAAAAATCAATGAATATTGTAAATGCACAAACAGTAATATCTCCGCATTGCAAGGTGCAATTCTGAAATTTTTTGCTTTTTCCTGCTAATCCTAGCATGATAAAGAAGATTCAAAGAGAGTGAGATGCCAGCTCTTTTCATTCAGTCAGTAGCTTCAAACATTTCTGGTATATGAATAACATGATGTTTTTCAATGGCAAAAATCAATGAATATTGTAAATGCACAAACAGTAATTTCTCCGCATTGCAAGGTGCAATTCTGAAATTTTTTGCTTTTTCCTGCTAATCCTAGCATGATAAAGAAGATTCAAAGAGAGTGAGATGCCAGCTCTTTTCATTCAGTCAGTAGCTTCAAACATTTCTGGTATATGAATAACATGATGTTTTTCAATGGCAAAAATCAATGAATATTGTAAATGCACAAACAGTAATATCTCCACATTGCAAGGTGCAATTCTGAAATTTTTTGCTTTTTCCTGCTAATCCTAGCATGATAAAGAAGATTCAAAGAGAGTGAGATGCCAGCTCTTTTCATTCAGTCAGTAGCTTCAAACATTTCTGGACGTTTTTCAATGGCAAAAATCAATGAATATTGTAAATGCACAAACAGTAATATCTCCGCATTGCAAGGTGCAATTCTGAAATTTTTTGCTTTTTCCTGCTAATCCTAGCATGATAAAGAAGATTCAAAGAGAGTGAGATGCCAGCTCTTTTCATTCAGTCAGTAGCTTCAAACATTTCTGGACGTTTTTCAATGGCAAAAATCAATGAATATTGTAAATGCACAAACAGTAATATCTCCGCATTGCAAGGTGCAATTCTGAAATTTTTTGCTTTTTCCTGCTAATCCTAGCATGATAAAGAAGATTCAAAGAGAGTGAGATGCCAGCTCTTTTCATTCAGTCAGTAGCTTCAAACATTTCTGGTATATGAATAACATGATGTTTTTCAATGGCAAAAATCAATGAATATTGTAAATGCACAAACAGTAATATCTCCACATTGCAAGGTGCAATTCTGAAATTTTTTGCTTTTTCCTGCTAATCCTAGCATGATAAAGAAGATTCAAAGAGAGTGAGATGCCAGCTCCTTTCATTCAGTCAGTAGCTTCAAACATTTCTGGACGTTTTTCAATGGCAAAAATCAATGAATATTGTAAATGCACAAACAGTAATATCTCCGCATTGCAAGGTGCAATTCTGAAATTTTTTGCTTTTTCCTGCTAATCCTAGCATGATAAAGAAGATTCAAAGAGAGTGAGATGCCAGCTCTTTTCATTCAGTCAGTAGCTTCAAACATTTCTGGTATATGAATAACATGATGTTTTTCAATGGCAAAAATCAATGAATATTGTAAATGCACAAACAGTAATTTCTCCGCATTGCAAGGTGCAATTCTGAATTTTTTTGCTTTTTCCTGCTAATCCTAGCATGATAAAGAAGATTCAAAGAGAGTGAGATGCCAGCTCTTTTCATTCAGTCAGTAGCTTCAAATATTTCTGCTATATGAATAACATGATGTTTTTCAATGGCAAAAATCAATGAATATTGTAAATGCACAAACAGTAATTTCTCCGCATTGCAAGGTGCAATTCTGAATTTTTTTGCTTTTTCCTGCTAATCCTAGCATGATAAAGAAGATTCAAAGAGAGTGAGATGCCAGCTCCTTTCATTCAGTCAGTAGCTTCAAACATTTCTGGACGTTTTTCAATGGCAAAAATCAATGAATATTGTAAATGCACAAACAGTAATTTCTCCGCATTGCAAGGTGCAATTCTGAAATTTTTTGCTTTTTCCTGCTAATCCTAGCATGATAAAGAAGATTCAAAGAGAGTGAGATGCCAGCTCCTTTCATTCAGTCAGTAGCTTCAAACATTTCTGGACGTTTTTCAATGGCAAAAATCAATGAATATTGTAAATGCACAAACAGTAATTTCTCCGCATTGCAAGGTGCAATTCTGAAATTTTTTGCTTTTTCCTGCTCATCCTAGCATGATAAAGAAGATTCAAAGAGAGTGAGATGCCAGCTCTTTTCATTCAGTCAGTAGCTTCAAACATTTCTGGACGTTTTTCAATGGCAAAAATCAATGAATATTGTAAATGCACAAACAGTAATATCTCCACATTGCAAGGTGCAATTCTGAATTTTTTTGCTTTTTCCTGCTAATCCTAGCATGATAAAGAAGATTCAAAGAGAGTGAGATGCCAGCTCTTTTCATTCAGTCAGTAGCTTCAAACATTTCTGGTATATGAATAACATGATGTTTTTCAATGGCAAAAATCAATGAATATTGTAAATGCACAAACAGTAATTTCTCCGCATTGCAAGGTGCAATTCTGAAATTTTTTGCTTTTTCCTGCTAATCCTAGCATGATAAAGAAGATTCAAAGAGAGTGAGATGCCAGCTCTTTTCATTCAGTCAGTAGCTTCAAACATTTCTGGTATATGAATAACATGATGTTTTTCAATGGCAAAAATCAATGAATATTGTAAATGCACAAACAGTAATTTCTCCGCATTGCAAGGTGCAATTCTGAAATTTTTTGCTTTTTCCTGCTAATCCTAGCATGATAAAGAAGATTCAAAGAGAGTGAGATGCCAGCTCTTTTCATTCAGTCAGTAGCTTCAAACATTTCTGGTATATGAATAACATGATGTTTTTCAATGGCAAAAATCAATGAATATTGTAAATGCACAAACAGTAATATCTCCACATTGCAAGGTGCAATTCTGAAATTTTTTGCTTTTTCCTGCTAATCCTAGCATGATAAAGAAGATTCAAAGAGAGTGAGATGCCAGCTCTTTTCATTCAGTCAGTAGCTTCAAACATTTCTGGACGTTTTTCAATGGCAAAAATCAATGAATATTGTAAATGCACAAACAGTAATATCTCCGCATTGCAAGGTGCAATTCTGAAATTTTTTGCTTTTTCCTGCTAATCCTAGCATGATAAAGAAGATTCAAAGAGAGTGAGATGCCAGCTCTTTTCATTCAGTCAGTAGCTTCAAACATTTCTGGACGTTTTTCAATGGCAAAAATCAATGAATATTGTAAATGCACAAACAGTAATATCTCCGCATTGCAAGGTGCAATTCTGAAATTTTTTGCTTTTTCCTGCTAATCCTAGCATGATAAAGAAGATTCAAAGATAGTGAGATGCCAGCTCTTTTCATTCAGTCAGTAGCTTCAAACATTTCTGGTATATGAATAACATGATGTTTTTCAATGGCAAAAATCAATGAATATTGTAAATGCACAAACAGTAATATCTCCACATTGCAAGGTGCAATTCTGAAATTTTTTGCTTTTTCCTGCTAATCCTAGCATGATAAAGAAGATTCAAAGAGAGTGAGATGCCAGCTCCTTTCATTCAGTCAGTAGCTTCAAACATTTCTGGACGTTTTTCAATGGCAAAAATCAATGAATATTGTAAATGCACAAACAGTAATATCTCCGCATTGCAAGGTGCAATTCTGAAATTTTTTGCTTTTTCCTGCTAATCCTAGCATGATAAAGAAGATTCAAAGAGAGTGAGATGCCAGCTCTTTTCATTCAGTCAGTAGCTTCAAACATTTCTGGACGTTTTTCAATGGCAAAAATCAATGAAAATTGTAAATGCACAAACAGTAATTTCTCCGCATTGCAAGGTGCAATTCTGAAATTTTTTGCTTTTTCCTGCTAATCCCAGCATGATAAAGAAGATTCAAAGAGAGTGAGATTCCAGCTCTTTTCATTCAGTCAGTAGCTTCAAACATTTCTGGTATATGAATAACAATGATGTTTTTCAATGGCAAAAATCAATGAATATTGTAAATGCACAAACAGTAATATCTCCGCATTGCAAGGTGCAATTCTGAAATTTTTTGCTTTTTCCTGCTAATCCTAGCATGATAAAGAAGATTTAAAGAGAGTGAGATGCCAGCTCTTTTCATTCAGTTAGTAACTTCAAACATTTCTGGTATATGAATAACATGATGTTTTTCAATGGCAAAAATCAATGAATATTGTAAATGCACAAACAGTAATATCTCCACAATGCAAGGTGCAATTCTGAAATTTTTTGCTTTTTCCTGCTAATCCTAGCATGATAAAGAAGATTCAAAGAGAGTGAGATGCCAGCTCTTTTCATTCAGTCAGTAGCTTCAAACATTTCTGGACGTTTTTCAATGGCAAAAATCAATGAATATTGTAAATGCACAAACAGTAATTTCTCCGCATTGCAAGGTGCAATTCTGAAATTTTTTGCTTTTTCCTGCTAATCCTAGCATGATAAAGAAGATTCAAAGAGAGTGAGATGCCAGCTCCTTTCATTCAGTCAGTAGCTTCAAACATTTCTGGACGTTTTTCAATGGCAAAAATCAATGAATATTGTAAATGCACAAACAGTAATTTCTCCGCATTGCAAGGTGCAATTCTGAAATTTTTTGCTTTTTCCTGCTAATCCTAGCATGATAAAGAAGATTCAAAGAGAGTGAGATGCCAGCTCTTTTCATTCAGTCAGTAGCTTCAAACATTTCTGGACGTTTTTCAATGGCAAAAATCAATGAATATTGTAAATGCACAAACAGTAATATCTCCACATTGCAAGGTGCAATTCTGAATTTTTTTGCTTTTTCCTGCTAATCCTAGCATGATAAAGAAGATTCAAAGAGAGTGAGATGCCAGCTCTTTTCATTCAGTCAGTAGCTTCAAACATTTCTGGTATATGAATAACATGATGTTTTTCAATGGCAAAAATCAATGAATATTGTAAATGCACAAACAGTAATATATCCGCATTGCAAGGTGCAATTCTGAAATTTTTTGCTTTTTCCTGCTAATCCTAGCATGATAAAGAAGATTCAAAGAGAGTGAGATGCCAGCTCTTTTCATTCAGTCAGTAGCTTCAAACATTTCAGGTATATGAATAACATGTTTTTCAATGGCAAAAATCAATGAATATTGTAAATGCACAAACAGCAATATCTCCACATTGCAAGGTGCAATTCTGAAATTTTTTGCTTTTTCCTGCTAATCCTAGCATGATAAAGAAGATTCAAAGAGAGTGAGATGCCAGCTCTTTTCATTCAGTCAGTAGCTTCAAACATTTCTGGATGTTTTTCAATGGCAAAAATCCATGAATATTGTAAATGCACAAACAGTAATATCTCCGCATTGCAAGGTGCAATTCTGAAATTTTTTGCTTTTTCCTGCTAATCCTAGCATGATAAAGAAGATTCAAAGAGAGTGAGATGCCAGCTCTTTTCATTCAGTCAGTAGCTTCAAACATTTCTGGTATATGAATAACATGATGTTTTTCAATGGCAAAAATCAATGAATATTGTAAATGCACAAACAGTAATTTCTCCGCATTGCAAGGTGCAATTCTGAAATTTTTTGCTTTTTCCTGCTAATCCTAGCATGATAAAGAAGATTCAAAGAGAGTGAGATGCCAGCTCTTTTCATTCAGTCAGTAGCTTCAAACATTTCTGGTATATGAATAACATGATGTTTTTCAATGGCAAAAATCAATGAATATTGTAAATGCACAAACAGTAATATCTCCACATTGCAAGGTGCAATTCTGAAATTTTTTGCTTTTTCCTGCTAATCCTAGCATGATAAAGAAGATTCAAAGAGAGTGAGATGCCAGCTCTTTTCATTCAGTCAGTAGCTTCAAACATTTCTGGACGTTTTTCAATGGCAAAAATCAATGAATATTGTAAATGCACAAACAGTAATATCTCCGCATTGCAAGGTGCAATTCTGAAATTTTTTGCTTTTTCCTGCTAATCCTAGCATGATAAAGAAGATTCAAAGAGAGTGAGATGCCAGCTCTTTTCATTCAGTCAGTAGCTTCAAACATTTCTGGACGTTTTTCAATGGCAAAAATCAATGAATATTGTAAATGCACAAACAGTAATATCTCCGCATTGCAAGGTGCAATTCTGAAATTTTTTGCTTTTTCCTGCTAATCCTAGCATGATAAAGAAGATTCAAAGATAGTGAGATGCCAGCTCTTTTCATTCAGTCAGTAGCTTCAAACATTTCTGGTATATGAATAACATGATGTTTTTCAATGGCAAAAATCAATGAATATTGTAAATGCACAAACAGTAATATCTCCACATTGCAAGGTGCAATTCTGAAATTTTTTGCTTTTTCCTGCTAATCCTAGAATGATAAAGAAGATTCAAAGAGAGTGAGATGCCAGCTCCTTTCATTCAGTCAGTAGCTTCAAACATTTCTGGACGTTTTTCAATGGCAAAAATCAATGAATATTGTAAATGCACAAACAGTAATATCTCCGCATTGCAAGGTGCAATTCTGAAATTTTTTGCTTTTTCCTGCTAATCCTAGCATGATAAAGAAGATTCAAAGAGAGTGAGATGCCAGCTCTTTTCATTCAGTCAGTAGCTTCAAACATTTCTGGACGTTTTTCAATGGCAAAAATCAATGAAAATTGTAAATGCACAAACAGTAATTTCTCCGCATTGCAAGGTGCAATTCTGAAATTTTTTGCTTTTTCCTGCTAATCCCAGCATGATAAAGAAGATTCAAAGAGAGTGAGATTCCAGCTCTTTTCATTCAGTCAGTAGCTTCAAACATTTCTGGTATATGAATAACAATGATGTTTTTCAATGGCAAAAATCAATGAATATTGTAAATGCACAAACAGTAATATCTCCGCATTGCAAGGTGCAATTCTGAAATTTTTTGCTTTTTCCTGCTAATCCTAGCATGATAAAGAAGATTTAAAGAGAGTGAGATGCCAGCTCTTTTCATTCAGTTAGTAACTTCAAACATTTCTGGTATATGAATAACATGATGTTTTTCAATGGCAAAAATCAATGAATATTGTAAATGCACAAACAGTAATATCTCCACAATGCAAGGTGCAATTCTGAAATTTTTTGCTTTTTCCTGCTAATCCTAGCATGATAAAGAAGATTCAAAGAGAGTGAGATGCCAGCTCTTTTCATTCAGTCAGTAGCTTCAAACATTTCTGGACGTTTTTCAATGGCAAAAATCAATGAATATTGTAAATGCACAAACAGTAATTTCTCCGCATTGCAAGGTGCAATTCTGAAATTTTTTGCTTTTTCCTGCTAATCCTAGCATGATAAAGAAGATTCAAAGAGAGTGAGATGCCAGCTCTTTTCATTCAGTCAGTAGCTTCAAACATTTCTGGTATATGAATAACATGATGTTTTTCAATGGCAAAAATCAATGAATATTGTAAATGCACAAACAGTATTATCTCCACATTGCAAGGTGCAATTCTGAAATTTTTTGCTTTTTCTTGCTAATCCTAGCATGATAAAGAAGATTCAAAGAGAGTGAGATGCCAGCTCTTTTCATTCAGTCAGTAGCTTCAAACATTTCTGGTATATGAATAACATGATGTTTTTCAATGGCAAAAATCAATGAATATTGTAAATGCACAAACAGTAATTTCTCCGCATTGCAAGGTGCAATTCTGAAATTTTTTGCTTTTTCCTGCTAATCCTAGCATGATAAAGAAGATTCAAAGAGAGTGAGATGCCAGCTCTTTTCATTCAGTCAGTAGCTTCAAACATTTCTGGACGTTTTTCAATGGCAAAAATCAATGAATATTGTAAATGCACAAACAGTAATATCTCCGCATTGCAAGGTGCAATTCTGAAATTTTTTGCTTTTTCCTGCTAATCCTAGCATGATAAAGAAGATTCAAAGAGAGTGAGATGCCAGCTCTTTTCATTCAGTCAGTAGCTTCAAACATTTCTGGTATATGAATAACATGATGTTTTTCAATGGCAAAAATCAATGAATATTGTAAATGCACAAACAGTAATTTCTCCGCATTGCAAGGTGCAATTCTGAAATTTTTTGCTTTTTCCTGCTAATCCTAGCATGATAAAGAAGATTCAAAGAGGGTGAGATGCCAGCTCTTTTCATTCAGTCAGTAGCTTCAAACATTTCTGGTATATGAATAACATGATGTTTTTCAATGGCAAAAATCAATGAATATTGTAAATGCACAAACAGTAATATCTCCACATTGCAAGGTGCAATTCTGAAATTTTTTGCTTTTTCCTGCTAATCCTAGCATGATAAAGAAGATTCAAAGAGAGTGAGATGCCAGCTCTTTTCATTCAGTCAGTAGCTTCAAACATTTCTGGACGTTTTTCAATGGCAAAAATCAATGAATATTGTAAATGCACAAACAGTAATATCTCCGCATTGCAAGGTGCAATTCTGAATTTTTTTGCTTTTTCCTGCTAATCCTAGCATGATAAACAAGATTCAAAGAGAGTGAGATGCCAGCTCTTTTCATTCAGTCAGTAGCTTCAAACATTTCTGGACGCTTTTCAATGGCAAAAATCAATGAATATTGTAAATGCACAAACAGTAATATCTCCGCATTGCAAGGTGCAATTCTGAAATTTTTTGCTTTTTCCTGCTAATCCTAGCATGATAAAGAAGATTCAAAGAGAGTGAGATGCCAGCTCTTTTCATTCAGTCAGTAGCTTCAAACATTTCTGGTATATGAATAACATGATGTTTTTCAATGGCAAAAATCAATGAATATTGTAAATGCACAAACAGTAATATCTCCACATTGCAAGGTGCAATTCTGAAATTTTTTGCTTTTTCCTGCTAATCCTAGCATGATAAAGAAGATTCAAAGAGAGTGAGATGCCAGCTCCTTTCATTCAGTCAGTAGCTTCAAACATTTCTGGACGTTTTTCAATGGCAAAAATCAATGAATATTGTAAATGCACAAACAGTAATATCTCCGCATTGCAAGGTGCAATTCTGAAATTTTTTGCTTTTTCCTGCTAATCCTAGCATGATAAAGAAGATTTAAAGAGAGTGAGATGCCAGCTCTTTTCATTCAGTCAGTAGCTTCAAATATTTCTGGACGTTTTTCAATGGCAAAAATCAATGAAAATTGTAAATGCACAAACAGTAATTTCTCCGCATTGCAAGGTGCAATTCTGAAATTTTTTGCTTTTTCCTGCTAATCCTAGCATGATAAAGAAGATTCAAAGAGAGTGAGATTCCAGCTCTTTTCATTCAGTCAGTAGCTTCAAACATTTCTGGTATATGAATAACAATGATGTTTTTCAATGGCAAAAATCAATGAATATTGTAAATGCACAAACAGTAATATCTCCACATTGCAAGGTGCAATTCTGAAATTTTTTGCTTTTTCCTGCTAATCCTAGCATGATAAAGAAGATTCAAAGAGAGTGAGATGCCAGCTCTTTTCATTCAGTCAGTAGCTTCAAACATTTCTGGTATATGAATAACATGATGTTTTTCAATGGCAAAAATCAATGAATATTGTAAATGCACAAACAGTAATTTCTCCGCATTGCAAGGTGCAATTCTGAATTTTTTTGCTTTTTCCTGCTAATCCTAGCATGATAAAGAAGATTCAAAGAGAGTGAGATGCCAGCTCCCTTCATTCAGTCAGTAGCTTCAAACATTTCTGGACGTTTTTCAATGGCAAAAATCAATGAATATTGTAAATGCACAAACAGTAATTTCTCCGCATTGCAAGGTGCAATTCTGAAATTTTTGGCTTTTTCCTGCTAATCTTAGCATGATAAAGAAGATTCAAAGAGAGTGAGATGACAGCTCTTTTCATTCAGTCAGTAGCTTCAAACATTCCTGGTATATGAATAACATGATGTTTTTCAATGGCAAAAATCAATGAATTTTGTAAATGCACAAACAGTAATTTCTCCGCATTGCAAGGTGCAATTCTGAAATTTTTTGCTTTTTCCTGCTAATCCTAGCATGATAAAGAAGATTCAAAGAGAGTGAGATGCCAGCTCCTTTCATTCAGTCAGTAGCTTCAAACATTTCTGGACGTTTTTCAATGGCAAAAATCAATGAATATTGTAAATGCACAAACAGTAATTTCTCCGCATTGCAAGGTGCAATTCTGAAATTTTTTGCTTTTTCCTGCTAATCCTAGCATGATAAAGAAGATTCAAAGAGAGTGAGATGCCAGCTCTTTTCATTCAGTCAGTAGCTTCAAACATTTCTGGACGTTTTTCAATGGCAAAAATCAATGAATATTGTAAATGCACAAACAGTAATATCTCCGCATTGCAAGGTGCAATTCTGAAATTTTTTGCTTTTTCCTGCTAATCCTAGCATGATAAAGAAGATTTAAAGAGAGTGAGATGCCAGCTCTTTTCATTCAGTTAGTAGCTTCAAACATTTCTGGTATATGAATAACATGACGTTTTTCAATGGCAAAAATCAATGAATATTGTAAATGCACAAACAGTAATATCTCCACATTGCAAGGTGCAATTCTGAAATTTTTTGCTTTTTCCTGCTAATCCTAACATGATAAAGAAGAATCAAAGAGAGTGAGATGCCAGCTCCTTTCATTCAGTCAGTAGCTTCAAACATTTCTGGACGTTTTTCAATGTCAAAAATCAATGAATATTGTAAATGCACAAACAGTAATATCTCCGCATTGCAAGGTGCAATTCTGAAATTTTTTGCTTTTTCCTGCTAATCCTAGCATGATAAAGAAGATTCAAAGAGAGTGAGATGCCAGCTCTTTTCATTCAGTCAGTAGCTTCAAACATTTCTGGTATATGAATAACATGATGTTTTTCAATGGCAAAAATCAATGAATATTGTAAATGCACAAACAGTAATTTCTCCGCATTGCAAGGTGCAATTCTGAAATTTTTTGCTTTTTCCTGCTAATCCTAGCATGATAAAGAAGATTCAAAGAGAGTGAGATGCCAGCTCTTTTCATTCAGTCAGTAGCTTCAAACATTTCTGGACGTTTTTCAATGGCAAAAATCAATGAATATTGTAAATGCACAAACAGTAATATCTCCACATTGCAAGGTGCAATTCTGAAATTTTTTGCTTTTTCCTGCTAATCCTAGCATGATAAAGAAGATTCAAAGAGAGTGAGATGCCAGCTCTTTTCATTCAGTCAGTAGCTTCAAACATTTCTGGTATATGAATAACATGATGTTTTTCAATGGCAAAAATCAATGAATATTGTAAATTCACAAACAGTAATATCTCCGCATTGCAAGGTGCAATTCTGAAATTTTTTGCTTTTTCCTGCTAATCCTATCATGATGAAGAAGATTCAAAGAGAGTGAGATGCCAGCTCCTTTCATTCAGTCAGTAGCTTGAAACATTTCTGGACGTTTTTCAATGGCAAAAATCAATGAATATTGTAAATGCACAAACAGTAATTTCTCTGCATTGCAAGGTGCAATTCTGAAATTTTTTGCTTTTTCCTGCTAATCCTAGCATGATAAAGAAGATTCAAAGAGAGTGAGATGCCAGCTCTTTTCATTCAGTCAGTAGCTTCAAATATTTCTGGTATATGAATAACATGATGTTTTTCAATGGCAAAAATCAATGAATATTGTAAATGCACAAACAGTAATTTCTCCGCATTGCAAGGTGCAATTCTGAAATTTTTTGCTTTTTCCTGCTAATCCTAGCATGATAAAGAAGATTCAAAGAGAGTGAGATGCCAGCTCTTTTCATTCAGTCAGTAGCTTCAAACATTTCTGGACGTTTTTCAATGGCAAAAATCAATGAATATTGTAAATGCACAAACAGTAATATCTCCGCATTGCAAGGTGCAATTCTGAAATTTTTTGCTTTTTCCTGCTAATCCTAGCATGATAAAGAAGATTTAAAGAGAGTGAGATGCCAGCTCTTTTCATTCAGTTAGTAGCTTCAAACATTTCTGGTATATGAATAACATGATGTTTTTCAATGGCAAAAATCAATGAATATTGTAAATGCACAAACAGTAATATCTCCACATTGCAAGGTGCAATTCTGAAATTTTTTGCTTTTTCCTGCTAATCCTAACATGATAAAGAAGAATCAAAGAGAGTGAGATGCCAGCTCCTTTCATTCAGTCAGTAGCTTCAAACATTTCTGGACGTTTTTCAATGGCAAAAATCAATGAATATTGTAAATGCACAAACAGTAATATCTCCGCATTGCAAGGTGCAATTCTGAAATTTTTTGCTTTTTCCTGCTAATCCTAGCATGATAAAGAAGATTCAAAGAGAGTGAGATGCCAGCTCTTTTCATTCAGTCAGTAGCTTCCAACATTTCTGGTATATGAATAACATGATGTTTTTCAATGGCAAAAATCAATGAATATTGTAAATGCACAAACAGTAATTTCTCCGCATTGCAAGGTGCAATTCTGAAATTTTTTGCTTTTTCCTGCTAATCCTAGCATGATAAAGAAGATTCAAAGAGAGTGAGATGCCAGCTCTTTTCATTCAGTCAGTAGCTTCAAACATTTCTGGACGTTTTTCAATGGCAAAAATCAATGAATATTGTAAATGCACAAACAGTAATATCTCCGCATTGCAAGGTGCAATTCTGAAATTTTTTGCTTTTTCCTGCTAATCCTAGCATGATAAAGAAGATTCAAAGAGAGTGAGATGCCAGCTCTTTTCATTCAGTCAGTAGCTTCAAACATTTCTGGTATATGAATAACATGATGTTTTTCAATGGCAAAAATCAATGAATATTGTAAATTCACAAACAGTAATTTCTCCGCATTGCAAGGTGCAATTCTGAAATTTTTTGCTTTTTCCTGCTAATCCTATCATGATGAAGAAGATTCAAAGAGAGTGAGATGCCAGCTCCTTTCATTCAGTCAGTAGCTTCAAACATTTCTGGACGTTTTTCAATGGCAAAAATCAATGAATATTGTAAATGCACAAACAGTAATTTCTCTGCATTGCAAGGTGCAATTCTGAAATTTTTTACTTTTTCCTGCTAATCCTAGCATGATAAAGAAGATTCAAAGAGAGTGAGATGCCAGCTCTTTTCTTTCAGTCAGTAGCTTCAAATATTTCTGGTATATGAATAACATGATGTTTTTCAATGGCAAAAATCAATGAATATTGTAAATGCACAAACAGTAATTTCTCCGCATTGCAAGGTGCAATTCTGAAATTTTTTGCTTTTTCCTGCTAATCCTAGCATGATAAAGAAGATTCAAAGAGAGTGAGATGCCAGCTCCTTTCATTCAGTCAGTAGCTTCAAACATTTCTGGACGTTTTTCAATGGCAAAAATCAATGAATATTGTAAATGCACAAACAGTAATTTCTCCGCATTGCAAGGTGCAATTCTGAAATTTTTTGCTTTTTCCTGCTAATCCTAGCATGATAAAGAAGATTCAAAGAGAGGGAGATGCCAGCTCCTTTCATTCAGTCAGTAGCTTCAAACATTTCTGGACTTTTTTCAATGGCAAAAATCAATGAATATTGTAAATGCACAAACAGTAATTTCTCCGCATTGCAAGGTGCAATTCTGAAATTTTTTGCTTTTTCCTGCTAATCCTAGCATGATAAAGAAGATTCAAAGAGAGTGAGATGCCAGCTCTTTTCATTCAGTCAGTAGCTTCAAACATTTCTGGACGTTTTTCAATGGCAAAAATCAATGAATATTGTAAATGCACAAACAGTAATATCTCCACATTGCAAGGTGCAATTCTGAAATTTTTTGCTTTTTCCTGCTAATCCTAGCATGATAAAGAAGATTCAAAGAGAGTGAGATGCCAGCTCTTTTCATTCAGTCAGTAGCTTCAAACATTTCTGGTATATGAATAACATGATGTTTTTCAATGGCAAAAATCAATGAATATTGTAAATGCACAAACAGTAATATCTCCGCATTGCAAGGTGCAATTCTGAAATTTTTTGCTTTTTCCTGCTAATCCTAGCATGATAAAGAAGATTCAAAGAGAGTGAGATGCCAGCTCTTTTCATTCAGTCAGTAGCTTCAAACATTTCTGGTATATGAATAACATGATGTTTTTCAATGGCAAAAATCAATGAATATTGTAAATGCACAAACAGTAATATCTACGCATTGCAAGGTGCAATTCTGAAATTTTTTGCTTTTTCCTGCTAATCCTAGCATGATAAAGAAGATTCAAAGAGAGTGAGATGCCAGCTCTTTTCATTCAGTCAGTAGCTTCAAACATTTCTGGTATATGAATAACATGATGTTTTTCAATGGCAAAAATCAATGAATATTGTAAATGCACAAACAGTAATATCTCCACATTGCAAGGTGCAATTCTGAAATTTTTTGCTTTTTCCTGCTAATCCTAGCATGATAAAGAAGATTCAAAGAGAGTGAGATGCCAGCTCCTTTCATTCAGTCAGTAGCTTCAAACATTTCTGGTATATGAATAACATGATGTTTTTCAATGGCAAAAATCAATGAATATTGTAAATGCACAAACAGTAATATCTCCACATTGCAAGGTGCAATTCTGAAATTTTTTGCTTTTTCCTGCTAATCCTAGCATGATAAAGAAGATTCAAAGAGAGTGAGATGCCAGCTCTTTTCATTCAGTCAGTAGCTTCAAACATTTCTGGTATATGAATAACATGATGTTTTTCAATGGCAAAAATCAATGAATATTGTAAATGCACAAACAGTAATATCTCCACATTGCAAGGTGCAATTCTGAAATTTTTTGCTTTTTCCTGCTAATCCTAGCATGATAAAGAAGATTCAAAGAGAGTGAGATGCCAGCTCCTTTCATTCAGTCAGTAGCTTCAAACATTTCTGGACGTTTTTCAATGGCAAAAATCAATGAATATTGTAAATGCACAAACAGTAATATCTCCGCATTGCAAGGTGCAATTCTGAAATTTTTTGCTTTTTCCTGCTAATCCTAGCATGATAAAGAAGATTCAAAGAGAGTGAGATGCCAGCTCTTTTCATTCAGTCAGTATCTTCAAACATTTCTGGACGTTTTTCAATGGCAAAAATCAATGAATATTGTAAATGCACAAACAGCAATATCTCCGCATTGCAAGGTGCAATTCTGAAATTTTTTGCTTTTTCCTGCTAATCCTAGCATGATAAATAAGATTCAAAGAGAGTGAGATGCCAGCTCTTTTCATTCAGTCAGTAGCTTCAAACATTTCTGGTATATGAATAACATGATGTTTTTCAATGGCAAAAATCAATGAATATTGTAAATGCACAAACAGTAATATCTGCACATTGCAAGGTGCAATTCTGAAATTTTTTGCTTTTTCCTGCTAATCCTAGCATGATAAAGAAGATTCAAAGAGAGTGAGATGCCAGCTCTTTTCATTCAGTCAGTAGCTTCAAACATTTCTGGACGTTTTTCAATGGCAAAAATCAATGAATATTGTAAATGCACAAACAGTAATATCTCCGCATTGCAAGGTGCAATTCTGAAATATTTTGCTTTTTCCTGCTAATCCTAGCATGATAAAGAAGATTCAAAGAGAGTGAGATGCCAGCTCTTTTCATTCAGTCAATAGCTTCAAACATTTCTGGTATATGAATAACATGATGTTTTTCAATGGCAAAAATCAATGAATATTGTAAATGCACAAACAGTAATATCTCCACATTGCAAGGTGCAATTCTGAAATTTTTTGCTTTTTCCTGCTAATCCTAGCATGATAAAGAAGATTCAAAGAGAGTGAGATGCCAGCTCCTTTCATTCAGTCTGTAGCTTCAAACATTTCTGGACGTTTTTCAATGGCAAAAATCAATGAATATTGTAAATGCACAAACAGTAATTTCTCCGCATTGCAAGGTGATATTCTGAAATTTTTTGCTTTTTCCTGCTAATCCTAGCATGATAAAGAAGATTCAAAGAGAGTGAGATGCCAGCTCTTTTCATTCAGTCAGTAGCTTCAAACATTTCTGGACGTTTTTCAATGTCAAAAATCAATGAATATTGTAAATGCACAAACAGTAATATCTCCGCATTGCAAGGTGCAATTCTGAAATTTTTTGCTTTTTCCTGCTAATCCTAGCATGATAAAGAAGATTCAAAAGAGTGAGATGCCAGCTCTTTTCATTCAGTCAGTAGCTTCAAACATTTCTGGTATATGAATAACATGATGTTTTTCAATGGCAAAAATCAATGAATATTGTAAATGCACAAACAGTAATATCTCCACATTGCAAGGTGCAATTCTGAAATTTTTTGCTTTTTCCTGCTCCTCTTAGCATGATAAAGAAGATTCAAAGAGAGTGAGATGCCAGCTCTTTTCATTCAGTCAGTAGCTTCAAAAATTTCTGGTATATGAATAACATGATGTTTTTCAATGGCAAAAATCAATGAATATTGTAAATGCACAAACAGTAATTTCTCCGCATTGCAAGGTGATATTCTGAAATTTTTTGCTTTTTCCTGCTAATCCTAGCATGATAAAGAAGATTCAAAGAGAGTGAGATGCCAGCTCTTTTCATTCAGTCAGTAGCTTCAAACATTTCTGGACGTTTTTCAATGGCAAAAATCAATGAATATTGTAAATGCACAAACAGTAATATCTCCGCATTGCAAGGTGCAATTCTGAAATTTTTTGCTTTTTCCTGCTAATCCTAGCATGATAAAGAAGATTCAAAGAGAGTGAGATGCCAGCTCTTTTCATTCAGTCAGTAGCTTCAAATATTTCTGGTATATGAATAACATGATGTTTTTCAATGGCAAAAATCAATGAATATTGTAAATGCACAAACAGTAATATCTCCACATTGCAAGGTGCAATTCTGAAATTTTTTGCTTTTTCCTGCTCCTCTTAGCATGATAAAGAAGATTCAAAGAGAGTGAGATGCCAGCTCTTTTCATTCAGTCAGTAGCTTCAAAAATTTCTGGTATATGAATAACATGATGTTTTTCAATGGCAAAAATCAATGAATATTGTAAATGCACAAACAGTAATATCTCCACATTGCAAGGTGCAATTCTGAAATTTTTTGCTTTTTCCTGCTAATCCTAGCATGATAAAGAAGATTCAAAGAGAGTGAGATGCCAGCTCCTTTCATTCAGTCAGTAGCTTCAAACATTTCTGGACGTTTTTCAATGGCAAAAATCAATGAATATTGTAAATGCACAAACAGTAATATCTCCGCATTGCAAGGTGCAATTCTGAATTTTTTTGCTTTTTCCTGCTAATCCTAGCATGATAAAGAAGATTCAAAGAGAGTGAGATGCCAGCTCTTTTCATTCAGTCAGTAGCTTCAAACATTTCTGGTATATGAATAACATGATGTTTTTCAATGGCAAAAATCAATGAATATTGTAAATGCACAAACAGTAATATCTCCACATTGCAAGGTGCAATTCTGAAATTTTTTGCTTTTTCCTGCTAATCCTAGCATGATAAAGAAGATTCAAAGAGAGTGAGATGCCAGCTCTTTTCATTCAGTCAGTAGCTTCAAACATTTCTGGTATATGAATAACATGATGTTTTTCAATGGCAAAAATCAATGAATATTGTAAATGCACAAACAGTAATATCTCCGCATTGCAAGGTGCAATTCTGAAATTTTTTGCTTTTTCCTGCTAATCCTAGCATGATAAAGAAGATTCAAAGAGAGTGAGATGCCAGCTCTTTTCATTCAGTCAGTAGCTTCAAACATTTCTGGTATATGAATAACATGATGTTTTTCAATGGCAAAAATCAATGAATATTGTAAATGCACAAACAGTAATATCTCCACATTGCAAGGTGCAATTCTGAAATTTTTTGCTTTTTCCTGCTAATCCTAGCATGATAAAGAAGATTCAAAGAGAGTGAGATGCCAGCTCCTTTCATTCAGTCAGTATCTTCAAACATTTCTGGACGTTTTTCAATGGCAAAAATCAATGAATATTGTAAATGCACAAACAGCAATATCTCCGCATTGCAAGGTGCAATTCTGAAATTTTTTGCTTTTTCCTGCTAATCCTAGCATGATAAAGAAGATTCAAAGAGAGTGAGATGCCAGCTCTTTTCATTCAGTCAGTAGCTTCAAACATTTCTGGTATATGAATAACATGATGTTTTTCAATGGCAAAAATCAATGAATATTGTAAATGCACAAACAGTAATATCTCCACATTGCAAGGTGCAATTCTGAAATTTTTTCCTTTTTCCTGCTCCTCTTAGCATGATAAAGAAGATTCAAAGAGAGTGAGATACCAGCTCTTTTCATTCAGTCAGTAGCTTCAAACATTTCTGGTATATGAATAACATGATGTTTTTCAATGGCAAAAATCAATGAATATTGTAAATGCACAAACAGTAATATCTCCGCATTGCAAGGTGCAATTCTGAAATTTTTTGCTTTTTCCTGCTAATCCTAGCATGATAAAGAAGATTCAAAGAGAGTGAGATGCCAGCTCCTTTCATTCAGTCAGTAGCTTCAAACATTTCTGGACGTTTTTTAATGGCAAAAATCAATGAATATTGTAAATGCACAAACAGTAATTTCTCCGCATTGCAAGGTGATATTCTGAAATTTTTCGCTTTTTCCTGCTAATCCTAGCATGATAAAGAAGATTCAAAGAGAGTGAGATGCCAGCTCTTTTCATTCAGTCAGTAGCTTCAAACATTTCTGGACGTTTTTCAATGGCAAAAATCAATGAATATTGTAAATGCACAAACAGTAATATCTCCGCATTGCAAGGTGCAATTCTGAAATTTTTTGCTCTTTCCTGCTAATCCTAGCATGATAAAGAAGATTCAAAGAGAGTGAGATGCCAGCTCTTTTCATTCAGTCAGTAGCTTCAAACATTTCTGGTATATGAATAACATGATGTTTTTCAATGGCAAAAATCAATGAATATTGTAAATGCACAAACAGTAATATCTCCACATTGCAAGGTGCAATTCTGAAATTTTTTGCTTTTTCCTGCTCCTCTTAGCATGATAAAGAAGATTCAAAGAGAGTGAGATGCCAGCTCTTTTCATTCAGTCAGTAGCTTCAAAAATTTCTGGTATATGAATAACATGATGTTTTTCAATGGCAAAAATCAATGAATATTGTAAATGCACAAACAGTAATATCTCCACATTGCAAGGTGCAATTCTGAAATTTTTTGCTTTTTCCTGCTAATCCTAGCATGATAAAGAAGATTCAAAGAGAGTGAGATGCCAGCTCCTTTCATTCAGTCAGTAGCTTCAAACATTTCTGGACGTTTTTCAATGGCAAAAATCAATGAATATTGTAAATGCACAAACAGTAATTTCTCCGCATTGCAAGGTGCAATTCTGAAATTTTTTGCTTTTTCCTGCTAATCCTAGCATGATAAAGAAGATTCAAAGAGAGTGAGATGCCAGCTCTTTTCATTCAGTCAGTAGCTTCAAACATTTCTGGTATATGAATAACATGATGTTTTTCAATGGCAAAAATCAATGAATATTGTAAATGCACAAACAGTAATATCTCCACATTGCAAAGTGCAATTCTGAAATTTTTTGCTTTTTCCTGCTCCTCTTAGCATGATAAAGAAGATTCAAAGAGAGTGAGATGCCAGCTCTTTTCATTCAGTCAGTAGCTTCAAACATTTCTGGTATATGAATAACATGATGTTTTTCAATGGCAAAAATCAATGAATATTGTAAATGCACAAACAGTAATATCTCCACATTGCAAGGTGCAATTCTAAAATTTTTTGCTTTTTCCTGCTAATCCTAGCATGATAAAGAAGATTCAAAGCGAGTGAGATGCCAGCTCCTTTCATTCAGTCAGTAGCTTCAAACATTTCTGGACGTTTTTCAATGGCAAAAATCAATGAATATTGTAAATGCACAAACAGTAATATCTCCACATTACAAGGTGCAATTCTGAAATTTTTTGCTTTTTCCTGCTAATCCTAGCATGATAAAGAAGATTCAAAGAGAGTGAGATGCCAGCTCTTTTCATTCAGTCAGTAGCTTCAAACATTTCTGGTATATGAATAACATGATGTTTTTCAATGGCAAAAATCAATGAATATTGTAAATGCACAAACAGTAATTTCTCCGCATTGCAAGGTGCAATTCTGAAATTTTTTGCTTTTTCCTGCTAATCTTAGCATGATAAAGAAGATTCAAAGAGAGTGAGATGCCAGCTCCTTTCATTCAGTCAGTAGCTTCAAACATTTCTGGACGTTTTTCAATGGCAAAAATCAATGAATATTGTAAATGCACAAACAGTAATATCACCGCATTGCAAGGTGCAATTCTGAAATTTTTTGCTTTTTCCTGCTAATCCTAGCATGATAAAGAAGATTCAAAGAGAGTGAGATGCCAGCTCTTTTCATTCAGTCAGTAGCTTCAAACATTTCTGGACGTTTTTCAATGGCAAAAATCAATGAATATTGTAAATGCACAAACAGTAATATCTCCGCATTGCAAGGTGCAATTCTGAAATTTTTTGCTTTTTCCTGCTAATCCTAGCATGATAAAGAAGATTCAAAGAGAGTGAGATGCCAGCTCTTTTCATTCAGTCAGTAGCTTCAAACATTTCTGGTATATGAATAACATGATGTTTTTCAATGGCAAAAATCAATGAATATTGTAAATGCACAAACAGTAATATCTCCACATTGCAAGGTGCAATTCTGAAATTTTTTGCTTTTTCCTGCTCCTCTTAGCATGATAAAGAAGATTCAAAGAGAGTGAGATGCCAGCTCTTTTCATTCAGTCAGTAGCTTCAAAAATTTCTGGTATATGAATAACATGATGTTTTTCAATGTCAAAAATCAATGAATATTGTAAATGCACAAACAGTAATATCTCCACATTGCAAGGTGCAATTCTGAAATTTTTTGCTTTTTCCTGCTAATCCTAGCATGATAAAGAAGATTCAAAGAGAGTGAGATGCCAGCTCCTTTCATTCAGTCAGTAGCTTCAAACATTTCTGGACGTTTTTCAATGGCAAAAATCAATGAATATTGTAAATGCACAAACAGTAATTTCTCCGCATTGCAAGGTGCAATTCTGAAATTTTTTGCTTTTTCCTGCTAATCCTAGCATGATAAAGAAGATTCAAAGAGAGTGAGATGCCAGCTCTTTTCATTCAGTCAGTAGCTTCAAACATTTCTGGTATATGAATAACATGATGTTTTTCAATGGCAAAAATCAATGAATATTGTAAATGCACAAACAGAAATATCTCCACATTGCAAGGTGCAATTCTGAAATTTTTTGCTTTTTCCTGCTCCTCTTAGCATGATAAAGTAGATTCAAAGAGAGTGAGATGCCAGCTCTTTTCATTCAGTCAGTAGCTTCAAACATTTCTGGTATATGAATAACATGATGTTTTTCAATGGCAAAAATCAATGAATATTGTAAATGCACAAACAGTAATATCTCCACATTGCAAGGTGCAATTCTGAAATTTTTTGCTTTTTCCTGCTAATCCTAGCATGATAAAGAAGATTCAAAGCGAGTGAGATGCCAGCTCCTTTCATTCAGTCAGTAGCTTCAAACATTTCTGGACGTTTTTCAATGGAAAAAATCAATGAATATTGTAAATGCACAAACAGTAATATCTCCACATTACAAGGTGCAATTCTGAAATTTTTTGCTTTTTCCTGCTAATCCTAGCATGATAAAGAAGATTCAAAGAGAGTGAGATGCCAGCTCTTTTCATTCAGTCAGTAGCTTCAAACATTTCTGGTATATGAATAACATGATGTTTTTCAATGGCAAAAATCAATGAATATTGTAAATGCACAAACAGTAATTTCTCCGCATTGCAAGGTGCAATTCTGAAATTTTTTGCTTTTTCCTGCTAATCTTAGCATGATAAAGAAGATTCAAAGAGAGTGAGATGCCAGCTCCTTTCATTCAGTCAGTAGCTTCAAACATTTCTGGACGTTTTTCAATGGCAAAAATCAATGAATATTGTAAATGCACAAACAGTAATATCTCCACATTGCAAGGTGCAATTCTGAAATTTTTTGCTTTTTCCTGCTCCTCTTAGCATGATAAAGAAGATTCAAAGAGAATGAGATGCCAGCTCTTTTCATTCAGTCAGTAGCTTCAAAAATTTCTGGTATATGAATAACATGATGTTTTTCAATGGCAAAAATCAATGAATATTGTAAATGCACAAACAGTAATATCTCCACATTGCAAGGTGCAATTCTGAAATTTTTTGCTTTTTCCTGCTCCTCTTAGCATGATAAAGAAGATTCAAAGAGAGTGAGATGCCAGCTCTTTTCATTCAGTCAGTAGCTTCAAACATTTCTGGTATATGAATAACATGATGTTTTTCAATGGCAAAAATCAATGAATATTGTAAATGCACAAACAGTAATATCTCCACATTGCAAGGTGCAATTCTGAAATTTTTTGCTTTTTCCTGCTAATCCTAGCATGATAAAGAAGATTCAAAGAGAGTGAGATGCCAGCTCCTTTCATTCAGTCAGTAGCTTCAAACATTTCTGGTATATGAATAACATGATGTTTTTCAATGGCAAAAATCAATGAATATTGTAAATGCACAAACAGTAATATCTCCACATTGCAAGGTGCAATTCTGAAATTTTTTGCTTTTTCCTGCTAATCCTAGCATGATAAAGAAGATTCAAAGAGAGTGAGATGCCAGCTCTTTTCATTCAGTCAGTAGCTTCAAACATTTCTGGTATATGAATAACATGATGTTTTTCAATGGCAAAAATCAATGAATATTGTAAATGCACAAACAGTAATATCTCCACATTGCAAGGTGCAATTCTGAAATTTTTTGCTTTTTCCTGCTAATCCTAGCATGATAAAGAAGATTCAAAGAGAGTGAGATGCCAGCTCCTTTCATTCAGTCAGTAGCTTCAAACATTTCTGGACGTTTTTCAATGGCAAAAATCAATGAATATTGTAAATGCACAAACAGTAATATCTCCGCATTGCAAGGTGCAATTCTGAAATTTTTTTCTTTTTCCTGCTAATCCTAGCATGATAAAGAAGATTCAAAGAGAGTGAGATGCCAGCTCTTTTCATTCAGTCAGTAGCTTCAAACATTTCTGGACGTTTTTCAATGGCAAAAATCAATGAATATTGTAAATGCACAAACAGCAATATCTCCGCATTGCAAAGTGCAATTCTGAAATTTTTTGCTTTTTCCTGCTAATCCTAGCATGATAAAGAAGATTCAAAGAGAGTGAGATGCCAGCTCTTTTCATTCAGTCAGTAGCTTCAAACATTTCTGGTATATGAATAACATGATGTTTTTCAATGGCAAAAATCAATGAATATTGTAAATGCACAAACAGTAATATCTCCACATTGCAAAGTGCAATTCTGAAATTTTTTGCTTTTTCCTGCTCCTCTTAGCATGATAAAGAAGATTCAAAGAGAGTGAGATGCCAGCTCTTTTCATTCAGTCAGTAGCTTCAAACATTTCTGGTATATGAATAACATGATGTTTTTCAATGGCAAAAATCAATGAATATTGTAAATGCACAAACAGTAATATCTCCGCATTGCAAGGTGCAATTCTGAAATTTTTTGCTTTTTCCTGCTAATCCTAGCATGATAAAGAAGATTCAAAGAGAGTGAGATGCCAGCTCCTTTCATTCAGTCAGTAGCTTCAAACATTTCTGGACATTTTTCAATGGCAAAAATCAATGAATATTGTAAATGCACAAACAGTAATTTCTCCGCATTGCAAGGTGCAATTCTGAAATTTTTTGCTTTTTCCTGCTAATCCTAGCATGATAAAGAAGATTCAAAAAGAGTGAGATGCCAGCTCTTTTCATTCAGTCAGTAGCTTCAAACATTTCTGGTATATGAATAACATGATGTTTTTCAAAGGCAAAAATCAATGAATATTGTAAATGCACAAACAGTAATATCTCCACATTGCAAGGTGCAATTCTGAAATTTTTTGCTTTTTCCTGCTAATCCTAGCATGATAAAGAAGATTCAAAGAGAGTGAGATGCCAGCTCCTTTCATTCAGTCAGTAGCTTCAAACATTTCTGGACGTTTTTCAATGGCAAAAATCAATGAATATTGTAAATGCACAAACAGTAATTTCTCCGCATTGCAAGGTGCAATTCTGAAATTTTTTGCTTTTTCCTGCTAATCCTAGCATGATAAAGAAGATTCAAAGAGAGTGAGATGCCAGCTCTTTTCATTCAGTCAGTAGCTTCAAACATTTCTGGTATATGAATAACATGATGTTTTTCAATGGCAAAAATCAATGAATATTGTAAATGCACAAACAGTAATATCTCCGCATTGCAAGGTGCAATTCTGAAATTTTTTGCTTTTTCCTGCTAATCCTAGCATGATAAAGAAGATTCAAAGAGAGTGAGATGCCAGCTCTTTTCATTCAGTCAGTAGCTTCAAACATTTCTGGTATATGAATAACATGATGTTTTTCAATGGCAAAAATCAATGAATATTGTAAATGCACAAACAGTAATATCTCCACATTGCAAGGTGCAATTCTGAAATTTTTTGCTTTTTCCTGCTAATCCTAGCATGATAAAGAAGATTCAAAGAGAGTGAGATGCCAGCTCCTTTCATTCAGTCAATAGCTTCAAACATTTCTGGTATATGAATAACATGATGTTTTTCAATGGCAAAAATCAATGAATATTGTAAATGCACAAACAGTAATATCTCCACATTGCAAGGTGCAATTCTGAAATTTTTTGCTTTTTCCTGCTAATCCTAGCATGATAAAGAAGATTCAAAGAGAGTGAGATGCCAGCTCTTTTCATTCAGTCAGTAGCTTCAAACATTTCTGGTATATGAATAACATGATGTTTTTCAATGGCAAAAATCAATGAATATTGTAAATGCACAAACAGTAATATCTCCACATTGCAAGGTGCAATTCTGAAATTTTTTGCTTTTTCCTGCTAATCCTAGCATGATAAAGAAGATTCAAAGAGAGTGAGATGCCAGCTCCTTTCATTCAGTCAGTAGCTTCAAACATTTCTGGACGTTTTTCAATGGCAAAAATCAATGAATATTGTAAATGATCAAACAGTAATATCTCCGCATTGCAAGGTGCAATTCTGAAATTTTTTTCTTTTTCCTGCTAATCCTAGCATGATAAAGAAGATTCAAAGAGAGTGAGATGCCAGCTCTTTTCATTCAGTCAGTAGCTTCAAACATTTCTGGACGTTTTTCAATGGCAAAAATCAATGAATATTGTAAATGCACAAACAGCAATATCTCCGCATTGCAAAGTGCAATTCTGAAATTTTTTGCTTTTTCCTGCTAATCCTAGCATGATAAAGAAGATTCAAAGAGAGTGAGATGCCAGCTCTTTTCATTCAGTCAGTAGCTTCAAACATTTCTGGTATATGAATAACATGATGTTTTTCAATTGCAAAAATCAATGAATATTGTAAATGCACAAACAGTAATATCTCCACATTGCAAAGTGCAATTCTGAAATTTTTTGCTTTTTCCTGCTCCTCTTAGCATGATAAAGAAGATTCAAAGAGAGTGAGATGCCAGCTCTTTTCATTCAGTCAGTAGCTTCAAACATTTCTGGTATATGAATAACATGATGTTTTTCAATGGCAAAAATCAATGAATATTGTAAATGCACAAACAGTAATATCTCCGCATTGCAAGGTGCAATTCTGAAATTTTTTGCTTTTTCCTGCTAATCCTAGCATGATAAAGAAGATTCAAAGAGAGTGAGATGCCAGCTCCTTTCATTCAGTCAGTAGCTTCAAACATTTCTGGACGTTTTTCAATGGCAAAAATCAATGAATATTGTAAATGCACAAACAGTAATTTCTCCGCATTGCAAGGTGCAATTCTGAAATTTTTTGCTTTTTCCTGCTAATCCTAGCATGATAAAGAAGATTCAAAAAGAGTGAGATGCCAGCTCTTTTCATTCAGTCAGTAGCTTCAAACATTTCTGGTATATGAATAACATGATGTTTTTCAATGGCAAAAATCAATGAATATTGTAAATGCACAAACAGTAATATCTCCACATTGCAAGGTGCAATTCTGAAATTTTTTGCTTTTTCCTGCTAATCCTAGCATGATAAAGAAGATTCAAAGAGAGTGAGATGCCAGCTCCTTTCATTCAGTCAGTAGCTTCAAACATTTCAGAACGTTTTTCAATGGCAAAAATCAATGAATATTGTA
This sequence comes from Phyllobates terribilis, assembly GCF_046119375.1. Taxonomy (NCBI): domain Eukaryota; kingdom Metazoa; phylum Chordata; class Amphibia; order Anura; family Dendrobatidae; genus Phyllobates; species Phyllobates terribilis. The sequence continues at coordinate 1,362,089 of NW_027363172.1, read as the reverse complement.
AATGCACAAACAGTAATATCTCCGCATTGCAAGGTGCAATTCTGAAATTTTTTGCTTTTTCCTGCTAATCCTAGCATGATAAAGAAGATTCAAAGAGAGTGAGATGCCAGCTCTTTTCATTCAGTCAGTAGCTTCAAACATTTCTGGACGTTTTTCAATGGCAAAAATCAATGAATATTGTAAATGCACAAACAGTAATATCTCCGCATTGCAAGGTGCAATTCTGAAATATTTTGCTTTTTCCTGCTAATCCTAGCATGATAAAGAAGATTCAAAGAGAGTGAGATGCCAGCTCTTTTCATTCAGTCAGTAGCTTCAAACATTTCTGGTATATGAATAACATGATGTTTTTCAATGGCAAAAATCAATGAATATTGTAAATGCACAAACAGTAATATCTCCGCATTGCAAGGTGCAATTCTGAAATTTTTTGCTCTTTCCTGCTAATCCTAGCATGATAAAGAAGATTCAAAGAGAGTGAGATGCCAGCTCTTTTCATTCAGTCAGTAGCTTCAAACATTTCTGGTATATGAATAACATGATGTTTTTCAATGGCAAAAATCAATGAATATTGTAAATGCACAAACAGTAATATCTCCACATTGCAAGGTGCAATTCTGAAATTTTTTGCTTTTTCCTGCTTCTCTTAGCATGATAAAGAAGATTCAAAGAGAGTGAGATGCCAGCTCTTTTCATTCAGTCAGTAGCTTCAAACATTTCTGGTATATGAATAACATGATGTTTTTCAATGGCAAAAATCAATGAATATTATAAATGCACAAACAGTAATATCTCCACATTGCAAGGTGCAATTCTGAAATTTTTTGCTTTTTCCTGCTAATCCTAGCATGATAAAGAAGATTCAAAGCGAGTGAGATGCCAGCTCCTTTCATTCAGTCAGTAGCTTCAAACATTTCTGGACGTTTTTCAATGGCAAAAATCAATGAATATTGTAAATGCACAAACAGTAATATCTCCACATTACAAGGTGCAATTCTGAAATTTTTTGCTTTTTCCTGCTAATCCTAGCATGATAAAGAAGATTCAAAGAGAGTGAGATGCCAGCTCTTTTCATTCAGTCAGTAGCTTCAAACATTTCTGGTATATGAATAACATGATGTTTTTCAATGGCAAAAATCAATGAATATTGTAAATGCACAAACAGTAATTTCTCCGCATTGCAAGGTGCAATTCTGAAATTTTTTGCTTTTTCCTGCTAATCTTAGCATGATAAAGAAGATTCAAAGAGAGTGAGATGCCAGCTCCTTTCATTCAGTCAGTAGCTTCAAACATTTCTGGACGTTTTTCAATGGCAAAAATCAATGAATATTGTAAATGCACAAACAGTAATATCACCGCATTGCAAGGTGCAATTCTGAAATTTTTTGCTTTTTCCTGCTAATCCTAGCATGATAAAGAAGATTCAAAGAGAGTGAGATGCCAGCTCTTTTCATTCAGTCAGTAGCTTCAAACATTTCTGGACGTTTTTCAATGGCAAAAATCAATGAATATTGTAAATGCACAAACAGTAATATCTCCGCATTGCAAGGTGCAATTCTGAAATTTTTTGCTTTTTCCTGCTAATCCTAGCATGATAAAGAAGATTCAAAGAGAGTGAGATGCCAGCTCTTTTCATTCAGTCAGTAGCTTCAAACATTTCTGGTATATGAATAACATGATGTTTTTCAATGGCAAAAATCAATGAATATTGTAAATGCACAAACAGTAATATCTCCACATTACAAGGTGCAATTCTGAAATTTTTTGCTTTTTCCTGCTCCTCTTAGCATGATAAAGAAGATTCAAAGAGAATGAGATGCCAGCTCTTTTCATTCAGTCAGTAGCTTCAAAAATTTCTGGTATATGAATAACATGATGTTTTTCAATGGCAAAAATCAATGAATATTGTAAATGCACAAACAGTAATATCTCCACATTGCAAGGTGCAATTCTGAAATTTTTTGCTTTTTCCTGCTAATCCTAGCATGATAAAGAAGATTCAAAGAGAGTGAGATGCCAGCTCCTTTCATTCAGTCAGTAGCTTCAAACATTTCTGGTATATGAATAACATGATGTTTTTCAATGGCAAAAATCAATGAATATTGTAAATGCACAAACAGTAATATCTCCACATTGCAAGGTGCAATTCTGAAATTTTTTGCTTTTTCCTGCTCCTCTTAGCATGATAAAGTAGATTCAAAGAGAGTGAGATGCCAGCTCTTTTCATTCAGTCAGTAGCTTCAAACATTTCTGGTATATGAATAACATGATGTTTTTCAATGGCAAAAATCAATGAATATTGTAAATGCACAAACAGTAATATCTCCACATTGCAAGGTGCAATTCTGAAATTTTTTGCTTTTTCCTGCTAATCCTAGCATGATAAAGAAGATTCAAAGCGAGTGAGATGCCAGCTCCTTTCATTCAGTCAGTAGCTTCAAACATTTCTGGACGTTTTTCAATGGCAAAATTCAATGAATATTGTAAATGCACAAACAGTAATATCTCCACATTACAAGGTGCAATTCTGAAATTTTTTGCTTTTTCCTGCTAATCCTAGCATGATAAAGAAGATTCAAAGAGAGTGAGATGCCAGCTTTTTTCATTCAGTCAGTAGCTTCAAACATTTCTGGTATATGAATAACATGATGTTTTTCAATGGCAAAAATCAATGAATATTGTAAATGCACAAACAGTAATTTCTCCGCATTGCAAGGTGCAATTCTGAAATTTTTTGCTTTTTCCTGCTAATCTTAGCATGATAAAGAAGATTCAAAGAGAGTGAGATGCCAGCTCCTTTCATTCAGTCAGTAGCTTCAAACATTTCTGGACGTTTTTCAATGGCAAAAATCAATGAATATTGTAAATGCACAAACAGTAATATCTCCGCATTGCAAGGTGCAATTCTGAAATTTTTTGCTTTTTCCTGCTAATCCTAGCATGATAAAGAAGATTCAAAGAGAGTGAGATGCCAGCTCTTTTCATTCAGTCAGTAGCTTCAAACATTTCTGGTATATGAATAACATGATGTTTTTCAATGACAAAAATCAATGAATATTGTAAATGCACAAACAGTAATATCTCCACATTGCAAGGTGCAATTCTGAAATTTTTTGCTTTTTCCTGCTCCTCTTAGCATGATAAAGAAGATTCAAAGAGAGTGAGATGCCAGCTCTTTTCATTCAGTCAGTAGCTTCAAAAATTTCTGGTATATGAATAACATGATGTTTTTCAATGGCAAAAATCAATGAATATTGTAAATGGACAAACAGTAATATCTCCACATTGCAAGGTGCAATTCTGAAATTTTTTGCTTTTTCCTGCTAATCCTAGCATGATAAAGAAGATTCAAAGAGAGTGAGATGCCAGCTCCTTTCATTCAGTCAGTAGCTTCAAACATTTCTGGACGTTTTTCAATGGCAAAAATCAATGAATATTGTAAATGCACAAACAGTAATTTCTCCGCATTGCAAGGTGCAATTCTGAAATTTTTTGCTTTTTCCTGCTAATCCTAGCATGATAAAGAAGATTCAAAGAGAGTGAGATGCCAGCTCTTTTCATTCAGTCAGTAGCTTCAAACATTTCTGGTATATGAATAACATGATGTTTTTCAATGGCAAAAATTATTGAATATTGTAAATGCACAAACAGTAATATCTCCGCATTGCAAGGTGCAATTCTGAAATTTTTTGCTTTTTCCTGCTAATCCTAGCATGATAAAGAAGATTCAAAGAGAGTGAGATGCCAGCTCTTTTCATTCAGTCAGTAGCTTCAAACATTTCTGGTATATGAATAACATGATGTTTTTCAATGGCAAAAATCAATGAATATTGTAAATGCACAAACAGTAATATCTCCACATTGCAAGGTGCAATTCTGAAATTTTTTGCTTTTTCCTGCTAATCCTAGCATGATAAAGAAGATTCAAAGAGAGTGAGATGCCAGCTCCTTTCATTCAGTCAGTAGCTTCAAACATTTCTGGTATATGAATAACATGATGTTTTTCAATGGCAAAAATCAATGAATATTGTAAATGCACAAACAGTAATATCTCCACATTGCAAGGTGCAATTCTGAAATTTTTTGCTTTTTCCTGCTAATCCTAGCATGATAAAGAAGATTCAAAGAGAGTGAGATGCCAGCTCTTTTCATTCAGTCAGTAGCTTCAAACATTTCTGGTATATGAATAACATGATGTTTTTCAATAGCAAAAATCAATGAATATTGTAAATGCACAAACAGTAATATCTCCACATTGCAAGGTGCAATTCTGAAATTTTTTGCTTTTTCCTGCTAATCCTAGCATGATAAAGAAGATTCAAAGAGAGTGAGATGCCAGCTCCTTTCATTCAGTCAGTAGCTTCAAACATTTCTGGACGTTTTTCAATGGCAAAAATCAATGAATATTGTAAATGCACAAACAGTAATATCTCCGCATTGCAAGGTGCAATTCTGAAATTTTTTTCTTTTTCCTGCTAATCCTAGCATGATAAAGAAGATTCAAAGAGAGTGAGATGCCAGCTCTTTTCATTCAGTCAGTAGCTTCAAACATTTCTGGACGTTTTTCAATGGCAAAAATCAATGAATATTGTAAATGCACAAACAGCAATATCTCCGCATTGAAAGGTGCAATTCTGAAATTTTTTGCTTTTTCCTGCTAATCCTAGCATGATAAAGAAGATTCAAAGAGAGTGAGATGCCAGCTCTTTTCATTCAGTCAGTAGCTTCAAACATTTCTGGTATATGAATAACATGATGTTTTTCAATGGCAAAAATCAATGAATATTGTAAATGCACAAACAGTAATATCTCCACATTGCAAGGTGCAATTCTGAAATTTTTTGCTTTTTCCTGCTCCTCTTAGCATGATAAAGAAGATTCAAAGAGAGTGAGATGCCAGCTCTTTTCATTCAGTCAGTAGCTTCAAACATTTCTGGTATATGAATAACATGATGTTTTTCAATGGCAAAAATCAATGAATATTGTAAATGCACAAACAGTAATATCTCCGCATTGCAAGGTGCAATTCTGAAATTTTTTGCTTTTTCCTGCTAATCCTAGCATGATAAAGAAGATTCAAAGAGAGTGAGATGCCAGCTCCTTTCATTCAGTCAGTAGCTTCAAACATTTCTGGACGTTTTTCAATGGCAAAAATCAATGAATATTGTAAATGCACAAACAGTAATTTCTCCGCATTGCAAGGTGCAATTCTGAAATTTTTTGCTTTTTCCTGCTAATCCTAGCATGATAAAGAAGATTCAAAAAGAGTGAGATGCCAGCTCTTTTCATTCAGTCAGTAGCTTCAAACATTTCTGGTATATGAATAACATGATGTTTTTCAGTGGCAAAAATCAATGAATATTGTAAATGCACAAACAGTAATATCTCCACATTGCAAGGTGCAATTCTGAAATTTTTTGCTTTTTCCTGCTAATCCTAGCATGATAAAGAAGATTCAAAGAGAGTGAGATGCCAGCTCCTTTCATTCAGTCAGTAGCTTCAAACATTTCAGAACGTTTTTCAATGGCAAAAATCAATGAATATTGTAAATGCACAAACAGTAATATCTCCGCATTGCAAGGTGCAATTCTGAAATTTTTTGCTTTTTCCTGCTAATCCTAGCATGATAAAGAAGATTCAAAGAGAGTGAGATGCCAGCTCTTTTCATTCAGTCAGTAGCTTCAAACATTTCTGGACGTTTTTCAATGGCAAAAATCAATGAATATTGTAAATGAACAAACAGTAATATCTCCGCATTGCAAGGTGCAATTCTGAAATATTTTGCTTTTTCCTGCTAATCCTAGCATGATAAAGAAGATTCAAAGAGAGTGAGATGCCAGCTCTTTTCATTCAGTCAGTAGCTTCAAACATTTCTGGTATATGAATAACATGATGTTTTTCAATGGCAAAAATCAATGAATATTGTAAATGCACAAACAGTAATATCTCCGCATTGCAAGGTGCAATTGTGAAATTTTTTGCTTTTTCCTGCTAATCCTAGCATGATAAAGAAGATTCAAAGAGAGTGAGATGCCAGCTCCTTTCATTCAGTCAGTAGCTTCAAACATTTCTGGACGTTTTTCAATGGCAAAAATCAATGAATATTGTAAATGCACAAACAGTAATTTCTCCGCATTGCAAGGTGATATTCTGAAATTTTTTGCTTTTTCCTGCTAATCCTAGCATGATAAAGAAGATTCAAAGAGAGTGAGATGCCAGCTCTTTTCATTCAGTCAGTAGCTTCAAACATTTCTGGACGTTTTTCAATGGCAAAAATCAATGAATATTGTAAATGCACAAACAGTAATATCTCCGCATTGCAAGGTGCAATTCTGAAATTTTTTGCTTTTTCCTGCTAATCCTAGCATGATAAAGAAGATTCAAAGAGAGTGAGATGCCAGCTCTTTTCATTCAGTCAGTAGCTTCAAACATTTCTGGTATATGAATAACATGATGTTTTTCAATGGCAAAAATCAATGAATATTGTAAATGCACAAACAGTAATATCTCCACATTGCAAGGTGCAATTCTGAAATTTTTTGCTTTTTCCTGCTCCTCTTAGCATGATAAAGAAGATTCAAAGAGAGTGAGATGCCAGCTCTTTTCATTCAGTCAGTAGCTTCAAAAATTTCTGGTATATGAATAACATGATGTTTTTCAATGGCAAAAATCAATGAATATTGTAAATGCACAAACAGTAATATCTCCACATTGCAAGGTGCAATTCTGAAATTTTTTGCTTTTTCCTGCTAATCCTAGCATGATAAAGAAGATTCAAAGAGAGTGAGATGCCAGCTCCTTTCATTCAGTCAGTAGCTTCAAACATTTCTGGACGTTTTTCAATGGCAAAAATCAATGAATATTGTAAATGCACAAACAGTAATTTCTCCGCATTGCAAGGTGCAATTCTGAAATTTTTTGCTTTTTCCTGCTAATCCTAGCATGATAAAGAAGATTCAAAGAGAGTGAGATGCCAGCTCTTTTCATTCAGTCAGTAGCTTCAAACATTTCTGGTATATGAATAACATGATGTTTTTCAATGGCAAAAATCAATGAATATTGTAAATGCACAAACAGTAATATCTCCACATTGCAAGGTGCAATTCTGAAATTTTTTGCTTTTTCCTGCTCCTCTTAGCATGATAAAGAAGATTCAAAGAGAGTGAGATGCCAGCTCTTTTCATTCAGTCAGTAGCTTCAAACATTTCTGGTATATGAATAACATGATGTTTTTCAATGGCAAAAATCAATGAATATTGTAAATGCACAAACAGTAATATCTCCACATTGCAAGGTGCAATTCTGAAATTTTTTGCTTTTTCCTGCTAATCCTAGCATGATAAAGAAGATTCAAAGCGAGTGAGATGCCAGCTCCTTTCATTCAGTCAGTAGCTTCAAACATTTCTGGACGTTTTTCAATGGCAAAAATCAATGAATATTGTAAGTGCACAAACAGTAATATCTCCACATTACAAGGTGCAATTCTGAAATTTTTTGCTTTTTCCTGCTAATCCTAGCATGATAAAGAAGATTCAAAGAGAGTGAGATGCCAGCTATTTTCATTCAGTCAGTAGCTTCAAACATTTCTGGTATATGAATAACATGATGTTTTTCAATGGCAAAAATCAATGAATATTGTAAATGCACAAACAGTAATTTCTCCGCATTGCAAGGTGCAATTCTGAAATTTTTTGCTTTTTCCTGCTAATCCTAGCATGATAAACAAGATTCAAAGAGAGTGAGATGCCAGCTCCTTTCTTTCAGTCAGTAGCTTCAAACATTTCTGGACGTTTTTCAATGGCAAAAATCAATGAATATTGTAAATGCACAAACAGTAATATCTCCGCATTGCAAGGTGCAATTCTGAAATTTTTTGCTTTTTCCTGCTAATCCTAGCATGATAAAGAAGATTCAAAGAGAGTGAGATGCCAGCTCTTTTCATTCAGTCAGTAGCTTCAAACATTTCTGGTATATGAATAACATGATGTTTTTCAATGGCAAAAATCAATGAATATTGTAAATGCACAAACAGTAATATCTCCGCATTGCAAGGTGCAATTCTGAAATTTTTTGCTTTTTCCTGCTAATCCTAGCATGATAAAGAAGATTCAAAGAGAGTGAGATGCCAGCTCTTTTCATTCAGTCAGTAGCTTCAAACATTTCTGGTATATGAATAACATGATGTTTTTCAATGGCAAAAATCAATGAATATTGTAAATGCACAAACAGTAATATCTCCACATTGCAAGGTGCAATTCTGAAATTTTTTGCTTTTTCCTGCTCCTCTTAGCATGATAAAGAAGATTCAAAGAGAGTGAGATGCCAGCTCTTTTCATTCAGTCAGTAGCTTCAAAAATTTCTGGTATATGAATAACATGATGTTTTTCAATGGCAAAAATCAATGAATATTGTAAATGCACAAACAGTAATATCTCCACATTGCAAGGTGCAATTCTGAAATTTTTTGCTTTTTCCTGCTAATCCTAGCATGATAAAGAAGATTCAAAGAGAGTGAGATGCCAGCTCCTTTCATTCAGTCAGTAGCTTCAAACATTTCTGGACGTTTTTCAATGGCAAAAATCAATGAATATTGTAAATGCACAAACAGTAATTTCTCCGCATTGCAAGGTGCAATTCTGAAATTTTTTGCTTTTTCCTGCTAATCCTAGCATGATAAAGAAGATTCAAAGAGAGTGAGATGCCAGCTCTTTTCATTCAGTCAGTAGCTTCAAACATTTCTGGTATATGAATAACATGATGTTTTTCAATGGCAAAAATCAATGAATATTGTAAATGCACAAACAGTAATATCTCCACATTGCAAGGTGCAATTCTGAAATTTTTTGCTTTTTCCTGCTCCTCTTAGCATGATAAAGAAGATTCAAAGAGAGTGAGATGCCAGCTCTTTTCATTCAGTCAGTAGCTTCAAACATTTCTGGTATATGAATAACATGATGTTTTTCAATGGCAAAAATCAATGAATATTGTAAATGCACAAACAGTAATATCTCCACATTGCAAGGTGCAATTCTGAAATTTTTTGCTTTTTCCTGCTAATCCTAGCATGATAAAGAAGATTCAAAGCGAGTGAGATGCCAGCTCCTTTCATTCAGTCAGTAGCTTCAAACATTTCTGGACGTTTTTCAATGGCAAAAATCAATGAATATTGTAAGTGCACAAACAGTAATATCTCCACATTACAAGGTGCAATTCTGAAATTTTTTGCTTTTTCCTGCTAATCCTAGCATGATAAAGAAGATTCAAAGAGAGTGAGATGCCAGCTATTTTCATTCAGTCAGTAGCTTCAAACATTTCTGGTATATGAATAACATGATGTTTTTCAATGGCAAAAATCAATGAATATTGTAAATGCACAAACAGTAATTTCTCCGCATTGCAAGGTGCAATTCTGAAATTTTTTGCTTTTTCCTGCTAATCCTAGCATGATAAACAAGATTCAAAGAGAGTGAGATGCCAGCTCCTTTCTTTCAGTCAGTAGCTTCAAACATTTCTGGACGTTTTTCAATGGCAAAAATCAATGAATATTGTAAATGCACAAACAGTAATATCTCCGCATTGCAAGGTGCAATTCTGAAATTTTTTGCTTTTTCCTGCTAATCCTAGCATGATAAAGAAGATTCAAAGAGAGTGAGATGCCAGCTCTTTTCATTCAGTCAGTAGCTTCAAACATTTCTGGTATATGAATAACATGATGTTTTTCAATGGCAAAAATCAATGAATATTGTAAATGCACAAACAGTAATATCTCCACATTGCAAGGTGCAATTCTGAAATTTTTTGCTTTTTCCTGCTAATCCTAGCATGATAAAGAAGATTCAAAGAGAGTGAGATGCCAGCTCCTTTCATTCAGTCAGTAGCTTCAAACATTTCTGGACGTTTTTCAATGGCAAAAATCAATGAATATTGTAAATGCACAAACAGTAATATCTCCGCATTGCAAGGTGCAATTCTGAAATTTTTTGCTTTTTCCTGCTAATCCTAGCATGATAAAGATGATTCAAAGAGAGTGAGATGCCAGCTCTTTTCATTCAGTCAGTAGCTTCAAACATTTCTGGACGTTTTTCAATGGCAAAAATAAATGAATATTGTAAATGCACAAACAGTAATTTCTCCGCATTGCAAGGTGCAATTCTGAAATTTTTTGCTTTTTCCTGCTAATCCTAGCATGATAAAGAAGATTCAAAGAGAGTGAGATGCCAGCTCTTTTCATTCAGTCAGTAGCTTCAAACATTTCTGGTATATGAATAACATGATGTTTTTCAATGGCAAAAATCAATGAATATTGTAAATGCACAAACAGTAATTTCTCCGCATTGCAAGGTGCAATTCTGAAATTTTTTGCTTTTTCCTGCTAATCCTAGCATGATAAAGAAGATTCAAAGAGAGTGAGATGCCAGCTCCTTTCATTCAGTCAGTAGCTTCAAACATTTCTGGACGTTTTTCAATGGCAAAAATCAATGAATATTGTAAATGCACAAACAGTAATTTCTCCGCATTGCAAGGTGCAATTCTGAAATTTTTTGCTTTTTCCTGCTAATCCTAGCATGATAAAGAAGATTCAAAGAGAGTGAGATGCCAGCTCTTTTCATTCAGTCAGTAGCTTCAAACATTTCTGGTATATGAATAACATGATGTTTTTCAATGGCAAAAATCAATGAATATTGTAAATGCACAAACAGTAATATCTCCACATTGCAAGGTGCAATTCTGAATTTTTTTGCTTTTTCCTGCTAATCCTAGCATGATAAAGAATATTCAAAGAGAGTGAGATGCCAGCTCTTTTCATTCAGTCAGTAGCTTCAAACATTTCTGGTATATGAATAACATGATGTTTTTCAATGGCAAAAATCAATGAATATTGTAAATGCACAAACAGTAATATCTCCACATTGCAAGGTGCAATTCTGAAATTTTTTGCTTTTTCCTGCTAATCCTAGCATGATAAAGAAGATTCAAAGAGAGTGAGATGCCAGCTCCTTTCATTCAGTCAGTAGCTTCAAACATTTCTGGACGTTTTTCAATGGCAAAAATCAATGAATATTGTAAATGCACAAACAGTAATATCTCCGCATTGCAAGGTGCAATTCTGAAATTTTTTGCTTTTTCCTGCTAAGCCTAGCATGATAAAGAAGATTCAAAGAGAGTGAGATGCCAGCTCTTTTCATTCAGTCAGTAGCTTCAAACATTTCTGGACGTTTTTCAATGGCAAAAATCAATGAATATTGTAAATGCACAAACAGTAATTTCTCCGCATTGCAAGGTGCAATTCTGAAATTTTTTGCTTTTTCCTGCTAATCCTAGCATGATAAAGAAGATTCAAAGAGAGTGAGATGCCAGCTCTTTTCATTCAGTCAGTAGCTTCAAACATTTCTGGTATATGAATAACATGATGTTTTTCAATGGCAAAAATCAATGAATATTGTAAATGCACAAACAGTAATTTCTCCGCATTGCAAGGTGCAATTCTGAAATTTTTTGCTTTTTCCTGCTAATCCTAGCATGATAAAGAATATTCAAAGAGAGTGAGATGCCAGCTATTTTCATTCAGTCAGTAGCTTCAAACATTTCTGGTATATGAATAACATGATGTTTTTCAATGGCAAAAATCAATGAATATTGTAAATGCACAAACAGTAATATCTCCACATTGCAAGGTGCAATTCTGAAATTTTTTGCTTTTTCCTGCTAATCCTAGCATGATAAAGAAGATTCAAAGAGAGTGAGATGCCAGCTCTTTTCATTCAGTCAGTAGCTTCAAACATTTCTGGATGTTTTTCAATGGCAAAAATCAATGAATATTGTAAATGCACAAACAGTAATATCTCCGCATTGCAAGGTGCAATTCTGAAATTTTTTGCTTTTTCCTGCTAATCCTAGCATGATAAAGAAGATTCAAAGAGAGTGAGATGCCAGCTCTTTTCATTCAGTCAGTAGCTTCAAACATTTCTGGACGTTTTTCAATGGCAAAAATCAATGAATATTGTAAATGCACAAACAGTAATATCTCCGCATTGCAAGGTGCAATTCTGAAATTTTTTGCTTTTTCCTGCTAATCCTAGCATGATAAAGAAGATTCAAAGAGAGTGAGATGCCAGCTCTTTTCATTCAGTCAGTAGCTTCAAACATTTCTGGTATATGAATAACATGATGTTTTTCAATGGCAAAAATCAATGAATATTGTAAATGCACAAACAGTAATATCTCCACATTGCAAGGTGCAATTCTGAAATTTTTTGCTTTTTCCTGCTAATCCTAGCATGATAAAGAAGATTCAAAGAGAGTGAGATACCAGCTCCTTTCATTCAGTCAGTAGCTTCAAACATTTCTGGACGTTTTTCAATGGCAAAAATCAATGAATATTGTAAATGCACAAACAGTAATATCTCCGCATTGCAAGGTGCAATTCTGAAATTTTTTGCTTTTTCCTGCTAATCCTAGCATGATAAAGATTCAAAGAGAGTGAGATGCCAGCTCTTTTCATTCAGTCAGTAGCTTCAAACATTTCTGGACGTTTTTCAATGGCAAAAATCAATGAAAATTGTAAATGCACAAACAGTAATTTCTCCGCATTGCAAGGTGCAATTCTGAAATTTTTTGCTTTTTCCTGCTAATCCTAGCATGATAAAGAAGATTCAAAGAGAGTGAGATGCCAGCTCTTTTCATTCAGTCAGTAGCTTCAAACATTTCTGGTATATGAATAACATGATGTTTTTCAATGGCAAAAATCAATGAATATTGTAAATGCACAAACAGAAATATCTCCACATTGCAAGGTGCAATTCTGAAATTTTTTGCTTTTTCCTGCTAATCCTAGCATGATAAAGAAGATTCAAAGAGAGTGAGATGCCAGCTCTTTTCATTCAGTCAGTAGCTTCAAACATTTCTGGTATATGAATAACATGATGTTTTTCAATGGCAAAAATCAATGAATATTGTAAATGCACAAACAGTAATTTCTCCGCATTGCAAGGTGCAATTCTGAAATTTTTTGCTTTTTCCTGCTAATCCTAGCATGATAAAGAAGATTCAAAGAGAGTGAGATGCCAGCTCTTTTCATTCAGTCAGTAGCTTCAAACATTTCTGGACGTTTTTCAATGGCAAAAATCAATGAATATTGTAAATGCACAAACAGTAATATCTCCGCATTGCAAGGTGCAATTCTGAAATTTTTTGCTTTTTCCTGCTAATCCTAGCATGATAAAGAAGATTCAAAGAGAGTGAGATGCCAGCTCTTTTCATTCAGTCAGTAGCTTCAAACATTTCTGGACGTTTTTCAATGGCAAAAATCAATGAATATTGTAAATGCACAAACAGTAATTTCTCCGCATTGCAAGGTGCAATTCTGAAATTTTTTGCTTTTCCTGCTAATCCTAGCATGATAAAGAAGATTCAAAGAGAGTGAGATGCCAGCTCTTTTCATTCAGTCAGTAGCTTCAAACATTTCTGGTATATGAATAACATGATGTTTTTCAATGGCAAAAATCAATGAATATTGTAAATGCACAAACAGTAATATCTCCACATTGCAAGGTGCAATTCTGAAATTTTTTGCTTTTTCCTGCTAATCCTAGCATGATAAAGAAGATTCAAAGAGAGTGAGATGCCAGCTCCTTTCATTCAGTCAGTAGCTTCAAACATTTCTGGACGTTTTTCAATGGCAAAAATCAATGAATATTGTAAATGCACAAACAGTAATATCTCCGCATTGCAAGGTGCAATTCTGAAATTTTTTGCTTTTTCCTGCTAATCCTAGCATGATAAAGAAGATTCAAAGAGAGTGAGATGCCAGCTCTTTTCATTCAGTCAGTAGCTTCAAACATTTCTGGACGTTTTTCAATGGCAAAAATCAATGAATATTGTAAATGCACAAACAGTAATATCTCCGCATTGCAAGGTGCAATTCTGAAATTTTTTGCTTTTTCCTGCTAATCCTAGCATGATAAAGAAGATTCAAAGAGAGTGAGATGCCAGCTCTTTTCATTCAGTCAGTAGCTTCAAACATTTCTGGTATATGAATAACATGATGTTTTTCAATGGCAAAAATCAATGAATATTGTAAATGCACAAACAGTAATTTCTCCGCATTGCAAGGTGCAATTCTGAAATTTTTTGCTTTTTCCTGCTAATCCTAGCATGATAAAGAAGATTCAAAGAGAGTGAGATGCCAGCTCCTTTCATTCAGTCAGTAGCTTCAAACATTTCTGGACGTTTTTCAATGGCAAAAATCAATGAATATTGTAAATGCACAAACAGTAATTTCTCCGCATTGCAAGGTGCAATTCTGAAATTTTTTGCTTTTTCCTGCTAATCCTAGCATGATAAAGAAGATTCAAAGAGAGTGAGATGCCAGCTCTTTTCATTCAGTCAGTAGCTTCAAACATTTCTGGTATATGAATAACATGATGTTTTTCAATGGCAAAAATATATGAATATTGTAAATGCACAAACAGTAATATCTCCACATTGCAAGGTGCAATTCTGAAATTTTTTGCTTTTTCCTGCTAATCCTAGCATGATAAAGAATATTCAAAGAGAGTGAGATGCCAGCTCATTTCATTCAGTCAGTAGCTTCAAACATTTCTGGTATATGAATAACATGATGTTTTTCAATGGCAAAAATCAATGAATATTGTAAATGCACAAACAGTAATATCTCCACATTGCAAGGTGCAATTCTGAAATTTTTTGCTTTTTCCTGCTAATCCTAGCATGATAAAGAAGATTCAAAGAGAGTGAGATGCCAGCTCTTTTCATTCAGTCAGTAGCTTCAAACATTTCTGGACGTTTTTCAATGGCAAAAATCAAGGAATATTGTAAATGCACAAACAGTAATATCTCCGCATTGCAAGGTGCAATTCTGAAATTTTTTGCTTTTTCCTGCTAATCCTAGCATGATAAAGAAGATTCAAAGAGAGTGAGATGCCAGCTCTTTTCATTCAGTCAGTAGCTTCAAACATTTCTGGACGTTTTTCAATGGCAAAAATCAATGAATATTGTAAATGCACAAACAGTAATATCTCCGCATTGCAAGGTGCAATTCTGAAATTTTTTGCTTTTTCCTGCTAATCCTAGCATGATAAAGAAGATTCAAAGAGAGTGAGATGCCAGCTCTTTTCATTCAGTCAGTAGCTTCAAACATTTCTGGTATATGAATAACATGATGTTTTTCAATGGCAAAAATCAATGAATATTGTAAATGCACAAACAGTAATATCTCCACATTGCAAGGTGCAATTCTGAAATTTTTTGCTTTTTCCTGCTAATCCTAGCATGATAAAGAAGATTCAAAGAGAGTGAGATGCCAGCTCCTTTCATTCAGTCAGTAGCTTCAAACATTTCTGGACGTTTTTCAATGGCAAAAATCAATGAATATTGTAAATGCACAAACAGTAATATCTCCGCATTGCAAGGTGCAATTCTGAAATTTTTTGCTTTTTCCTGCTAATCCTAGCATGATAAAGATTCAAAGAGAGTGAGATGCCAGCTCTTTTCATTCAGTCAGTAGCTTCAAACATTTCTGGACGTTTTTCAATGGCAAAAATCAATGAAAATTGTAAATGCACAAACAGTAATTTCTCCGCATTGCAAGGTGCAATTCTGAAATTTTTTGCTTTTTCCTGCTAATCCTAGCATGATAAAGAAGATTCAAAGAGAGTGAGATGCCAGCTCTTTTCATTCAGTCAGTAGCTTCAAACATTTCTGGTATATGAATAACATGATGTTTTTCAATGGCAAAAATCAATGAATATTGTAAATGCACAAACAGAAATATCTCCACATTGCAAGGTGCAATTCTGAAATTTTTTTCTTTTTCCTGCTAATCCTAGCATGATAAAGAAGATTCAAAGAGAGTGAGATGCCAGCTCTTTTCATTCAGTCAGTAGCTTCAAACATTTCTGGTATATGAATAACATGATGTTTTTCAATGGCAAAAATCAATGAATATTGTAAATGCACAAACAGTAATTTCTCCGCATTGCAAGGTGCAATTCTGAAATTTTTTGCTTTTTCCTGCTAATCCTAGCATGATAAAGAAGATTCAAAGAGAGTGAGATGCCAGCTCCTTTCATTCAGTCAGTAGCTTCAAACATTTCTGGACGTTTTTCAATGGCAAAAATCAATGAATATTGTAAATGCACAAACAGTAATATCTCCGCATTGCAAGGTGCAATTCTGAAATTTTTTGCTTTTTCCTGCTAATCCTGGCATGATAAAGAAGATTCAAAGAGAGTGAGATGCCAGCTCTTTTCATTCAGTCAGTAGCTTCAAACATTTCTGGACGTTTTTCAATGGCAAAAATCAATGAATATTGTAAATGCACAAACAGTAATATCTCCGCATTGCAAGATGCAATTCTGAAATTTTTTGCTTTTTCCTGCTAATCCTAGCATGATAAAGAAGATTCAAAGAGAGTGAGATGCCAGCTCTTTTCTTTCAGTCAGTAGCTTCAAACATTTCTGGACGTTTTTCAATGGCAAAAATCAATGAATATTGTAAATGCACAAACAGTAATTTCTCCGCATTGCAAGGTGCAATTCTGAAATTTTTTGCTTTTTCCTGCTAATCCTAGCATGATAAAGAAGATTCAAAGAGAGTGAGATGCCAGCTCTTTTCATTCAGTCAGTAGCTTCAAACATTTCTGGTATATGAATAACATGATGTTTTTCAATGGCAAAAATCAATGAATATTGTAAATGCACAAACAGTAATATCTCCACATTGCAAGGTGCAATTCTGAAATTTTTTGCTTTTTCCTGCTAATCCTAGCATGATAAAGAAGATTCAAAGAGAGTGAGATGCCAGATCCTTTCATTCAGTCAGTAGCTTCAAACATTTCTGGACGTTTTTCAATGGCAAAAATCAATGAATATTGTAACTGCACAAACAGTAATATCTCCGCATTGCAAGG
This sequence comes from Phyllobates terribilis, assembly GCF_046119375.1. Taxonomy (NCBI): domain Eukaryota; kingdom Metazoa; phylum Chordata; class Amphibia; order Anura; family Dendrobatidae; genus Phyllobates; species Phyllobates terribilis. Next base: position 1,345,159 of record NW_027363172.1, on the reverse strand, counting down.
TGCAATTCTGAAATTTTTTGCTTTTTCCTGCTAATCCTAGCATGATAAAGATTCAAAGAGAGTGAGATGCCAGCTCTTTTCATTCAGTCAGTAGCTTCAAACATTTCTGGACGTTTTTCAATGGCAAAAATCAATGAAAATTGTAAATGCACAAACAGTAATTTCTCCGCATTGCAAGGTGCAATTCTGAAATTTTTTGCTTTTTCCTGCTAATCCTAGCATGATAAAGAAGATTCAAAGAGAGTGAGATGCCAGCTCTTTTCATTCAGTCAGTGGCTTCAAACATTTCTGGTATATGAATAACATGATGTTTTTCAATGGCAAAAATCAATGAATATTGTAAATGCACAAACAGAAATATCTCCACATTGCAATGTGCAATTCTGAAATTTTTTGCTTTTTCCTGCTAATCCTAGCATGATAAAGAAGATTCAAAGAGAGTGAGATGCCAGCTCTTTTCATTCAGTCAGTAGCTTCAAACATTTCTGGTATATGAATAACATGATGTTTTTCAATGGCAAAAATCAATGAATATTGTAAATGCACAAACAGTAATTTCTCCGCATTGCAAGGTGCAATTCTGAAATTTTTTGCTTTTTCCTGCTAATCCTAGCATGATAAAGAAGATTCAAAGAGAGTGAGATGCCAGCTCCTTTCATTCAGTCAGTAGCTTCAAACATTTCTGGACGTTTTTCAATGGCAAAAATCAATGAATATTGTAAATGCACAAAGAGTAATTACTCCGCATTGCAAGGTGCAATTCTGAAATTTTTGGCTTTTTCATGCTAATCCTAGCATGATAAAGAAGATTCAAAGAGAGTGAGATGCCAGCTCTTTTCATTCAGTCGGTAGCTTCAAACATTTCTGGTATATGAATAACATGATGTTTTTCAATGGCAAAAATCAATGAATATTGTAAATGCACAAACAGTAATTTCTCCGCATTGCAAGGTGCAATTCTGAAATTTTTTGCTTTTTCCTGCTAATCCTAGCATGATAAAGAAGATTCAAAGAGAGTGAGATGCCAGCTCTTTTCATTCAGTCAGTAGCTTCAAACATTTCTGGTATATGAATAAAATGATGTTTTTCAATGGCAAAAATCAATGAATATTGTAAATGCACAAACAGTAATATCTCCACATTGCAAGGTGCAATTCTGAAATTTTTTGCTTTTTCCTGCTAATCCTAGCATGATAAAGAAGATTCAAAGAGAGTGAGATGCCAGCTCTTTTCATTCAGTCAGTAGCTTCAAACATTTCTGGTATATGAATAACATGATGTTTTTCAATGGCAAAAATCAATGAATATTGTAAATGCACAAACAGTAATATCTCCACATTGCAAGGTGCAATTCTGAATTTTTTTGCTTTTTCCTGCTAATCCTAGCATGATAAAGAAGATTCAAAGAGAGTGAGATGCCAGCTCTTTTCATTCAGTCAGTAGCTTCAAACATTTCTGGACGTTTTTCAATGGCAAAAATCAATGAATATTGTAAATGCACAAACAGTAATATCTCCGCATTGCAAGGTGCAATTCTGAAATTTTTTGCTTTTTCCTGCTAATCCTAGCATGATAAAGAAGATTCAAAGAGAGTGAGATGCCAGCTCTTTTAATTCAGTCAGTAGCTTCAAACATTTCTGGTATATGATTAACATGATGTTTTTCAATGGCAAAAATCAATGAATATTGTAAATGCACAAACAGTAATATCTCCACATTGCAAGGTGCAATTCTGAAATTTTTTGCTTTTTCCTGCTAATCCTAGCATGATAAAGAAGATTCAAAGAGAGTGAGATGCCAGCTCCTTTCATTCAGTCAGTAGCTTCAAACATTTCTGGACGTTTTTCAAGGGCAAAAATCAATGAATATTGTAAATGCACAAACAGTAATATCTCCGTATTGCAAGGTGCAATTCTGAAATTTTTTGCTTTTTCCTGCTAATCCTAGCATGATAAAGAAGATTCAAAGAGAGTGAGATGCCAGCTCTTTTCATTCAGTCAGTAGCTTCAAACATTTCTGGTATATGAATAACATGATGTTTTTCAATGGCAAAAATCAATGAATATTGTAAATGCACAAACAGTAATTTCTCCGCATTGCAAGGTGCAATTCTGAAATTTTTTGCTTTTTCCTGCTAATCCTAGCATGATAAAGAAGATTCAAAGTGAGTGAGATGCCAGCTCTTTTCATTCAGTCAGTAGCTTCAAACATTTCTGGACGTTTTTCAATGGCAAAAATCAATGAATATTGTAAATGCACAAACAGTAATATCTCCGCATTGCAAGGTGCAATTCTGAAATTTTTTGCTTTTTCCTGCTAATCCTAGCATGATAAAGAAGATTCAAAGAGAGTGAGATGCCAGCTCTTTTCATTCAGTCAGTAGCTTCAAACATTTCTGGTATATGAATAACATGATGTTTTTCAATGGCAAAAATCAATGAATATTGTAAATGCACAAAGAGTAATTACTCCGCATTGCAAGGTGCAATTCTGAAATTTTTTGCTTTTTCCTGCTAATCCTAGCATGATAAAGAAGATTCAAAGAGAGTGAGATGCCAGCTCCTTTCATTCAGTCAGTAGCTTCAAACATTTCTGGACGTTTTTCAATGGCAAAAATCAATGAATATTGTAAATGCACAAACAGTAATTTCTCCGCATTGCAAGGTGCAATTCTGAAATTTTTTGCTTTTTCCTACTAATCCTAGCATGATAAAGAAGATTCAAAGAGAGTGAGATGCCAGCTCTTTTCATTCAGTCAGTAGCTTCAAATATTTCTGGTATATGAATAACATGATGTTTTTCAATGGCAAAAATCAATGAATATTGTAAATGCACAAACAGTAATTTCTCCGCATTGCAAGGTGCAATTCTGAAATTTTTTGCTTTTCTCCTGCTAATCCTAGCATGATAAAGAAGATTCAAACAGAGTGAGATGCCAGCTCCTTTCATTCAGTCAGTAGCTTCAAACATTTCTGGACGTTTTTCAATGGCAAAAATCAATGAATATTGTAAATGCACAAACAGTAATTTCTCCGCATTGCAAGGTGCAATTCTGAAATTTTTTGCTTTTTCCTGCTAATCCTAGCATGATAAAGAAGATTCAAAGAGAGTGAGATGCCAGCTCTTTTCATTCAGTCAGTAGCTTCAAACATTTCTGGTATATGAATAACATGATGTTTTTCAATGGCAAAAATCAATGAATATTGTAAATGCACAAACAGTAATATCTCCACATTGCAAGGTGCAATTCTGAATTTTTTTGCTTTTTCCTGCTAATCCTAGCATGATAAAGAAGATTCAAAGAGAGTGAGATGCCAGCTCTTTTCATTCAGTCAGTAGCTTCAAACATTTCTGGACGTTTTTCAATGGCAAAAATCAATGAATATTGTAAATGCACAAACAGTAATATCTCCGCATTGCAAGGTGCAATTCTGAAATTTTTTGCTTTTTCCTGCTAATCCTAGCATGATAAAGAAGATTCAAAGAGAGTGAGATGCCAGCTCTTTTAATTCAGTCAGTAGCTTCAAACATTTCTGGTATATGATTAACATGATGTTTTTCAATGGCAAAAATCAATGAATATTGTAAATGCACAAACAGTAATATCTCCACATTGCAAGGTGCAATTCTGAAATTTTTTGCTTTTTCCTGCTAATCCTAGCATGATAAAGAAGATTCAAAGAGAGTGAGATGCCAGCTCCTTTCATTCAGTCAGTAGCTTCAAACATTTCTGGACGTTTTTCAATGGCAAAAATCAATGAATATTGTAAATGCACAAACAGTAATATCTCCGTATTGCAAGGTGCAATTCTGAAATTTTTTGCTTTTTCCTGCTAATCCTAGCATGATAAAGAAGATTCAAAGAGAGTGAGATGCCAGCTCTTTTCATTCAGTCAGTAGCTTCAAACATTTCTGGTATATGAATAACATGATGTTTTTCAATGGCAAAAATCAATGAATATTGTAAATGCACAAACAGTAATTTCTCCGCATTGCAAGGTGCAATTCTGAAATTTTTTGCTTTTTCCTGCTAATCCTAGCATGATAAAGAAGATTCAAAGTGAGTGAGATGCCAGCTCTTTTCATTCAGTCAGTAGCTTCAAACATTTCTGGACGTTTTTCAATGGCAAAAATCAATGAATATTGTAAATGCACAAACAGTAATATCTCCGCATTGCAAGGTGCAATTCTGAAATTTTTTGCTTTTTCCTGCTAATCCTAGCATGATAAAGAAGATTCAAAGAGAGTGAGATGCCAGCTCTTTTCATTCAGTCAGTAGCTTCAAACATTTCTGGTATATGAATAACATGATGTTTTTCAATGGCAAAAATCAATGAATATTGTAAATGCACAAAGAGTAATTACTCCGCATTGCAAGGTGCAATTCTGAAATTTTTTGCTTTTTCCTGCTAATCCTAGCATGATAAAGAAGATTCAAAGAGAGTGAGATGCCAGCTCCTTTCATTCAGTCAGTAGCTTCAAACATTTCTGGACGTTTTTCAATGGCAAAAATCAATGAATATTGTAAATGCACAAACAGTAATTTCTCCGCATTGCAAGGTGCAATTCTGAAATTTTTTGCTTTTTCCTACTAATCCTAGCATGATAAAGAAGATTCAAAGAGAGTGAGATGCCAGCTCTTTTCATTCAGTCAGTAGCTTCAAATATTTCTGGTATATGAATAACATGATGTTTTTCAATGGCAAAAATCAATGAATATTGTAAATGCACAAACAGTAATTTCTCCGCATTGCAAGGTGCAATTCTGAAATTTTTTGCTTTTCTCCTGCTAATCCTAGCATGATAAAGAAGATTCAAACAGAGTGAGATGCCAGCTCCTTTCATTCAGTCAGTAGCTTCAAACATTTCTGGACGTTTTTCAATGGCAAAAATCAATGAATATTGTAAATGCACAAACAGTAATTTCTCCGCATTGCAAGGTGCAATTCTGAAATTTTTTGCTTTTTCCTGCTAATCCTAGCATGATAAAGAAGATTCAAAGAGAGTGAGATGCCAGCTCTTTTCATTCAGTCAGTAGCTTCAAACATTTCTGGTATATGAATAACATGATGTTTTTCAATGGCAAAAATCAATGAATATTGTAAATGCACAAACAGTAATATCTCCACATTGCAAGGTGCAATTCTGAAATTTTTTGCTTTTTCCTGCTAATCCTGGCATGATAAAGAAGATTCAAAGAGAGTGAGATGCCAGCTCCTTTCATTCAGTCAGTAGCTTCAAACATTTCTGGACGTTTTTCAATGGCAAAAATCAATGAATATTGTAAATGCACAAACAGTAATTTCTCCGCATTGCAAGGTGCAATTCTGAAATTTTTTGCTTTTTCCTGCTAATCCTAGCATGATAAAGAAGATTCAAAGAGAGTGAGATGCCAGCTCTTTTCATTCAGTCAGTAGCTTCAAACATTTCTGGACGTTTTTCAATGGCAAAAATCAATGAATATTGTAAATGCACAAACAGTAATATCTTCACATTGCAAGGTGCAATTCTGAAATTTTTTGCTTTTTCCTGCTAATCCTAGCATGATAAAGAAAATTCAAAGAGAGTGAGATGCCAGCTCTTTTCATTCAGTCAGTAGCTTCAAACATTTCTGGTATATGAATAACATGATGTTTTTCAATGGCAAAAATCAATGAATATTGTAAATGCACAAACAGTAATATCTCCGCATTGCAAGGTGCAATTCTGAAATTTTTTGCTTTTCCTGCTAATCCTAGCATGATAAAGAAGATTCAAAGAGAGTGAGATGCCAGCTCTTTTCATTCAGTCAGTAGCTTCAAACATTTCTGGTATATGAATAACATGATGTTTTTCAATGGCAAAAATCAATGAATATTGTAAATGCACAAACAGTAATATCTCCACATTGCAAGGTGCAATTCTGAAATTTTTTGCTTTTTCCTGCTAATCCTAGCATGATAAAGAAGATTCAAAGAGAGTGAGATGCCAGCTCCTTTCATTCAGTCAGTAGCTTCAAACATTTCTGGACGTTTTTCAATGGCAAAAATCAATGAATATTGTAAATGCACAAACAGTAATTTCTCCGCATTGCAAGGTGCAATTCTGAAATTTTTTGCTTTTTCCTGCTAATCCTAGCATGATAAAGAAGATTCAAAGAGAGTGAGATGCCAGCTCTTTTCATTCAGTCAGTAGCTTCAAATATTTCTGGTATATGAATAACATGATGTTTTTCAATGGCAAAAATCAATGAATATTGTAAATGCACAAACAGTAATTTCTCCGCATTGCAAGGTGCAATTCTGAAATTTTTTGATTTTTCCTGCTAATCCTAGCATGATAAAGAAGATTCAAAGAGAGTGAGATGCCAGCTCCTTTCATTCAGTCAGTAGCTTCAAACATTTCTGGACGTTTTTCAATGGCAAAAATCAATGAATATTGTAAATGCACAAACAGTAATTTCTCCGCATTGCAAGGTGCAATTCTGAAATTTTTTGCTTTTTCCTGCTAATCCTAGCATGATAAAGAAGATTCAAAGAGAGTGAGATGCCAGCTCTTTTCATTCAGTCAGTAGCTTCAAACATTTCTGGTATATGAATAACATGATGTTTTTCAATGGCAAAAATCAATGAATATTGTAAATGCACAAACAGTAATATCTCCACATTGCAAGGTGCAATTCTGAAATTTTTTGCTTTTTCCTGCTAATCCTAGCATGATAAAGAAGATTCAAAGAGAGTGAGATGCCAGCTCCTTTCATTCAGTCAGTAGCTTCAAACATTTCTGGACGTTTTTCAATGGCAAAAATCAATGAATATTGTAAATGCACAAACAGTAATTTCTCCGCATTGCAAGGTGCAATTCTGAAATTTTTTGCTTTTTCCTGCTAATCCTAGCATGATAAAGAAGATTCAAAGAGAGTGAGATGCCAGCTCTTTTCATTCAGTCAGTAGCTTCAAACATTTCTGGTATATGAATAACATGATGTTTTTCAATGGCAAAAATCAATGAATATTGTAAATGCACAAACAGTAATATCTCCACATTGCAAGGTGCAATTCTGAAATTTTTTGCTTTTTCCTGCTAATCCTAGCATGATAAAGAAGATTCAAAGAGAGTGAGATGCCAGCTCCTTTCATTCAGTCAGTAGCTTCAAACATTTCTGGACGTTTTTCAATGGCAAAAATCAATGAATATTGTAAATGCACAAACAGTAATTTCTCCACATTGCAAGGTGCAATTCTGAAATTTTTTGCTTTTTCCTGCTAATCCTAGCATGATAAAGAAGATTCAAAGAGAGTGAGATGCCAGCTCTTTTCATTCAGTCAGTAGCTTCAAACATTTCTGGACGTTTTTCAATGGCAAAAATCAATGAATATTGTAAATGCACAAACAGTAATATCTCCACATTGCAAGGTGCAATTCTGAAATTTTTTGCTTTTTCCTGCTAATCCTAGCATGATAAAGAAGATTCAAAGAGAGTGAGATGCCAGCTCTTTTCATTCAGTCAGTAGCTTCAAACATTTCTGGTATATGAATAACATGATGTTTTTCAATGGCAAAAATCAATGAATATTGTAAATGCACAAACAGTAATATCTCCGCATTGCAAGGTGCAATTCTGAAATTTTTTGCTTTTTCCTGCTAATCCTAGCATGATAAAGAAGATTCAAAGAGAGTGAGATGCCAGCTCTTTTCATTCAGTCAGTAGCTTCAAACATTTCTGGTATATGAATAACATGATGTTTTTCAATGGCAAAAATCAATGAATATTGTAAATGCACAAACAGTAATATCTCCGCATTGCAAGGTGCAATTCTGAAATTTTTTGCTTTTTCCTGCTAATCCTAGCATGATAAAGAAGATTCAAAGAGAGTGAGATGCCAGCTCTTTTCATTCAGTCAGTAGCTTCAAACATTTCTGGTATATGAATAACATGATGTTTTTCAATGGCAAAAATCAATGAATATTGTAAATGCACAAAGAGTAATTACTCCGCATTGCAAGGTGCAATTCTGAAATTTTTTGCTTTTTCCTGCTAATCCTAGCATGATAAAGAAGATTCAAAGAGAGTGAGATGCCAGCTCCTTTCATTCAGTCAGTAGCTTCAAACATTTCTGGACGTTTTTCAATGGCAAAAATCAATGAATATTGTAAATGCACAAACAGTAATTTCTCCGCATTGCAAGGTGCAATTCTGAAATTTTTTGCTTTTTCCTACTAATCCTAGCATGATAAAGAAGATTCAAAGAGAGTGAGATGCCAGCTCTTTTCATTCAGTCAGTAGCTTCAAATATTTCTGGTATATGAATAACATGATGTTTTTCAATGGCAAAAATCAATGAATATTGTAAATGCACAAACAGTAATTTCTCCGCATTGCAAGGTGCAATTCTGAAATTTTTTGCTTTTCTCCTGCTAATCCTAGCATGATAAAGAAGATTCAAACAGAGTGAGATGCCAGCTCCTTTCATTCAGTCAGTAGCTTCAAACATTTCTGGACGTTTTTCAATGGCAAAAATCAATGAATATTGTAAATGCACAAACAGTAATTTCTCCGCATTGCAAGGTGCAATTCTGAAATTTTTTGCTTTTTCCTGCTAATCCTAGCATGATAAAGAAGATTCAAAGAGAGTGAGATGCCAGCTCTTTTCATTCAGTCAGTAGCTTCAAACATTTCTGGTATATGAATAACATGATGTTTTTCAATGGCAAAAATCAATGAATATTGTAAATGCACAAACAGTAATATCTCCACATTGCAAGGTGCAATTCTGAAATTTTTTGCTTTTTCCTGCTAATCCTGGCATGATAAAGAAGATTCAAAGAGAGTGAGATGCCAGCTCCTTTCATTCAGTCAGTAGCTTCAAACATTTCTGGACGTTTTTCAATGGCAAAAATCAATGAATATTGTAAATGCACAAACAGTAATTTCTCCGCATTGCAAGGTGCAATTCTGAAATTTTTTGCTTTTTCCTGCTAATCCTAGCATGATAAAGAAGATTCAAAGAGAGTGAGATGCCAGCTCTTTTCATTCAGTCAGTAGCTTCAAACATTTCTGGACGTTTTTCAATGGCAAAAATCAATGAATATTGTAAATGCACAAACAGTAATATCTTCACATTGCAAGGTGCAATTCTGAAATTTTTTGCTTTTTCCTGCTAATCCTAGCATGATAAAGAAAATTCAAAGAGAGTGAGATGCCAGCTCTTTTCATTCAGTCAGTAGCTTCAAACATTTCTGGTATATGAATAACATGATGTTTTTCAATGGCAAAAATCAATGAATATTGTAAATGCACAAACAGTAATATCTCCGCATTGCAAGGTGCAATTCTGAAATTTTTTGCTTTTCCTGCTAATCCTAGCATGATAAAGAAGATTCAAAGAGAGTGAGATGCCAGCTCTTTTCATTCAGTCAGTAGCTTCAAACATTTCTGGTATATGAATAACATGATGTTTTTCAATGGCAAAAATCAATGAATATTGTAAATGCACAAACAGTAATATCTCCACATTGCAAGGTGCAATTCTGAAATTTTTTGCTTTTTCCTGCTAATCCTAGCATGATAAAGAAGATTCAAAGAGAGTGAGATGCCAGCTCCTTTCATTCAGTCAGTAGCTTCAAACATTTCTGGACGTTTTTCAATGGCAAAAATCAATGAATATTGTAAATGCACAAACAGTAATTTCTCCGCATTGCAAGGTGCAATTCTGAAATTTTTTGCTTTTTCCTGCTAATCCTAGCATGATAAAGAAGATTCAAAGAGAGTGAGATGCCAGCTCTTTTCATTCAGTCAGTAGCTTCAAATATTTCTGGTATATGAATAACATGATGTTTTTCAATGGCAAAAATCAATGAATATTGTAAATGCACAAACAGTAATTTCTCCGCATTGCAAGGTGCAATTCTGAAATTTTTTGCTTTTTCCTGCTAATCCTAGCATGATAAAGAAGATTCAAAGAGAGTGAGATGCCAGCTCCTTTCATTCAGTCAGTAGCTTCAAACATTTCTGGACGTTTTTCAATGGCAAAAATCAATGAATATTGTAAATGCACAAACAGTAATTTCTCCGCATTGCAAGGTGCAATTCTGAAATTTTTTGCTTTTTCCTGCTAATCCTAGCATGATAAAGAAGATTCAAAGAGAGTGAGATGCCAGCTCTTTTCATTCAGTCAGTAGCTTCAAACATTTCTGGTATATGAATAACATGATGTTTTTCAATGGCAAAAATCAATGAATATTGTAAATGCACAAACAGTAATATCTCCACATTGCAAGGTGCAATTCTGAAATTTTTTGCTTTTTCCTGCTAATCCTAGCATGATAAAGAAGATTCAAAGAGAGTGAGATGCCAGCTCCTTTCATTCAGTCAGTAGCTTCAAACATTTCTGGACGTTTTTCAATGGCAAAAATCAATGAATATTGTAAATGCACAAACAGTAATTTCTCCGCATTGCAAGGTGCAATTCTGAAATTTTTTGCTTTTTCCTGCTAATCCTAGCATGATAAAGAAGATTCAAAGAGAGTGAGATGCCAGCTCTTTTCATTCAGTCAGTAGCTTCAAACATTTCTGGTATATGAATAACATGATGTTTTTCAATGGCAAAAATCAATGAATATTGTAAATGCACAAACAGTAATATCTCCACATTGCAAGGTGCAATTCTGAAATTTTTTGCTTTTTCCTGCTAATCCTAGCATGATAAAGAAGATTCAAAGAGAGTGAGATGCCAGCTCCTTTCATTCAGTCAGTAGCTTCAAACATTTCTGGACGTTTTTCAATGGCAAAAATCAATGAATATTGTAAATGCACAAACAGTAATTTCTCCACATTGCAAGGTGCAATTCTGAAATTTTTTGCTTTTTCCTGCTAATCCTAGCATGATAAAGAAGATTCAAAGAGAGTGAGATGCCAGCTCTTTTCATTCAGTCAGTAGCTTCAAACATTTCTGGACGTTTTTCAATGGCAAAAATCAATGAATATTGTAAATGCACAAACAGTAATATCTCCACATTGCAAGGTGCAATTCTGAAATTTTTTGCTTTTTCCTGCTAATCCTAGCATGATAAAGAAGATTCAAAGAGAGTGAGATGCCAGCTCTTTTCATTCAGTCAGTAGCTTCAAACATTTCTGGTATATGAATAACATGATGTTTTTCAATGGCAAAAATCAATGAATATTGTAAATGCACAAACAGTAATATCTCCGCATTGCAAGGTGCAATTCTGAAATTTTTTGCTTTTTCCTGCTAATCCTAGCATGATAAAGAAGATTCAAAGAGAGTGAGATGCCAGCTCTTTTCATTCAGTCAGTAGCTTCAAACATTTCTGGTATATGAATAACATGATGTTTTTCAATGGCAAAAATCAATGAATATTGTAAATGCACAAACAGTAATATCTCCGCATTGCAAGGTGCAATTCTGAAATTTTTTGCTTTTTCCTGCTAATCCTAGCATGATAAAGAAGATTCAAAGAGAGTGAGATGCCAGCTCTTTTCATTCAGTCAGTAGCTTCAAACATTTCTGGTATATGAATAACATGATGTTTTTCAATGGCAAAAATCAATGAATATTGTAAATGCACAAACAGTAATATCTCCACATTGCAAGGTGCAATTCTGAAATTTTTTGCTTTTTCCTGCTAATCCTAGCATGATAAAGAAGATTCAAAGAGAGTGAGATGTCAGCTCCTTTCATTCAGTCAGTAGCTTCAAACATTTCTGGACGTTTTTCAATGGCAAAAATCAATGAATATTGTAAATGCACAAACAGTAATTTCTCCGCATTGCAAGGTGCAATTCTGAAATTTTTTGCTTTTTCCTGCTAATCCTAGCATGATAAAGAAGATTCAAAGAGAGTGAGATGCCAGCTCTTTTCATTCAGTCAGTAGCTTCAAATATTTCTGGTATATGAATAACATGATGTTTTTCAATGGCAAAAATCAATGAATATTGTAAATGCACAAACAGTTATTTCTCCGCATTGCAAGGTGCAATTCTGAAATTTTTGGCTTTTTCCTGCTAATCCTAGCATGATAAAGAAGATTCAAAGAGAGTGAGATGCCAGCTCCTTTCATTCAGTCAGTAGCTTCAAACATTTCTGGACGTTTTTCAATGGCAAAAATCAATGAATATTGTAAATGCACAAACAGTAATTTCTCCGCATTGCAAAGGTGCAATTCTGAAATTTTTGGCTTTTTCCTGCTAATCCTAGCATGATAAAGAAGATTCAAAGAGAGTGAGATGCCAGCTCTTTTCATTCAGTCAGTATCTTCAAACATTTCTGGTATATGAATAACATGATGTTTTTCAATGGCAAAAATCAATGAATATTGTAAATGCACAAACAGTAATATCTCCACATTGCAAGGTGCAATTCTGAAATTTTTTGCTTTTTCCTGCTAATCCTAGCATGATAAAGAAGATTCAAAGAGAGTGAGATGCCAGCTCCTTTCATTCAGTCAGTAGCTTCAAACATTTCTGGACGTTTTTCAATGGCAAAAATCAATGACTATTGTAAATGCACAAACAGTAATTTCTCCGCATTGCAAGGTGCAATTCTGAAATTTTTTGCTTTTTCCTGCTAATCCTAGCATGATAAAGAAGATTCAAAGAGAGTGAGATGCCAGCTCTTTTCATTCAGTCAGTAGCTTCAAACATTTCTGGACGTTTTTCAATGGCAAAAATCAATGAATATTGTAAATGCGCAAACAGTAATATCTCCACATTGCAAGGTGCAATTCTGAAATTTTTTGCTTTTTCCTGCTAATCCTAGCATGATAAAGAAGATTCAAAGAGAGTGAGATGCCAGCTCTTTTCATTCAGTCAGTTGCTTCAAAAATTTCTGGTATATGAATAACATGATGTTTTTAAATGGCAAAAATCAATGAATATTGTAAATGCACAAACAGTAATATCTCCACATTGCAAGGTGCAATTCTGAAATTTTTTGCTTTTTCCTGCTAATCCTAGCATGATAAAGAAGATTCAAAGAGAGTGAGATGCCAGCTCCTTTCATTCAGTCAGTAGCTTCAAACATTTCTGGTATATGAATAACATGATGTTTTTCAATGGCAAAAATCAATGAATATTGTAAATGCACAAACAGTAATATCTCCACATTGCAAGGTGCAATTCTGAAATTTTTTGCTTTTTCATGCTAATCCTAGCATGATAAAGAAGATTCAAAGAGAGTGAGATGCCAGCTCTTTTCATTCAGTCAGTAGCTTCAAACATTTCTGGTATATGAATAACATGATGTTTTTCAATGGCAAAAATCAATGAATATTGTAAATGCACAAACAGTAATATCTCCACATTGCAAGGTGCAATTCTGAAATTTTTTGCTTTTTCCTGCTAATCCTAGCATGATAAAGAAGATTCAAAGAGAGTGAGATGCCAGATCCTTTCATTCAGTCAGTAGCTTCAAACATTTCTGGACGTTTTTCAATGGCAAAAATCAATGAATATTGTAAATGCACAAACAGTAATATCTCCGCATTGCAAGGTGCAATTCTGAAATTTTTTGCTTTTTCCTGCTAATCCTAGCATGATAAAGAAGATTCAAAGAGAGTGAGATGCCAGCTCTTTTCATTCAGTCAGTAGCTTCAAACATTTCTGGACGTTTTTCAATGGCAAAAATCAATGAATATTGTAAATGCACAAACAGCAATATCTCCGCATTGCAAGGTGCAATTCTGAAATTTTTTACTTTTTCCTGCTAATCCTAGCATGATAAAGAAGATTCAAAGAGAGTGAGATGCCAGCTCTTTTCATTCAGTCAGTAGCTTCAAACATTTCTGGTATATGAATAACATGAAGTTTTTCAATGGCAAAAATCAATGAATATTGTAAATGCACAAACAGTAATATCTCCACATTGCAAGGTGCAATTCTGAAATTTTTTGCTTTTTCCTGCTCCTCTTAGCATGATAAAGAAGATTCAAAGAGAGTGAGATGCCAGCTCTTTTCATTCAGTCAGTAGCTTCAAACATTTCTGGTATATGAATAACATGATGTTTTTCAATGGCAAAAATCAATGAATATTGTAAATGCACAAACAGTAATATCTCCGCATTGCAAGGTGCAATTCTGAAATTTTTTGCTTTTTCCTGCTAATCCTAGCATGATAAAGAAGATTCAAAGAGAGTGAGATGCCAGCTCCTTTCATTCAGTCAGTAGCTTCAAACATTTCTGAACGTTTTTCAATGGCAAAAATCAATGAATATTGTAAATGCACAAACAGTAATATCTCCGCATTGCAAGGTGCAATTCTGAAATTTTTTGCTTTTTCCTGCTAATCCTAGCATGATAAAGAAGATTCAAAGAGAGTGAGATGCCAGCTCTTTTCATTCAGTCAGTAGCTTCAAACATTTCTGGACGTTTTTCAATGGCAAAAATCAATGAATATTGTAAATGCACAAACAGTAATATCTCCGCATTGCAAGGTGCAATTCTGAAATTTTTTGCTTTTTCCTGCTAATCCTAGCATGATAAAGAAGATTCAAAGAGAGTGAGATGCCAGCTCTTTTCATTCAGTCAGTAGCTTCAAACATTTCTGGTATATGAATAACATGATGTTTTTCAATGGCAAAAATCAATGAATATTGTAAATGCACAAACAGTAATATCTCCACATTGCAAGGTGCAATTCTGAAATTTTTTGCTTTTTCCTGCTAATCCTAGCATGATAAAGAAGACTCAAAGAGAGTGAGATGCCAGCTCCTTTCATTCAGTCAGTAGCTTCAAACATTTCTGGACGTTTTTCAATGGCAAAAATCAATGAATATTGTAAATGCACAAACAGTAATTTCTCCGCATTGCAAGGTGCAATTCTGAAATTTTTTGCTTTTTCCTGCTAATCCTAGCATGATAAAGAAGATTCAAAGAGAGTGAGATGCCAGATCTTTTCATTCAGTCAGTAGCTTCAAATATTTCTGGTATATGAATAACATGATGTTTTTCAATGGCAAAAATCAATGAATATTGTAAATGCACAAACAGTAATTTCTCCACATTGCAAGGTGCAATTCTGAAATTTTTTGCTTTTTCCTGCTAATCCTAGCATGATAAAGAAGATTCAAAGAGAGTGAGATGCCAGCTCCTTTCATTCAGTCAGTAGCTTCAAACATTTCTGGACGTTTTTCAATGGCAAAAATCAATGAATATTGTAAATGCACAAACAGTAATTTCTCCGCATTGCAAGGTGCAATTCTGAAATTTTTTGCTTTTTCCTGCTAATCCTAGCATGATAAAGAAGATTCAAAGAGAGTGAGATGCCAGCTCTTTTCATTCAGTCAGTAGCTTCAAACATTTCTGGACGTTTTTCAATGGCAAAAATCAATGAATATTGTAAATGCACAAACAGTAATATCTCCACATTGCAAGGTGCAATTCTGAAATTTTTTGCTTTTTCCTGCTAATCCTAGCATAATAAAGAAGATTCAAAGAGAGTGAGATGCCAGCTCCTTTCATTCATTCAGTAGCTTCAAACATTTCTGGACGTTTTTCAATGGCAAAAATCAATGAATATTGTAAATGCACAAACAGTAATTTCTCCGCATTGCAAGGTGCAATTCTGAAATTTTTTGCTTTTTCCTGCTAATCCTAGCATGATAAAGAAGATTCAAAGAGAGTGAGATGCCAGCTCTTTTCATTCAGTCAGTAGCTTCAAACATTTCTGGACGTTTTTCAATGGCAAAAATCAATGAATATTGTAAATGCACAAACAGTAATATCTCCACATTGCAAGGTGCAATTCTGAAATTTTTTGCTTTTTCCTGCTAATCCTAGCATGATAAAGAAGATTCAAAGAGAGTGAGATGCCAGCTCCTTTCATTCAGTCAGTAGCTTCAAACATTTCTGGACGTTTTTCAATGGCAAAAATCAATGAATATTGTAAATGCACAAACAGTAATTTCTCCGCATTGCAAGGTGCAATTCTGAAATTTTTTGCTTTTTCCTGCTAATCCTAGCATGATAAAGAAGATTCAAAGAGAGTGAGATGCCAGCTCTTTTCATTCAGTCAGTAGCTTCAAATATTTCTGGTATTTGAATAACATGATGTTTTTCAATGGCAAAAATCAATGAATATTGTAAATGCACAAACAGTAATTTCTCCGCATTACAAGGTGCAATTCTGAAATTTTTTGCTTTTTCCTGCTAATCCTAGCATGATAAAGAAGATTCAAAGAGAGTGAGATGCCAGCTCCTTTCATTCAGTCAGTAGCTTCAAACATTTCTGGACGTTTTTCAATGGCAAAAATCAATGAGTATTGTAAATGCACAAACAGTAATTTCTCCGCATTGCAAGGTGCAATTCTGAAATTTTTTGCTTTTTCCTGCTAATCCTAGCATGATAAAGAAGATTCAAAGAGAGTGAGATGCCAGCTCTTTTCATTCAGTCAGTAGGTTCAAACATTTCTGGTATATGAATAACATGATGTTTTTCAATGGCAAAAATCAATGAATATTGTAAATGCACAAACAGTAATATCTCCACATTGCAAGGTGCAATTCTGAAATTTTTTGCTTTTTCCTGCTAATCCTAGCATGATAAAGAAGATTCAAAGAGAGTGAGATGCCAGCTCCTTTCATTCAGTCAGTAGCTTCAAACATTTCTGGACGTTTTTCAATGGCAAAAATCAATGAATATTGTAAATGCACAAACAGTAATATCTCCGCATTGCAAGGTGCAATTCTGAAATTTTTTGCTTTTTCCTGCTAATCCTAGCATGATAAAGAAGATTCAAAGAGAGTGAGATGCCAGCTCTTTTCATTCAGTCAGTAGCTTCAAACATTTCTGGACGTTTTTCAATGGCAAAAATCAATGAATATTGTAAATGCACAAACAGCAATATCTCCGCATTGCAAGGTGCAATTCTGAAATTTTTTACTTTTTCCTGCTAATCCTAGCATGATAAAGAAGATTCAAAGAGAGTGAGATGCCAGCTCTTTTCATTCAGTCAGTAGCTTCAAACATTTCTGGTATATGAATAACATGAAGTTTTTCAATGGCAAAAATCAATGAATATTGTAAATGCACAAACAGTAATATCTCCACATTGCAAGGTGCAATTCTGAAATTTTTTGCTTTTTCCTGCTCCTCTTAGCATGATAAAGAAGATTCAAAGAGAGTGAGATGCCAGCTCTTTTCATTCAGTCAGTAGCTTCAAACATTTCTGGTATATGAATAACATGATGTTTTTCAATGGCAAAAATCAATGAATATTGTAAATGCACAAACAGTAATATCTCCGCATTGCAAGGTGCAATTCTGAAATTTTTTGCTTTTTCCTGCTAATCCTAGCATGATAAAGAAGATTCAAAGAGAGTGAGATGCCAGCTCCTTTCATTCAGTCAGTAGCTTCAAACATTTCTGAACGTTTTTCAATGGCAAAAATCAATGAATATTGTAAATGCACAAACAGTAATATCTCCGCATTGCAAGGTGCAATTCTGAAATTTTTTGCTTTTTCCTGCTAATCCTAGCATGATAAAGAAGATTCAAAGAGAGTGAGATGCCAGCTCTTTTCATTCAGTCAGTAGCTTCAAACATTTCTGGACGTTTTTCAATGGCAAAAATCAATGAATATTGTAAATGCACAAACAGTAATATCTCCGCATTGCAAGGTGCAATTCTGAAATTTTTTGCTTTTTCCTGCTAATCCTAGCATGATAAAGAAGATTCAAAGAGAGTGAGATGCCAGCTCTTTTCATTCAGTCAGTAGCTTCAAACATTTCTGGTATATGAATAACATGATGTTTTTCAATGGCAAAAATCAATGAATATTGTAAATGCACAAACAGTAATATCTCCACATTGCAAGGTGCAATTCTGAAATTTTTTGCTTTTTCCTGCTAATCCTAGCATGATAAAGAAGACTCAAAGAGAGTGAGATGCCAGCTCCTTTCATTCAGTCAGTAGCTTCAAACATTTCTGGACGTTTTTCAATGGCAAAAATCAATGAATATTGTAAATGCACAAACAGTAATTTCTCCGCATTGCAAGGTGCAATTCTGAAATTTTTTGCTTTTTCCTGCTAATCCTAGCATGATAAAGAAGATTCAAAGAGAGTGAGATGCCAGATCTTTTCATTCAGTCAGTAGCTTCAAATATTTCTGGTATATGAATAACATGATGTTTTTCAATGGCAAAAATCAATGAATATTGTAAATGCACAAACAGTAATTTCTCCACATTGCAAGGTGCAATTCTGAAATTTTTTGCTTTTTCCTGCTAATCCTAGCATGATAAAGAAGATTCAAAGAGAGTGAGATGCCAGCTCCTTTCATTCAGTCAGTAGCTTCAAACATTTCTGGACGTTTTTCAATGGCAAAAATCAATGAATATTGTAAATGCACAAACAGTAATTTCTCCGCATTGCAAGGTGCAATTCTGAAATTTTTTGCTTTTTCCTGCTAATCCTAGCATGATAAAGAAGATTCAAAGAGAGTGAGATGCCAGCTCTTTTCATTCAGTCAGTAGCTTCAAACATTTCTGGACGTTTTTCAATGGCAAAAATCAATGAATATTGTAAATGCACAAACAGTAATATCTCCACATTGCAAGGTGCAATTCTGAAATGTTTTGCTTTTTCCTGCTAATCCTAGCATAATAAAGAAGATTCAAAGAGAGTGAGATGCCAGCTCCTTTCATTCATTCAGTAGCTTCAAACATTTCTGGACGTTTTTCAATGGCAAAAATCAATGAATATTGTAAATGCACAAACAGTAATTTCTCCGCATTGCAAGGTGCAATTCTGAAATTTTTTGCTTTTTCCTGCTAATCCTAGCATGATAAAGAAGATTCAAAGAGAGTGAGATGCCAGCTCTTTTCATTCAGTCAGTAGCTTCAAACATTTCTGGACGTTTTTCAATGGCAAAAATCAATGAATATTGTAAATGCACAAACAGTAATATCTCCACATTGCAAGGTGCAATTCTGAAATTTTTTGCTTTTTCCTGCTAATCCTAGCATGATAAAGAAGATTCAAAGAGAGTGAGATGCCAGCTCCTTTCATTCAGTCAGTAGCTTCAAACATTTCTGGACGTTTTTCAATGGCAAAAATCAATGAATATTGTAAATGCACAAACAGTAATTTCTCCGCATTGCAAGGTGCAATTCTGAAATTTTTTGCTTTTTCCTGCTAATCCTAGCATGATAAAGAAGATTCAAAGAGAGTGAGATGCCAGCTCTTTTCATTCAGTCAGTAGCTTCAAATATTTCTGGTATTTGAATAACATGATGTTTTTCAATGGCAAAAATCAATGAATATTGTAAATGCACAAACAGTAATTTCTCCGCATTACAAGGTGCAATTCTGAAATTTTTTGCTTTTTCCTGCTAATCCTAGCATGATAAAGAAGATTCAAAGAGAGTGAGATGCCAGCTCCTTTCATTCAGTCAGTAGCTTCAAACATTTCTGGACGTTTTTCAATGGCAAAAATCAATGAGTATTGTAAATGCACAAACAGTAATTTCTCCGCATTGCAAGGTGCAATTCTGAAATTTTTTGCTTTTTCCTGCTAATCCTAGCATGATAAAGAAGATTCAAAGAGAGTGAGATGCCAGCTCTTTTCATTCAGTCAGTAGGTTCAAACATTTCTGGTATATGAATAACATGATGTTTTTCAATGGCAAAAATCAATGAATATTGTAAATGCACAAACAGTAATATCTCCACATTGCAAGGTGCAATTCTGAAATTTTTTGCTTTTTCCTGCTAATCCTAGCATGATAAAGAAGATTCAAAGAGAGTGAGATGCCAGCTCCTTTCATTCAGTCAGTAGCTTCAAACATTTCTGGACGTTTTTCAATGGCAAAAATCAATGAATATTGTAAATGCACAAACAGTAATTTCTCCGCATTGCAAGGTGCAATTCTGAAATTTTTTGCTTTTTCCTGCTAATCCTAGCATGATAAAGAAGATTCAAAGAGAGTGAGATGCCAGCTCTTTTCATTCAGTCAGTAGCTTCAAACATTTCTGGACGTTTTTCAATGGCAAAAATCAATGAATATTGTAAATGCACAAACAGTAATATCTCCACATTGCAAGGTGCAATTCTGAAATTTTTTGCTTTTTCCTGCTAATCCTAGCATGATAAAGAAGATTCAAAGAGAGTGAGATGCCAGCTCTTTTCATTCAGTCAGTAGCTTCAAACATTTCTGGTATATGAATAACATGATGTTTTTCAATGGCAAAAATCAATGAATATTGTAAATGCACAAACAGTAATATCTCCGCATTGCAAGGTGCAATTCTGAAATTTTTTGCTTTTTCCTGCTAATCCTAGCATGATAAAGAAGATTCAAAGAGAGTGAGATGCCAGCTCTTTTCATTCAGTCAGTAGGTTCAAACATTTCTGGTATATGAATAACATGATGTTTTTCAATGGCAAAAATCAATGAATATTGTAAATGCACAAACAGTAATATCTCCACATTGCAAGGTGCAATTCTGAAATTTTTTGCTTTTTCCTGCTAATCCTAGCATGATAAAGAAGATTCAAAGAGAGTGAGATGCCAGCTCCTTTCATTCAGTCAGTAGCTTCAAACATTTCTGGACGTTTTTCAATGGCAAAAATCAATGAATATTGTAAATGCACAAACAGTAATTTCTCCGCATTGCAAGGTGCAATTCTGAAATTTTTTGCTTTTTCCTGCTAATCCTAGCATGATAAAGAAGATTCAAAGAGAGTGAGATGCCAGCTCTTTTCATTCAGTCAGTAGCTTCAAACATTTCTGGACGTTTTTCAATGGCAAAAATCAATGAATATTGTAAATGCACAAACAGTAATATCTCCACATTGCAAGGTGCAATTCTGAAATTTTTTGCTTTTTCCTGCTAATCCTAGCATGATAAAGAAGATTCAAAGAGAGTGAGATGCCAGCTCTTTTCATTCAGTCAGTAGCTTCAAACATTTCTGGTATATGAATAACATGATGTTTTTCAATGGCAAAAATCAATGAATATTGTAAATGCACAAACAGTAATATCTCCGCATTGCAAGGTGCAATTCTGAAATTTTTTGCTTTTTCCTGCTAATCCTAGCATGATAAAGAAGATTCAAAGAGAGTGAGATGCCAGCTCTTTTCATTCAGTCAGTAGCTTCAAACATTTCTGGACGTTTTTCAATGGCAAAAATCAATGAATATTGTAAATGCACAAACAGTAATATCTCCACATTGCAAGGTGCAATTCTGAAATTTTTTGCTTTTTCCTGCTAATCCTAGCATGATAAAGAAGATTCAAAGAGAGTGAGATGCCAGCTCTTTTCATTCAGTCAGTAGCTTCAAACATTTCTGGTATATGAATAACATGATGTTTTTCAATGGCAAAAATCAATGAATATTGTAAATGCACAAACAGTAATATCTCTGCATTGCAAGGTGCAATTCTGAAATTTTTTGCTTTTTCCTGCTAATCCTAGCATGATAAAGAAGATTCAAAGAGAGTGAGATGCCAGCTCTTTTCATTCAGTCGGTAGCTTCAAACATTTCTGGTATATCAATAACATGATGTTTTTCAATGGCAAAAATCAATGAATATTGTAAATGCACAAACAGTAATATCTCCGCATTGCAAGGTGCAATTCTGAAATTTTTTGCTTTTTCCTGCTTATCCTAGCATGATAAAGAAGATTCAAAGAGAGTGAGATGCCAGCTCTTTTCATTCAGTCAGTAGCTTCAAACATTTCTGGTATATGATTAACATGATGTTTTTCAATGGCAAAAATCAATGAATATTGTAAATGCACAAACAGTAATATCTCCACATTGCAAGGTGCAATTCTGAAATTTTTTGCTTATTCCTGCTAATCCTAGCATGATAAAGAAGATTCAAAGAGAGTGAGATGCCAGCTCCTTTCATTCAGTCAGTAGCTTCAAACATTTCTGGACGTTTTTCAATGGCAAAAATCAATGAATATTGTAAATGCACAAACAGTAATTTCTCCGCATTGCAAGGTGCAATTCTGAAATTTTTTGCTTTTTCCTGCTAATCCTAGCATGATAAAGAAGATTCAAAGAGAGTGAGATGCCAGCTCTTTTCATTCAGTCAGTAGCTTCAAACATTTCTGGTATATGAATAACATGATGTTTTTCAATTGCAAAAATCAATGAATATTGTAAATGCACAAACAGTAATATCTCCACATTGCAAGGTGCAATTCTGAAATTTTTTGCTTTTTCCTGCTAATCCTAGCATGATAAAGAAGATTCAAAGAGAGTGAGATGCCAGCTCCTTTCATTCAGTCAGTAGCTTCAAACATTTCTGGACGTTTTTCAATGGCAAAAATCAATGAATATTGTAAATGCACAAACAGTAATTTCTCCGCATTGCAAGGTGCAATTCTGAAATTTTTTGCTTTTTCCTGCTAATCCTAGCATGATAAAGAAGATTCAAAGAGAGTGAGATGCCAGCTCCTTTCATTCAGTCAGTAGCTTCAAACATTTCTGGACGTTTTTCAATGGCAAAAATCAATGAATATTGTAAATGCACAAACAGTAATTTCTCCGCATTGCAAGGTGCAATTCTGAAATTTTTTGCTTTTTCCTGCTAATCCTAGCATGATAAAGAAGATTCAAAGAGAGTGAGATGCCAGCTCTTTTCATTCAGTCAGTAGCTTCAAACATTTCTGGACGTTTTTCAATGGCAAAAATCAATGAATATTGTAAATGCACAAACAGTAATATCTCCGCATTGCAAGGTGCAATTCTGAAATTTTTTGCTTTTTCCTGCTAATCCTAGCATGATAAAGAAGATTCAAAGAGAGTGAGATGCCAGCTCTTTTCATTCAGTCAGTAGCTTCAAACATTTCTGGTATATGATTAACATGATGTTTTTCAATGGCAAAAATCAATGAATATTGTAAATGCACAAACAGTAATATCTCCACATTGCAAGGTGCAATTCTGAAATTTTTTGCTTATTCCTGCTAATCCTAGCATGATAAAGAAGATTCAAAGAGAGTGAGATGCCAGCTCCTTTCATTCAGTCAGTAGCTTCAAACATTTCTGGACGTTTTTCAATGGCAAAAATCAATGAATATTGTAAATGCACAAACAGTAATTTCTCCGCATTGCAAGGTGCAATTCTGAAATTTTTTGCTTTTTCCTGCTAATCCTAGCATGATAAAGAAGATTCAAAGAGAGTGAGATGCCAGCTCTTTTCATTCAGTCAGTAGCTTCAAACATTTCTGGTATATGAATAACATGATGTTTTTCAATTGCAAAAATCAATGAATATTGTAAATGCACAAACAGTAATATCTCCACATTGCAAGGTGCAATTCTGAAATTTTTTGCTTTTTCCTGCTAATCCTAGCATGATAAAGAAGATTCAAAGAGAGTGAGATGCCAGCTCCTTTCATTCAGTCAGTAGCTTCAAACATTTCTGGACGTTTTTCAATGGCAAAAATCAATGAATATTGTAAATGCACAAACAGTAATTTCTCCGCATTGCAAGGTGCAATTCTGAAATTTTTTGCTTTTTCCTGCTAATCCTAGCATGATAAAGAAGATTCAAAGAGAGTGAGATGCCAGCTCCTTTCATTCAGTCAGTAGCTTCAAACATTTCTGGACGTTTTTCAATGGCAAAAATCAATGAATATTGTAAATGCACAAACAGTAATTTCTCCGCATTGCAAGGTGCAATTCTGAAATTTTTTGCTTTTTCCTGCTAATCCTAGCATGATAAAGAAGATTCAAAGAGAGTGAGATTCCAGCTCTTTTCATTCAGTCAGTAGCTTCAAACATTTCTGGACGTTTTTCAATGGCAAAAATCAATGAATATTGTAAATGCACAAACAGTAATATCTCCGCATTGCAAGGTGCAATTCTGAAATTTTTTGCTTTTTCCTGCTAATCCTAGCATGATAAAGAAGATTCAAAGAGAGTGAGATGCCAGCTCTTTTCATTCAGTCAGTAGCTTCAAACATTTCTGGTATATGAATAACATGATGTTTTTCAATGGCAAAAATCAATGAATATTGTAAATGCACAAACAGTAATATCTCCGCATTGCAAGGTGCAATTCTGAAATTTTTTGCTTTTTCCTGCTAATCCTAGCATGATAAAGAAGATTCAAAGAGAGTGAGATGCCAGCTCCTTTCATTCAGTCAGTAGCTTCAACCATTTCTGGACGTTTTTCAATGGCAAAAATCAATGAATATTGTAAATGCACAAACAGTAATTTCTCCGCATTGCAGAGTGCAATTCTGAAATTTTTTGCTTTTTCCTGCTAATCCTAGCATGATAAAGAACATTCAAAGAGAGTGAGATGCCAGCTCTTTTCATTCAGTCAGTAGCTTCAAATATTTCTGGTATATGAATAACATGATGTTTTTCAATGGCAAAAATCAATGAATATTGTAAATGCACAAACAGTAATTTCTCCGCATTGCAAGGTGCAATTCTGAAATTTTTTGCTTTTTCCTGCTAATCCTAGCATGATAAAGAAGATTCAAAGAGAGTGAGATGCCAGCTCCTTTCATTCAGTCAGTAGCTTCAAACATTTCTGGACGTTTTTCAATGGCAAAAATCAATGAATATTGTAAATGCACAAACAGTAATTTCTCCGCATTGCAAGGTGCAATTCTGAAATTTTTTGCTTTTTCCTGCTAATCCTAGCATGATAAAGAAGATTCAAAGAGAGTGAGATGCCAGCTCTTTTCATTCAGTCAGTAGCTTCAAACATTTCTGGTATATGAATAACATGATGTTTTTCAATGGCAAAAATCAATGAATATTGTAAATGCACAAACAGTAATATCTCCACATTGCAAGGTGCAATTCTGAAATTTTTCCTTTTTCCTGCTAATCCTAGCATGATAAAGAAGATTCAAAGAGAGTGAGATGCCAGCTCCTTTCATTCAGTCAGTAGCTTCAAACATTTCTGGACGTTTTTCAATGGCAAAAATCAATGAATATTGTAAATGCACAAACAGTAATTTCTCCGCATTGCAAGGTGCAATTCTGAAATTTGTTGCTTTTTCCTGCTAATCCTAGCATGATAAAGAAGATTCAAAGAGAGTGAGATGCCAGCTCTTTTCATTCAGTCAGTAGCTTCAAACATTTCTGGACGTTTTTCAATGGCAAAAATCAATGAATATTGTAAATGCACAAACAGTAATATCTCCACATTGCAAGGTGCAATTCTGAAATTTTTTGCTTTTTCCTGCTAATTCTAGCATGATAAAGAAGATTCAAAGAGAGTGAGATGCCAGCTCTTTTCATTCAGTCAGTAGCTTCAAACATTTCTGGTATATGAATAACATGATGTTTTTCAATGGCAAAAATCAATGAATATTGTAAATGCACAAACAGTAATATCTCCGCATTGCAAGGTGCAATTCTGAAATTTTTTGCTTTTTCCTGCTAATCCTAGCATGATAAAGAAGATTCAAAGAGAGTGAGATGCCAGCTCTTTTCATTCAGTCAGTAGCTTCAAACATTTCTGGACGTTTTTCAATGGCAAAAATCAATGAATATT
This sequence comes from Phyllobates terribilis, assembly GCF_046119375.1. NCBI lineage: Eukaryota > Metazoa > Chordata > Amphibia > Anura > Dendrobatidae > Phyllobates > Phyllobates terribilis. Next base: position 1,319,683 of record NW_027363172.1, on the reverse strand, counting down.
GTAAATGCACAAACAGTAATATCTCCACATTGCAAGGTGCAATTCTGAAATTTTTTGCTTTTTCCTGCTAATCCTAGCATGATAAAAAAGATTCAAAGAGAGTGAGATGCCAGCTCTTTTCATTCAGTCAGTAGCTTTAAACATTTCTGGTATATGAATAACATGATGTTTTTCAATGGCAAAAATCAATGAATATTGTAAATGCACAAACAGTAATATCTCCGCATTGCAAGGTGCAATTCTGAAATTTTTTGCTTTTTCCTGCTAATCCTAGCATGATAAAGAAGATTCAAAGAGAGTGAGATGCCAGCTCTTTTCATTCAGTCAGTAGCTTCAAACATTTCTGGTACATGAATAACATGATGTTTTTCAATGGCAAAATCAATGAATATTGTAAATGCACAAACAGTAATATCTCCGCATTACAAGGTGCAATTATGAAATTTTTTGCTTTTTCCTGCTAATCCTAGCATGATAAAGAAGATTCAAAGAGAGTGAGATGCCAGCTCTTTTCATTCAGTCAGTAGCTTCAAACATTTCTGGTATATGAATAACATGATGTTTTTCAAAGGCAAAAATCAATGAATATTGTAAATGCACAAACAGTAATATCTCCACATTGCAAGGTGCAATTCTGAAATTTTTTGCTTTTTCCTGCTAATCCTAGCATGATAAAGAAGATTCAAAGAGAGTGAGATGCCAGCTCCTTTCATTCAGTCAGTAGCTTCAAACATTTCTGGACGTTTTTCAATGGCAAAAATCAATGAATATTGTAAATGCACAAACAGTAATTTCTCCGCATTGCAAGGTGCAATTCTGAAATTTTTTGCTTTTTCCTGCTAATCCTAGCATGATAAAGAAGATTCAAAGAGAGTGAGATGCCAGCTCTTTTCATTCAGTCAGTAGCTTCAAATATTTCTGGTATATGAATAACATGATGTTTTTCAATGGCAAAAATCAATGAATATTGTAAATGCACAAACAGTAATTTCTCTGCATTGCAAGGTGCAATTCTGAAATTTTTTGCTTTTTCCTGCTAATCCTAGCATGATAAAGAAGATTCAAAGAGAGTGAGATGCCAGCTCCTTTCATTCAGTCAGTAGCTTCAAACATTTCTGGACGTTTTTCAATGGCAAAAATCAATGAATATTGTAAATGCACAAACAGTAATTTCTCCGCATTGCAAGGTGCAATTCTGAAATTTTTTGCTTTTTCCTGCTAATCCTAGCATGATAAAGAAGATTCAAAGAGAGTGAGATGCCAGCTCTTTTCATTCAGTCAGTAGCTTCAAACATTTCTGGTATATGAATAACATGATGTTTTTCAATTGCAAAAATCAATGAATATTGTAAATGCACAAACAGTAATATCTCCACATTGCAAGGTGCAATTCTGAAATTTTTTGCTTTTTCCTGCTAATCCTAGCATGATAAAGAAGATTCAAAGAGAGTGAGATGCCAGCTCCTTTCATTCAGTCAGTAGCTTCAAACATTTCTGGACGTTTTTCAATGGCAAAAATCAATGAATATTGTAAATGCACAAACAGTAATTTCTCCGCATTGCAAGGTGCAATTCTGAAATTTTTTGCTTTTTCCTGCTAATCCTAGCATGATAAAGAAGATTCAAAGAGAGTGAGATGCCAGCTCCTTTCATTCAGTCAGTAGCTTCAAACATTTCTGGACGTTTTTCAATGGCAAAAATCAATGAATATTGTAAATGCACAAACAGTAATTTCTCCGCATTGCAAGGTGCAATTCTGAAATTTTTTGCTTTTTCCTGCTAATCCTAGCATGATAAAGAAGATTCAAAGAGAGTGAGATGCCAGCTCTTTTCATTCAGTCAGTAGCTTCAAACATTTCTGGACGTTTTTCAATGGCAAAAATCAATGAATATTGTAAATGCACAAACAGTAATATCTCCGCATTGCAAGGTGCAATTCTGAAATTTTTTGCTTTTTCCTGCTAATCCTAGCATGATAAAGAAGATTCAAAGAGAGTGAGATGCCAGCTCTTTTCATTCAGTCAGTAGCTTCAAACATTTCTGGTATATGAATAACATGATGTTTTTCAATGGCAAAAATCAATGAATATTGTAAATGCACAAACAGTAATATCTCCGCATTGCAAGGTGCAATTCTGAAATTTTTTGCTTTTTCCTGCTAATCCTAGCATGATAAAGAAGATTCAAAGAGAGTGAGATGCCAGCTCCTTTCATTCAGTCAGTAGCTTCAACCATTTCTGGACGTTTTTCAATGGCAAAAATCAATGAATATTGTAAATGCACAAACAGTAATTTCTCCGCATTGCAGAGTGCAATTCTGAAATTTTTTGCTTTTTCCTGCTAATCCTAGCATGATAAAGAACATTCAAAGAGAGTGAGATGCCAGCTCTTTTCATTCAGTCAGTAGCTTCAAATATTTCTGGTATATGAATAACATGATGTTTTTCAATGGCAAAAATCAATGAATATTGTAAATGCACAAACAGTAATTTCTCCGCATTGCAAGGTGCAATTCTGAAATTTTTTGCTTTTTCCTGCTAATCCTAGCATGATAAAGAAGATTCAAAGAGAGTGAGATGCCAGCTCCTTTCATTCAGTCAGTAGCTTCAAACATTTCTGGACGTTTTTCAATGGCAAAAATCAATGAATATTGTAAATGCACAAACAGTAATTTCTCCGCATTGCAAGGTGCAATTCTGAAATTTTTTGCTTTTTCCTGCTAATCCTAGCATGATAAAGAAGATTCAAAGAGAGTGAGATGCCAGCTCTTTTCATTCAGTCAGTAGCTTCAAACATTTCTGGTATATGAATAACATGATGTTTTTCAATGGCAAAAATCAATGAATATTGTAAATGCACAAACAGTAATATCTCCACATTGCAAGGTGCAATTCTGAAATTTTTTGCTTTTTCCTGCTAATCCTAGCATGATAAAGAAGATTCAAAGAGAGTGAGATGCCAGCTCCTTTCATTCAGTCAGTAGCTTCAAACATTTCTGGACGTTTTTCAATGGCAAAAATCAATGAATATTGTAAATGCACAAACAGTAATTTCTCCGCATTGCAAGGTGCAATTCTGAAATTTGTTGCTTTTTCCTGCTAATCCTAGCATGATAAAGAGGATTCAAAGAGAGTGAGATGCCAGCTCTTTTCATTCAGTCAGTAGCTTCAAACATTTCTGGACGTTTTTCAATGGCAAAAATCAATGAATATTGTAAATGCACAAACAGTAATATCTCCACATTGCAAGGTGCAATTCTGAAATTTTTTGCTTTTTCCTGCTAATTCTAGCATGATAAAGAAGATTCAAAGAGAGTGAGATGCCAGCTCTTTTCATTCAGTCAGTAGCTTCAAACATTTCTGGTATATGAATAACATGATGTTTTTCAATGGCAAAAATCAATGAATATTGTAAATGCACAAACAGTAATATCTCCGCATTGCAAGGTGCAATTCTGAAATTTTTTGCTTTTTCCTGCTAATCCTAGCATGATAAAGAAGATTCAAAGAGAGTGAGATGCCAGCTCTTTTCATTCAGTCAGTAGCTTCAAACATTTCTGGACGTTTTTCAATGGCAAAAATCAATGAATATTGTAAATGCACAAACAGTAATATCTCCACATTGCAAGGTGCAATTCTGAAATTTTTTGCTTTTTCCTGCTAATCCTAGCATGATAAAAAAGATTCAAAGAGAGTGAGATGCCAGCTCTTTTCATTCAGTCAGTAGCTTTAAACATTTCTGGTATATGAATAACATGATGTTTTTCAATGGCAAAAATCAATGAATATTGTAAATGCACAAACAGTAATATCTCCGCATTGCAAGGTGCAATTCTGAAATTTTTTGCTTTTTCCTGCTAATCCTAGCATGATAAAGAAGATTCAAAGAGAGTGAGATGCCAGCTCTTTTCATTCAGTCAGTAGCTTCAAACATTTCTGGTACATGAATAACATGATGTTTTTCAATGGCAAAATCAATGAATATTGTAAATGCACAAACAGTAATATCTCCGCATTACAAGGTGCAATTATGAAATTTTTTGCTTTTTCCTGCTAATCCTAGCATGATAAAGAAGATTCAAAGAGAGTGAGATGCCAGCTCTTTTCATTCAGTCAGTAGCTTCAAACATTTCTGGTATATGAATAACATGATGTTTTTCAAAGGCAAAAATCAATGAATATTGTAAATGCACAAACAGTAATATCTCCACATTGCAAGGTGCAATTCTGAAATTTTTTGCTTTTTCCTGCTAATCCTAGCATGATAAAGAAGATTCAAAGAGAGTGAGATGCCAGCTCCTTTCATTCAGTCAGTAGCTTCAAACATTTCTGGACGTTTTTCAATGGCAAAAATCAATGAATATTGTAAATGCACAAACAGTAATTTCTCCGCATTGCAAGGTGCAATTCTGAAATTTTTTGCTTTTTCCTGCTAATCCTAGCATGATAAAGAAGATTCAAAGAGAGTGAGATGCCAGCTCTTTTCATTCAGTCAGTAGCTTCAAACATTTCTGGACGTTTTTCAATGGCAAAAATCAATGAATATTGTAAATGCACAAACAGTAATATCTCCGCATTGCAAGGTGCAATTCTGAAATTTTTTGCTTTTTCCTGCTAATCCTAGCATGATAAAGAAGATTCAAAGAGAGTGAGATGCCAGCTCTTTTCATTCAGTCAGTAGCTTCAAACATTTCTGGTATATGAATAACATGATGTTTTTCAATGGCAAAAATCAATGAATATTGTAAATGCACAAACAGTAATATCTCCACATTGCAAGGTGCAATTCTGAAATTTTTTGCTTTTTCCTGCTAATCCTAGCATGATAAAGAAGATTCAAAGAGAGTGAGATGCCAGCTCCTTTCATTCAGTCAGTAGCTTCAAACATTTCTGGTATATGAATAACATGATGTTTTTCAATGGCAAAAATCAATGAATATTGTAAATGCACAAACAGTAATATCTCCACATTGCAAGGTGCAATTCTTAAATTTTTTGCTTTTTCCTGCTAATCCTAGCATGATAAAGAAGATTCAAAGAGAGTGAGATGCCAGCTCCTTTCATTCAGTCAGTAGCTTCAAACATTTCTGGACGTTTTTCAATGGCAAAAATCAATGAATATTGTAAATGCACAAACAGTAATATCTCCGCATTGCAAGGTGCAATTCTGAAATTTTTTGCTTTTTCCTGCTAATCCTAGCATGATAAAGAAGATTCAAAGAGAGTGAGATGCCAGCTCTTTTCATTCAGTCAGTAGCTTCAAACATTTCTGGACGTTTTTCAATGGCAAAAATCAATGAATATTGTAAATGCACAAACAGCAATATCTCCGCATTGCAAGGTGCAATTCTGAAATTTTTTGCTTTTTCCTGCTAATCCTAGCATGATAAAGAAGATTCAAAGAGAGTGAGATGCCAGCTCTTTTCATTCAGTCAGTAGCTTCAAACATTTCTGGTATATGAATAACATGATGTTTTTCAATGGCAAAAATCAATGAATATTGTAAATGCACAAACAGTAATATCTCCACATTGCAAGGTGCAATTCTGAAATTTTTTGCTTTTTCCTGCTCCTCTTAGCATGATAAAGAAGATTCAAAGAGAGTGAGATGCCAGCTCTTTTCATTCAGTCAGTAGCTTCAAATATTTCTGGTATATGAATAACATGATGTTTTTCAATGGCAAAAATCAATGAATATTGTAAATGCACAAACAGTAATTTCTCCGCATTGCAAGGTGCAATTCTGAAATTTTTTGCTTTTTCCTGCTAATCCTAGCATGATAAAGAAGATTCAAAGAGAGTGAGATGCCAGCTCCTTTCATTCAGTCAGTAGCTTCAAACATTTCTGGACGTTTTTCAATGGCAAAAATCAATGAATATTGTAAATGCACAAACAGTAATTTCTCCGCATTGCAAGGTGCAATTCTGAAATTTTTTGCTTTTTCCTGCTAATCCTAGCATGATAAAGAAGATTCAAAGAGAGTGAGATGCCAGCTCTTTTCATTCAGTAAGTAGCTTCAAACATTTCTGGTATATGAATAACATGATGTTTTTCAATGGCAAAAATCAATGAATATTGTAAATGCACAAACAGTAATATCTCCACATTGCAAGGTGCAATTCTGAAATTTTTTGCTTTTTCCTGCTAATCCTAGCATGATAAAGAAGATTCAAAGAGAGTGAGATGCCAGCTCCTTTCATTCAGTCAGTAGCTTCAAACATTTCTGGTATATGAATAACATGATGTTTTTCAATGGCAAAAATCAATGAATATTGTAAATGCACAAACAGTAATATCTCCACATTGCAAGGTGCAATTCTTAAATTTTTTGCTTTTTCCTGCTAATCCTAGCATGATAAAGAAGATTCAAAGAGAGTGAGATGCCAGCTCCTTTCATTCAGTCAGTAGCTTCAAACATTTCTGGACGTTTTTCAATGGCAAAAATCAATGAATATTGTAAATGCACAAACAGTAATATCTCCGCATTGCAAGGTGCAATTCTGAAATTTTTTGCTTTTTCCTGCTAATCCTAGCATGATAAAGAAGATTCAAAGAGAGTGAGATGCCAGCTCTTTTCATTCAGTAAGTAGCTTCAAACATTTCTGGACGTTTTTCAATGGCAAAAATCAATGAATATTGTAAATGCACAAACAGCAATATCTCCGCATTGCAAGGTGCAATTCTGAAATTTTTTGCTTTTTCCTGCTAATCCTAGCATGATAAAGAAGATTCAAAGAGAGTGAGATGCCAGCTCTTTTCATTCAGTCAGTAGCTTCAAACATTTCTGGTATATGAATAACATGATGTTTTTCAATGGCAAAAATCAATGAATATTGTAAATGCACAAACAGTAATATCTCCACATTGCAAGTTGCAATTCTGAAATTTTTTGCTTTTTCCTGCTCCTCTTAGCATGATAAAGAAGATTCAAAGAGAGTGAGATGCCAGCTCTTTTCATTCAGTCAGTAGCTTCAAATATTTCTGGTATATGAATAACATGATGTTTTTCAATGGCAAAAATCAATGAATATTGTAAATGCACAAACAGTAATTTCTCCGCATTGCAAGGTGCAATTCTGAAATTTTTTGCTTTTTCCTGCTAATCCTAGCATGATAAAGAAGATTCAAAGAGAGTGAGATGCCAGCTCCTTTCATTCAGTCAGTAGCTTCAAACATTTCTGGACGTTTTTCAATGGCAAAAATCAATGAATATTGTAAATGCACAAACAGTAATTTCTCCGCATTGCAAGGTGCAATTCTGAAATTTTTTGCTTTTTCCTGCTAATCCTAGCATGATAAAGAAGATTCAAAGAGAGTGAGATGCCAGCTCTTTTCATTCAGTCAGTAGCTTCAAACATTTCTGGTATATGAATAACATGATGTTTTTCAATGGCAAAAATCAATGAATATTGTAAATGCACAAACAGTAATATCTCCACATTGCAAGGTGCAATTCTGAAATTTTTTGCTTTTTCCTGCTAATCCTAGCATGATAAAGAAGATTCAAAGAGAGTGAGATGCCAGCTCCTTTCATTCAGTCAGTAGCTTCAAACATTTCTGGTATATGAATAACATGATGTTTTTCAATGGCAAAAATCAATGAATATTGTAAATGCACAAACAGTAATATCTCCACATTGCAAGGTGCAATTCTGAAATTTTTTGCTTTTTCCTGCTAATCCTAGCATGATAAAGAAGATTCAAAGAGAGTGAGATGCCAGTTCCTTTCATTCAGTCAGTAGCTTCAAACATTTCTGGACGTTTTTCAATGGCAAAAATCAATGAATATTGTAAATGCACAAACAGTAATATCTCCGCATTGCAAGGTGCAATTCTGAAATTTTTTGCTTTTTCCTGCTAATCCTAGCATGATAAAGAAGATTCAAAGAGAGTGAGATGCCAGCTCTTTTCATTCAGTCAGTAGCTTCAAACATTTCTGGTATATGAATAACATGATGTTTTTCAATGGCAAAAATCAATGAATATTGTAAATGCACAAACAGTAATATCTCCACATTGCAAGGTGCAATTCTGAAATTTTTTGCTTTTTCCTGCTCCTCTTAGCATGATAAAGAAGATTCAAAGAGAGTGAGATGCCAGCTCTTTTCATTCAGTCAGTAGCTTCAAATATTTCTGGTATATGAATAGCATGATGTTTTTCAATGGCAAAAATCAATGAATATTGTAAATGCACAAACAGTAATTTCTCCGCATTGCAAGGTGCAATTCTGAAATTTTTTGCTTTTTCCTGCTAATCCTAGCATGATAAAGAAGATTCAAAGAGAGTGAGATGCCAGCTCCTTTCATTCAGTCAGTAGCTTCAAACATTTCTGGACGTTTTTCAATGGCAAAAATCAATGAATATTGTAAATGCACAAACAGTAATTTCTCCGCATTGCAAGGTGCAATTCTGAAATTTTTTGCTTTTTCCTGCTAATCCTAGCATGATAAAGAAGATTCAAAGAGAGTGAGATGCCAGCTCTTTTCATTCAGTCAGTAGCTTCAAACATTTCTGGACGTTTTTCAATGGCAAAAATCAATGAATATTGTAAATGCACAAACAGTAATATCTACACATTGCAAGGTGCAATTCTGAAATTTTTTGCTTTTTCCTGCTAATCCTAGCATGATAAAGAAGATTCAAAGAGAGTGAGATGCCAGCTCTTTTCATTCAGTCAGTAGCTTCAAACATTTCTGGTATATGAATAACATGATGTTTTTCAATGGCAAAAATCAATGAATATTGTAAATGCACAAACAGTAATATCTCCGCATTGCAAGGTGCAATTCTGAATTTTTTTGCTTTTTCCTGCTAATCCTAGCATGATAAAGAAGATTCAAAGAGAGTGAGATGCCAGCTCGTTTCATTCAGTCAGTAGCTTCAAACATTTCTGGTATATGAATAACATGATGGTTTTCAATGGCAAAAATCAATGAATATTGTAAATGCACAAACATTAATATCTCCGCATTGCAAGGTGCAATTCTGAAATTTTTTGCTTTTTCCTGCTAATCCTAGCATGATAAAGAAGATTCAAAGAGAGTGAGATGCCAGCTCTTTTCATTCAGTCAGTAGCTTCAAACATTTCTGGTATATGAATAACATGATGTTTTTCAATGGCAAAAATCAATGAATATTGTAAATGCACAAACAGTAATATCTCCACATTGCAAGGTGCAATTCTGAAATTTTTTGCTTTTTCCTGCTAATCCTAGCATGATAAAGAAGATTCAAAGAGAGTGAGATGCCAGCTCCTTTCATTCAGTCAGTAGCTTCAAACATTTCTGGACGTTTTTCAATGGCAAAAATCAATGAATATTGTAAATGCACAAACAGTAATTTCTCCGCATTGCAAGGTGCAATTCTGAAATTTTTTGCTTTTTCCTGCTAATCCTAGCATGATAAAGAAGATTCAAAGAGAGTGAGATGCCAGCTCTTTTCATTCAGTCAGTAGCTTCAAATATTTCTGGTATATGAATAACATGATGTTTTTCAATGGCAAAAATCAATGAATATTGTAAATGCACAAACAGTAATTTCTCCGCATTGCAAGGTGCAATTCTGAAATTTTTTGCTTTTTCCTGCTAATCCTAGCATGATAAAGAAGATTCAAAGAGAGTGAGATGCCAGCTCCTTTCATTCAGTCAGTAGCTTCAAACATTTCTGGACGTTTTTCAATGGCAAAAATCAATGAATATTGTAAATGCACAAACAGTAATTTCTCCGCATTGCAAGGTGCAATTCTGAAATTTTTTGCTTTTTCCTGCTAATCCTAGCATGATAAAGAAGATTCAAAGAGAGTGAGATGCCAGCTCTTTTCATTCAGTCAGTAGCTTCAAACATTTCTGGTATATGAATAACATGATGTTTTTCAATGGCAAAAATCAATGAATATTGTAAATGCACAAACAGTAATATCTCCACATTGCAAGGTGCAATTCTGAAATTTTTTGCTTTTTCCTGCTAATCCTAGCATGATAAAGAAGATTCAAAGAGAGTGAGATGCCAGCTCCTTTCATTCAGTCAGTAGCTTCAAACATTTCTGGACGTTTTTCAATGGCAAAAATCAATGATTATTGTAAATGCACAAACAGTAATTTCTCCGCATTGCAAGGTGCAATTCTGAAATTTTTTGCTTTTTCCTGCTAATCCTAGCATGATAAAGAAGATTCAAAGAGAGTGAGATGCCAGCTCTTTTCATTCAGTCAGTAGCTTCAAACATTTCTGGACGTTTTTCAATGGCAAAAATCAATGAATATTGTAAATGCACAAACAGTAATATCTCCACATTGCAAGGTGCAATTCTGAAATTTTTTGCTTTTTCCTGCTAATCCTAGCATGATAAAGAAGATTCAAAGAGAGTGAGATGCCAGCTCTTTTCATTCAGTCAGTAGCTTAAAACATTTCTGGTATATGAATAACATGATGTTTTTCAATGGCAAAAATCAATGAATATTGTAAATGCACAAACAGTAATATCACCGCATTGCAAGGTGCAATTCTGAAATTTTTTGCTTTTTCCTGCTAATCCTAGCATGATAAAGAAGATTCAATGAGAGAGAGATGCCAGCTCTTTTCATTCAGTCAGTAGCTTCAAACATTTCTGGTATATGAATAACATGATGTTTTTCAATGGCAAAAATCAATGAATATTGTAAATGCACAAACAGTAATATCTCCACATTGCAAGGTGCAATTCTGAAATTTTTTGCTTTTTCCTGCTAATCCTAGCATGATAAAGAAGATTCAAAGAGAGTGAGATGCCAGCTCCTTTCATTCAGTCAGTAGCTTCAAACATTTCTGGTATATGAATAACATGATGTTTTTCAATGGCAAAAATCAATGAATATTGTAAATGCACAAACAGTAATATCTCCACATTGCAAGGTGCAATTCTGAAATTTTTTGCTTTTTCCTGCTAATCCTAGCATGATAAAGAAGATTCAAAGAGAGTGAGATGCCAGCTCTTTTCATTCAGTCAGTAGCTTCAAACATTTCTGGTATATGAATAACATGATGTTTTTCAATGGCAAAAATCAATGAATATTGTAAATGCACAAACAGTAATATCTCCACATTGCAAGGTGCAATTCTTAAATTTTTTGCTTTTTCCTGCTAATCCTAGCATGATAAAGAAGATTCAAAGAGAGTGAGATGCCAGCTCCTTTCATTCAGTCAGTAGCTTCAAACATTTCTGGACGTTTTTCAATGGCAAAAATCAATGAATATTGTAAATGCACAAACAGTAATATCTCCGCATTGCAAGGTGCAATTCTGAAATTTTTTGCTTTTTCCTGCTAATCCTAGCATGATAAAGAAGATTCAAAGAGAGTGAGATGCCAGCTCTTTTCATTCAGTCAGTAGCTTCAAACATTTCTGGACGTTTTTCAATGGCAAAAATCAATGAATATTGTAAATGCACAAACAGCAATATCTCCGCATTGCAAGGTGCAATTCTGAAATTTTTTGCTTTTTCCTGCTAATCCTAGCATGATAAAGAAGATTCAAAGAGAGTGAGATGCCAGCTCTTTTCATTCAGTCAGTAGCTTCAAACATTTCTGGTATATGAATAACATGATGTTTTTCAATGGCAAAAATCAATGAATATTGTAAATGCACAAACAGTAATATCTCCACATTGCAAGGTGCAATTCTGAAATTTTTTGCTTTTTCCTGCTCCTCTTAGCATGATAAAGAAGATTCAAAGAGAGTGAGATGCCAGCTCTTTTCATTCAGTCAGTAGCTTCAAACATTTCTGGTATATGAATAACATGATGTTTTTCAATGGCAAAAATCAATGAATATTGTAAATGCACAAACAGTAATATCTCCGCATTGCAAGGTGCAATTCTGAAATTTTTTGCTTTTTACTGCTAATCCTAGCATGATAAAGAAGATTCAAAGAGAGTGAGATGCCAGCTCCTTTCATTCAGTCAGTAGCTTCAAACATTTCTGAACGTTTTTCAATGGCAAAAATCAATGAATATTGTAAATGCACAAACAGTAATATCTCCGCATTGCAAGGTGCAATTCTGAAATTTTTTGCTTTTTCCTGCTAATCCTAGCATGATAAAGAAGATTCAAAGAGAGTGAGATGCCAGCTCTTTTCATTCAGTCAGTAGCTTCAAACATTTCTGGACGTTTTTCAATGGCAAAAATCAATGAATATTGTAAATGCACAAACAGTAATATCTCCGCATTGCAAGGTGCAATTCTGAAATTTTTTGCTTTTTCCTGCTAATCCTAGCATGATAAAGAAGATTCAAAGAGAGTGAGATGCCAGCTCTTTTCATTCAGTCAGTAGCTTCAAACATTTCTGGTATATGAATAACATGATGTTTTTCAATGGCAAAAATCAATGAATATTGTAAATGCACAAACAGTAATATCTCCGCATTGCAAGGTGCAATTCTGAAATTTTTTGCTTTTTCCTGCTAATCCTAGCATGATAAAGAAGATTCAAAGAGAGTGAGATGCCAGCTCCTTTCATTCAGTCAGTAGCTTCAAACATTTCTGGACGTTTTTCAATGGCAAAAATCAATGAATATTGTAAATGCACAAACAGTAATTTCTCCGCATTGCAAGGTGATATTCTGAAATTTTTTGCTTTCTCCTGCTAATCCTAGCATGATAAAGAAGATTCAAAGAGAGTGAGATGCCAGCTCTTTTCATTCAGTCAGTAGCTTCAAACATTTCTGGTATATGAATAACATGATGGTTTTCAATGGCAAAAATCAATGAATATTGTAAATGCACAAACAGTAATATCTCCGCATTGCAAGGTGCAATTCTGAAATTTTTTGCTTTTTCCTGCTAATCCTAGCATGATAAAGAAGATTCAAAGAGAGTGAGATGCCAGCTCTTTTCATTCAGTCAGTAGCTTCAAACATTTCTGGTATATGAATAACATGATGTTTTTCAATGGCAAAAATCAATGAATATTGTAAATGCACAAACAGTAATATCTCCGCATTGCAAGGTGCAATTCTGAATTTTTTTGCTTTTTCCTGCTAATCCTAGCATGATAAAGAAGATTCAAAGAGAGTGAGATGCCAGCTCTTTTCATTCAGTCAGTAGCTTCAAACATTTCTGGTATATGAATAACATGATGGTTTTCAATGGCAAAAATCAATGAATATTGTAAATGCACAAACAGTAATATCTCCGCATTGCAAGGTGCAATTCTGAAATTTTTTGCTTTTTCCTGCTAATCCTAGCATGATAAAGAAGATTCAAAGAGAGTGAGATGCCAGCTCCTTTCATTCAGTCAGTAGCTTCAAACATTTCTGGACGTTTTTCAATGGCAAAAATCAATGAATATTGTAAATGCACAAACAGTAATTTCTCCGCATTGCAAGGTGATATTCTGAAATTTTTTGCTTTTTCCTGCTAATCCTAGCATGATAAAGAAGATTCAAAGAGAGTGAGATGCCAGCTCTTTTCATTCAGTCAGTAGCTTCAAACATTTCTGGTATATGAATAACATGATGTTTTTCAATGGCAAAAATCAATGAATATTGTAAATGCACAAACAGTAATATCTCCGCATTGCAAGGTGCAATTCTGAATTTTTTTGCTTTTTCCTGCTAATCCTAGCATGATAAAGAAGATTCAAAGAGAGTGAGATGCCAGCTCTTTTCATTCAGTCAGTAGCTTCAAACATTTCTGGTATATGAATAACATGATGGTTTTCAATGGCAAAAATCAATGAATATTGTAAATGCACAAACATTAATATCTCCGCATTGCAAGGTGCAATTCTGAAATTTTTTGCTTTTTCCTGCTAATCCTAGCATGATAAAGAAGATTCAAAGAGAGTGAGATGCCAGCTCTTTTCATTCAGTCAGTAGCTTCAAACATTTCTGGTATATGAATAACATGATGTTTTTCAATGGCAAAAATCAATGAATATTGTAAATGCACAAACAGTAATATCTCCGCATTGCAAGGTGCAATTCTGAATTTTTTTGCTTTTTCCTGCTAATCCTAGCATGATAAAGAAGATTCAAAGAGAGTGAGATGCCAGCTCTTTTCATTCAGTCAGTAGCTTCAAACATTTCTGGTATATGAATAACATGATGGTTTTCAATGGCAAAAATCAATGAATATTGTAAATGCACAAACATTAATATCTCCGCATTGCAAGGTGCAATTCTGAAATTTTTTGCTTTTTCCTGCTAATCCTAGCATGATAAAGAAGATTCAAAGAGAGTGAGATGCCAGCTCTTTTCATTCAGTCAGTAGCTTCAAACATTTCTGGTATATGAATAACATGATGTTTTTCAATGGCAAAAATCAATGAATATTGTAAATGCACAAACAGTAATATCTCCACATTGCAAGGTGCAATTCTGAAATTTTTTGCTTTTTCCTGCTAATCCTAGCATGATAAAGAAGATTCAAAGAGAGTGAGATGCCAGCTCCTTTCATTCAGTCAGTAGCTTCAAACATTTCTGGACGTTTTTCAATGGCAAAAATCAATGATTATTGTAAATGCACAAACAGTAATTTCTCCGCATTGCAAGGTGCAATTCTGAAATTTTTTGCTTTTTCCTGCTAATCCTAGCATGATAAAGAAGATTCAAAGAGAGTGAGATGCCAGCTCCTTTCATTCAGTCAGTAGCTTCAAACATTTCTGGACGTTTTTCAATGGCAAAAATCAATGAATATTGTAAATGCACAAACAGTAATATCTCCACATTGCAAGGTGCAATTCTGAAATTTTTTGCTTTTTCCTGCTAATCCTAGCATGATAAAGAAGATTCAAAGAGAGTGAGATGCCAGCTCTTTTCATTCAGTCAGTAGCTTAAAACATTTCTGGTATATGAATAACATGATGTTTTTCAATGGCAAAAATCAATGAATATTGTAAATGCACAAACAGTAATATCTCCGCATTGCAAGGTGCAATTCTGAAATTTTTTGCTTTTTCCTGCTAATCCTAGCATGATAAAGAAGATTCAAAGAGAGTGAGATGCCAGCTCTTTTCATTCAGTCAGTAGCTTCAAACATTTCTGGTATATGAATAACATGATGTTTTTCAATGGCAAAAATCAAAGAATATTGTAAATGCACAAACAGTAATATCTCCGCATTGCAAGGTGCAATTCTGAAATTTTTTGCTTTTTCCTGCTAATCCTAGCATGATAAAGAAGATTCAATGAGAGTGAGATGCCAGCTCTTTTCATTCAGTCAGTAGCTTCAAACATTTCTGGTATATGAATAACATGATGTTTTTCAATCGCAAAAATCAATGAATATTGTAAATGCACAAACAGTAATATCTCCACATTGCAAGGTGCAATTCTGAAATTTTTTGCTTTTTCCTGCTAATCCTAGCATGATAAAGAAGATTCAAAGAGAGTGAGATGCCAGCTCCTTTCATTCAGTCAGCAGCTTCAAACATTTCTGGTATATGAATAACATGATGTTTTTCAATGGCAAAAATCAATGAATATTGTAAATGCACAAACAGTAATATCTCCACATTGCAAGGTGCAATTCTGAAATTTTTTGCTTTTTCCTGCTAATCCTAGCATGATAAAGAAGATTCAAAGAGAGTGAGATGCCAGCTCTTTTCATTCAGTCAGTAGCTTCAAATATTTCTGGTATATGAATAACATGATGTTTTTCAATGGCAAAAATCAATGAATATTGTAAATGCACAAACAGTAATTTCTCCGCATTGCAAGGTGCAATTCTGAAATTTTTTGCTTTTTCCTGCTAATCCTAGCATGATAAAGAAGATTCAAAGAGAGTGAGATGCCAGCTCCTTTCATTCAGTCAGTAGCTTCAAACATTTCTGGACGTTTTTCAATGGCAAAAATCAATGAATATTGTAAATGCACAAACAGTAATTTCTCCGCATTGCAAGGTGCAATTCTGAAATTTTTTGCTTTTTCCTGCTAATCCTAGCATGATAAAGAAGATTCAAAGAGAGTGAGATGCCAGCTCTTTTCATTCAGTCAGTAGCTTCAAACATTTCTGGTATATGAATAACATGATGTTTTTCAATGGCAAAAATCAATGAATATTGTAAATGCACAAACAGTAATATCTCCACATTGCAAGGTGCAATTCTGAAATTTTTTGCTTTTTCCTGCTAATCCTAGCATGATAAAGAAGATTCAAAGAGAGTGAGATGCCAGCTCCTTTCATTCAGTCAGTAGCTTCAAACATTTCTGGACGTTTTTCAATGGCAAAAATCAATGATTATTGTAAATGCACAAACAGTAATTTCTCCGCATTGCAAGGTGCAATTCTGAAATTTTTTGCTTTTTCCTGCTAATCCTAGCATGATAAAGAAGATTCAAAGAGAGTGAGATGCCAGCTCTTTTCATTCAGTCAGTAGCTTCAAACATTTCTGGACGTTTTTCAATGGCAAAAATCAATGAATATTGTAAATGCACAAACAGTAATATCTCCACATTGCAAGGTGCAATTCTGAAATTTTTTGCTTTTTCCTGCTAATCCTAGCATGATAAAGAAGATTCAAAGAGAGTGAGATGCCAGCTCTTTTCATTCAGTCAGTAGCTTAAAACATTTCTGGTATATGAATAACATGATGTTTTTCAATGGCAAAAATCAATGAATATTGTAAATGCACAAACAGTAATATCTCCGCATTGCAAGGTGCAATTCTGAAATTTTTTGCTTTTTCCTGCTAATCCTAGCATGATAAAGAAGATTCAAAGAGAGTGAGATGCCAGCTCTTTTCATTCAGTCAGTAGCTTCAAACATTTCTGGTATATGAATAACATGATGTTTTTCAATGGCAAAAATCAAAGAATATTGTAAATGCACAAACAGTAATATCTCCGCATTGCAAGGTGCAATTCTGAAATTTTTTGCTTTTTCCTGCTAATCCTAGCATGATAAAGAAGATTCAATGAGAGTGAGATGCCAGCTCTTTTCATTCAGTCAGTAGCTTCAAACATTTCTGGTATATGAATAACATGATGTTTTTCAATGGCAAAAATCAATGAATATTGTAAATGCACAAACAGTAATATCTCCACATTGCAAGGTGCAATTCTGAAATTTTTTGCTTTTTCCTGCTAATCCTAGCATGATAAAGAAGATTCAAAGAGAGTGAGATGCCAGCTCCTTTCATTCAGTCAGCAGCTTCAAACATTTCTGGTATATGAATAACATGATGTTTTTCAATGGCAAAAATCAATGAATATTGTAAATGCACAAACAGTAATATCTCCACATTGCAAGGTGCAATTCTGAAATTTTTTGCTTTTTCCTGCTAATCCTAGCATGATAAAGAAGATTCAAAGAGAGTGAGATGCCAGCTCTTTTCATTCAGTCAGTAGCTTCAAATATTTCTGGTATATGAATAACATGATGTTTTTCAATGGCAAAAATCAATGAATATTGTAAATGCACAAACAGTAATTTCTCCGCATTGCAAGGTGCAATTCTGAAATTTTTTGCTTTTTCCTGCTAATCCTAGCATGATAAAGAAGATTCAAAGAGAGTGAGATGCCAGCTCCTTTCATTCAGTCAGTAGCTTCAAACATTTCTGGACGTTTTTCAATGGCAAAAATCAATGAATATTGTAAATGCACAAACAGTAATTTCTCCGCATTGCAAGGTGCAATTCTGAAATTTTTTGCTTTTTCCTGCTAATCCTAGCATGATAAAGAAGATTCAAAGAGAGTGAGATGCCAGCTCTTTTCATTCAGTCAGTAGCTTCAAACATTTCTGGTATATGAATAACATGATGTTTTTCAATGGCAAAAATCAATGAATATTGTAAATGCACAAACAGTAATATCTCCACATTGCAAGGTGCAATTCTGAAATTTTTTGCTTTTTCCTGCTAATCCTAGCATGATAAAGAAGATTCAAAGAGAGTGAGATGCCAGCTCCTTTCATTCAGTCAGTAGCTTCAAACATTTCTGGACGTTTTTCAATGGCAAAAATCAATGATTATTGTAAATGCACAAACAGTAATTTCTCCGCATTGCAAGGTGCAATTCTGAAATTTTTTGCTTTTTCCTGCTAATCCTAGCATGATAAAGAAGATTCAAAGAGAGTGAGATGCCAGCTCTTTTCATTCAGTCAGTAGCTTCAAACATTTCTGGACGTTTTTCAATGGCAAAAATCAATGAATATTGTAAATGCACAAACAGTAATATCTCCACATTGCAAGGTGCAATTCTGAAATTTTTTGCTTTTTCCTGCTAATCCTAGCATGATAAAGAAGATTCAAAGAGAGTGAGATGCCAGCTCTTTTCATTCAGTCAGTAGCTTAAAACATTTCTGGTATATGAATAACATGATGTTTTTCAATGGCAAAAATCAATGAATATTGTAAATGCACAAACAGTAATATCTCCGCATTGCAAGGTGCAATTCTGAAATTTTTTGCTTTTTCCTGCTAATCCTAGCATGATAAAGAAGATTCAAAGAGAGTGAGATGCCAGCTCTTTTCATTCAGTCAGTAGCTTCAAACATTTCTGGTATATGAATAACATGATGTTTTTCAATGGCAAAAATCAAAGAATATTGTAAATGCACAAACAGTAATATCTCCGCATTGCAAGGTGCAATTCTGAAATTTTTTGCTTTTTCCTGCTAATCCTAGCATGATAAAGAAGATTCAATGAGAGTGAGATGCCAGCTCTTTTCATTCAGTCAGTAGCTTCAAACATTTCTGGTATATGAATAACATGATGTTTTTCAATGGCAAAAATCAATGAATATTGTAAATGCACAAACAGTAATATCTCCACATTGCAAGGTGCAATTCTTAAATTTTTTGCTTTTTCCTGCTAATCCTAGCATGATAAAGAAGATTCAAAGAGAGTGAGATGCCAGCTCCTTTCATTCAGTCAGCAGCTTCAAACATTTCTGGTATATGAATAACATGATGTTTTTCAATGGCAAAAATCAATGAATATTGTAAATGCACAAACAGTAATATCTCCACATTGCAAGGTGCAATTCTGAAATTTTTTGCTTTTTCCTGCTAATCCTAGCATGATAAAGAAGATTCAAAGAGAGTGAGATGCCAGCTCTTTTCATTCAGTCAGTAGCTTCAAACATTTCTGGTATATGAATAACATGATGTTTTTCAATGGCAAAAATCAATGAATATTGTAAATGCACAAACAGTAATATCTCCACATTGCAAGGTGCAATTCTTAAATTTTTTGCTTTTTCCTGCTAATCCTAGCATGATAAAGAAGATTCAAAGAGAGTGAGATGCCAGCTCCTTTCATTCAGTCAGTAGCTTCAAACATTTCTGGACGTTTTTCAATGGCAAAAATCAATGAATATTGTAAATGCACAAACAGTAATATCTCCGCATTGCAAGGTGCAATTCTGAAATTTTTTGCTTTTTCCTGCTAATCCTAGCATGATAAAGAAGATTCAAAGAGAGTGAGATGCCAGCTCTTTTCATTCAGTCAGTAGCTTCAAACATTTCTGGACGTTTTTCAATGGCAAAAATCAATGAATATTGTAAATGCACAAACAGCAATATCTCCGCATTGCAAGGTGCAATTCTGAAATTTTTTGCTTTTTCCTGCTAATCCTAGCATGATAAAGAAGATTCAAAGAGAGTGAGATGCCAGCTCTTTTCATTCAGTCAGTAGCCTCAAACATTTCTGGTATATGAATAACATGATGTTTTTCAATGGCAAAAATCAATGAATATTGTAAATGCACAAACAGTAATATCTCCACATTGCAAGGTACAATTCTGAAATTTTTTGCTTTTTCCTGCTCCTCTTAGCATGATAAAGAAGATTCAAAGAGAGTGAGATGCCAGCTCTTTTCATTCAGTCAGTAGCTTCAAACATTTCTGGTATATGAATAACATGATGTTTTTCAATGGCAAAAATCAATGAATATTGTAAATGCACAAACAGTAATATCTCCGCATTGCAAGGTGCAATTCTGAAATTTTTTGCTTTTTACTGCTAATCCTAGCATGATAAAGAAGATTCAAAGAGAGTGAGATGCCAGCTCCTTTCATTCAGTCAGTAGCTTCAAACATTTCTGAACGTTTTTCAATGGCAAAAATCAATGAATATTGTAAATGCACAAACAGTAATATCTCCGCATTGCAAGGTGCAATTCTGAAATTTTTTGCTTTTTCCTGCTAATCCTAGCATGATAAAGAAGATTCAAAGAGAGTGAGATGCCAGCTCTTTTCATTCAGTCAGTAGCTTCAAACATTTCTGGACGTTTTTCAATGGCAAAAATCAATGAATATTGTAAATGCACAAACAGTAATATCTCCGCATTGCAAGGTGCAATTCTGAAATTTTTTGCTTTTTCCTGCTAATCCTAGCATGATAAAGAAGATTCAAAGAGAGTGAGATGCCAGCTCTTTTCATTCAGTCAGTAGCTTCAAACATTTCTGGTAAATGAATAACATGATGTTTTTCAATGGCAAAAATCAATGAATATTGTAAATGCACAAACAGTAATATCTCCGCATTGCAAGGTGCAATTCTGAAATTTTTTGCTTTTTCCTGCTAATCCTAGCATGATAAAGAAGATTCAAAGAGAGTGAGATGCCAGCTCCTTTCATTCAGTCAGTAGCTTCAAACATTTCTGGACGTTTTTCAATGGCAAAAATCAATGAATATTGTAAATGCACAAACAGTAATTTCTCCGCATTGCAAGGTGATATTCTGAAATTTTTTGCTTTTTCCTGCTAATCCTAGCATGATAAAGAAGATTCAAAGAGAGTGAGATGCCAGCTCTTTTCATTCAGTCAGTAGCTTCAAACATTTCTGGTATATGAATAACATGATGTTTTTCAATGGCAAAAATCAATGAATATTGTAAATGCACAAACAGTAATATCTCCGCATTGCAAGGTGCAATTCTGAAATTTTTTGCTTTTTCCTGCTAATCCTAGCATGATAAAGAAGATTCAAAGAGAGTGAGATGCCAGCTCTTTTCATTCAGTCAGTAGCTTCAAACATTTCTGGACGTTTTTCAATGGCAAAAATCAATGAATATTGTAAATGCACAAACAGTAATATCTCCACATTGCAAGGTGCAATTCTGAAATTTTTTGCTTTTTCCTGCTAATCCTAGCATGATAAAGAAGATTCAAAGAGAGTGAGATGCCAGCTCTTTTCATTCAGTCAGTAGCTTAAAACATTTCTGGTATATGAATAACATGATGTTTTTCAATGGCAAAAATCAATGAATATTGTAAATGCACAAACAGTAATATCTCCGCATTGCAAGGTGCAATTCTGAAATTTTTTGCTTTTTCCTGCTAATCCTAGCATGATAAAGAAGATTCAAAGAGAGTGAGATGCCAGCTCTTTTCATTCAGTCAGTAGCTTCAAACATTTCTGGTATATGAATAACATGATGTTTTTCAATGGCAAAAATCAAAGAATATTGTAAATGCACAAACAGTAATATCTCCGCATTGCAAGGTGCAATTCTGAAATTTTTTGCTTTTTCCTGCTAATCCTAGCATGATAAAGAAGATTCAATGAGAGTGAGATGCCAGCTCTTTTCATTCAGTCAGTAGCTTCAAACATTTCTGGTATATGAATAACATGATGTTTTTCAATGGCAAAAATCAATGAATATTGTAAATGCACAAACAGTAATATCTCCACATTGCAAGGTGCAATTCTGAAATTTTTTGCTTTTTCCTGCTAATCCTAGCATGATAAAGAAGATTCAAAGAGAGTGAGATGCCAGCTCCTTTCATTCAGTCAGCAGCTTCAAACATTTCTGGTATATGAATAACATGATGTTTTTCAATGGCAAAAATCAATGAATATTGTAAATGCACAAACAGTAATTTCTCCACATTGCAAGGTGCAATTCTGAAATTTTTTGCTTTTTCCTGCTAATCCTAGCATGATAAAGAAGATTCAAAGAGAGTGAGATGCCAGCTCTTTTCATTCAGTCAGTAGCTTCAAACATTTCTGGTATATGAATAACATGATGTTTTTCAATGGCAAAAATCAATGAATATTGTAAATGCACAAACAGTAATATCTCCACATTGCAAGGTGCAATTCTTAAATTTTTTGCTTTTTCCTGCTAATCCTAGCATGATAAAGAAGATTCAAAGAGAGTGAGATGCCAGCTTCTTTCATTCAGTCAGTAGCTTCAAACATTTCTGGACGTTTTTCAATGGCAAAAATCAATGAATATTGTAAATGCACAAACAGTAATATCTCCGCATTGCAAGGTGCAATTCTGAAATTTTTTGCTTTTTCCTGCTAATCCTAGCATGATAAAGAAGATTCAAAGAGAGTGAGATGCCAGCTCTTTTCATTCAGTCAGTAGCTTCAAACATTTCTGGACGTTTTTCAATGGCAAAAATCAATGAATATTGTAAATGCACAAACAGCAATATCTCCGCATTGCAAGGTGCAATTCTGAAATTTTTTGCTTTTTCCTGCTAATCCTAGCATGATAAAGAAGATTCAAAGAGAGTGAGATGCCAGCTCTTTTCATTCAGTCAGTAGCCTCAAACATTTCTGGTATATGAATAACATGATGTTTTTCAATGGCAAAAATCAATGAATATTGTAAATGCACAAACAGTAATATCTCCACATTGCAAGGTACAATTCTGAAATTTTTTGCTTTTTCCTGCTCCTCTTAGCATGATAAAGAAGATTCAAAGAGAGTGAGATGCCAGCTCTTTTCATTCAGTCAGTAGCTTCAAACATTTCTGGTATATGAATAACATGATGTTTTTCAATGGCAAAAATCAATGAATATTGTAAATGCACAAACAGTAATATCTCCGCATTGCAAGGTGCAATTCTGAAATTTTTTGCTTTTTACTGCTAATCCTAGCATGATAAAGAAGATTCAAAGAGAGTGAGATGCCAGCTCCTTTCATTCAGTCAGTAGCTTCAAACATTTCTGAACGTTTTTCAATGGCAAAAATCAATGAATATTGTAAATGCACAAACAGTAATATCTCCGCATTGCAAGGTGCAATTCTGAAATTTTTTGCTTTTTCCTGCTAATCCTAGCATGATAAAGAAGATTCAAAGAGAGTGAGATGCCAGCTCTTTTCATTCAGTCAGTAGCTTCAAACATTTCTGGACGTTTTTCAATGGCAAAAATCAATGAATATTGTAAATGCACAAACAGTAATATCTCCGCATTGCAAGGTGCAATTCTGAAATTTTTTGCTTTTTCCTGCTAATCCTAGCATGATAAAGAAGATTCAAAGAGAGTGAGATGCCAGCTCTTTTCATTCAGTCAGTAGCTTCAAACATTTCTGGTATATGAATAACATGATGTTTTTCAATGGCAAAAATCAATGAATATTGTAAATGCACAAACAGTAATATCTCCGCATTGCAAGGTGCAATTCTGAAATTTTTTGCTTTTTCCTGCTAATCCTAGCATGATAAAGAAGATTCAAAGAGAGTGAGATGCCAGCTCCTTTCATTCAGTCAGTAGCTTCAAACATTTCAGGACGTTTTTCAATGGCAAAAATCAATGAATATTGTAAATGCACAAACAGTAATTTCTCCGCATTGCAAGGTGATATTCTGAAATTTTTTGCTTTTTCCTGCTAATCCTAGCATGATAAAGAAGATTCAAAGAGAGTGAGATGCCAGCTCTTTTCATTCAGTCAGTAGCTTCAAACATTTCTGGTATATGAATAACATGATGTTTTTCAATGGCAAAAATCAATGAATATTGTAAATGCACAAACAGTAATATCTCCGCATTGCAAGGTGCAATTCTGAATTTTTTTGCTTTTTCCTGCTAATCCTAGCATGATAAAGAAGATTCAAAGAGAGTGAGATGCCAGCTCTTTTCATTCAGTCAGTAGCTTCAAACATTTCTGGTATATGAATAACATGATGGTTTTCAATGGCAAAAATCAATGAATATTGTAAATGCACAAACATTAATATCTCCGCATTGCAAGGTGCAATTATGAAATTTTTTGCTTTTTCCTGCTAATCCTAGCATGATAAAGAAGATTCAAAGAGAGTGAGATGCCAGCTCTTTTCATTCAGTCAGTAGCTTCAAACATTTCTGGTATATGAATAACATGATGTTTTTCAATGGCAAAAATCAATGAATATTGTAAATGCACAAACAGTAATATCTCCACATTACAAGGTGCAATTCTGAAATTTTTTGCTTTTTCCTGCTAATCCTAGCATGATAAAGAAGATTCAAAGAGAGTGAGATGCCAGCTCCTTTCATTCAGTCAGTAGCTTCAAACATTTCTGGACGTTTTTCAATGGCAAAAATCAATGAATATTGTAAATGCACAAACAGTAATTTCTCCGCATTGCAAGGTGCAATTCTGAAATTTTTTGCTTTTTCCTGCTAATCCTAGCATGATAAAGAAGATTCAAAGAGAGTGAGATGCCAGCTCTTTTCATTCAGTCAGTAGCTTCAAATATTTTTGGTATATGAATAACATGATGTTTTTCAATGGCAAAAATCAATGAATATTGTAAATGCACAAACAGTAATTTCTCCGCATTGCAAGGTGCAATTCTGAAATTTTTTGCTTTTTCCTGCTAATCCTAGCATGATAAAGAAGATTCAAAGAGAGTGAGATGCCAGCTCCTTTCATTCAGTCAGTAGCTTCAAACATTTCTGGACGTTTTTCAATGGCAAAAATCAATGAATATTGTAAATGCACAAACAGTAATTTCTCCGCATTGCAAGGTGCAATTCTGAAATTTTTTGCTTTTTCCTGCTAATCCTAGCATGATAAAGAAGATTCAAAGAGAGTGAGATGCCAGCTCTTTTCATTCAGTCAGTAGCTTCAAACATTTCTGGTATATGAATAACATGATGTTTTTCAATGGCAAAAATCAATGAATATTGTAAATGCACAAACAGTAATATCTCCACATTGCAAGGTGCAATTCTGAAATTTTTTGCTTTTTCCTGCTAATCCTAGCATGATAAAGAAGATTCAAAGAGAGTGAGATGCCAGCTCCTTTCATTCAGTCAGTAGCTTCAAACATTTCTGGACGTTTTTCAATGGCAAAAATCAATGATTATTGTAAATGCACAAACAGTAATTTCTCCGCATTGCAAGGTGCAATTCTGAAATTTTTTGCTTTTTCCTGCTAATCCTAGCATGATAAAGAAGATTCAAAGAGAGTGAGATGCCAGCTCTTTTCATTCAGTCAGTAGCTTCAAACATTTCTGGACGTTTTTCAATGGCAAAAATCAATGAATATTGTAAATGCACAAACAGTAATATCTCCACATTGCAAGGTGCAATTCTGAAATTTTTTGCTTTTTCCTGCTAATCCTAGCATGATAAAGAAGATTCAAAGAGAGTGAGATGCCAGCTCTTTTCATTCAGTCAGTAGCTTAAAACATTTCTGGTATATGAATAACATGATGTTTTTCAATGGCAAAAATCAATGAATATTGTAAATGCACAAACAGTAATATCTCCGCATTGCAAGGTGCAATTCTGAAATTTTTTGCTTTTTCCTGCTAATCCTAGCATGATAAAGAAGATTCAAAGAGAGTGAGATGCCAGCTCTTTTCATTCAGTCAGTAGCTTCAAACATTTCTGGTATATGAATAACATGATGTTTTTCAATGGCAAAAATCAAAGAATATTGTAAATGCACAAACAGTAATATCTCCGCATTGCAAGGTGCAATTCTGAAATTTTTTGCTTTTTCCTGCTAATCCTAGCATGATAAAGAAGATTCAATGAGAGTGAGATGCCAGCTCTTTTCATTCAGTCAGTAGCTTCAAACATTTCTGGTATATGAATAACATGATGTTTTTCAATGGCAAAAATCAATGAATATTGTAAATGCACAAACAGTAATATCTCCACATTGCAAGGTGCAATTCTGAAATTTTTTGCTTTTTCCTGCTAATCCTAGCATGATAAAGAAGATTCAAAGAGAGTGAGATGCCAGCTCCTTTCATTCAGTCAGCAGCTTCAAACATTTCTGGTATATGAATAACATGATGTTTTTCAATGGCAAAAATCAATGAATATTGTAAATGCACAAACAGTAATATCTCCACATTGCAAGGTGCAATTCTGAAATTTTTTGCTTTTTCCTGCTAATCCTAGCATGATAAAGAAGATTCAAAGAGAGTGAGATGCCAGCTCTTTTCATTCAGTCAGTAGCTTCAAACATTTCTGGTATATGAATTACATGATGTTTTTCAATGGCAAAAATCAATGAATATTGTAAATGCACAAACAGTAATATCTCCACATTGCAAGGTGCAATTCTTAAATTTTTTGCTTTTTCCTGCTAATCCTAGCATGATAAAGAAGATTCAAAGAGAGTGAGATGCCAGCTCCTTTCATTCAGTCAGTAGCTTCAAACATTTCTGGACGTTTTTCAATGGCAAAAATCAATGAATATTGTAAATGCACAAACAGTAATATCTCCGCATTGCAAGGTGCAATTCTGAAATTTTTTGCTTTTTCCTGCTAATCCTAGCATGATAAAGAAGATTCAAAGAGAGTGAGATGCCAGCTCTTTTCATTCAGTTAGTAGCTTCAAACATTTCTGGACGTTTTTCAATGGCAAAAATCAATGAATATTGTAAATGCACAAACAGCAATATCTCCGCATTGCAAGGTGCAATTCTGAAATTTTTTGCTTTTTCCTGCTAATCCTAGCATGATAAAGAAGATTCAAAGAGAGTGAGATGCCAGCTCTTTTCATTCAGTCAGTAGCTTCAAACATTTCTGGTATATGAATAACATGATGGTTTTCAATGGCAAAAATCAATGAATATTGTAAATGCACAAACATTAATATCTCCGCATTGCAAGGTGCAATTATGAAATTTTTTGCTTTTTCCTGCTAATCCTAGCATGATAAAGAAGATTCAAAGAGAGTGAGATGCCAGCTCTTTTCATTCAGTCAGTAGCTTCAAACATTTCTGGTATATGAATAACATGATGTTTTTCAATGGCAAAAATCAATGAATATTGTAAATGCACAAACAGTAATATCTCCACATTGCAAGGTGCAATTCTGAAATTTTTTGCTTTTTCCTGCTAATCCTAGCATGATAAAGAAGATTCAAAGAGAGTGAGATGCCAGCTCCTTTCATTCAGTCAGTAGCTTCAAACATTTCTGGACGTTTTTCAATGGCAAAAATCAATGAATATTGTAAATGCACAAACAGTAATTTCTCCGCATTGCAAGGTGCAATTCTGAAATTTTTTGCTTTTTCCTGCTAATCCTAGCATGATAAAGAAGATTCAAAGAGAGTGAGATGCCAGCTCTTTTCATTCAGTCAGTAGCTTCAAATATTTCTGGTATATGAATAACATGATGTTTTTCAATGGCAAAAATCAATGAATATTGTAAATGCACAAACAGTAATTTCTCCGCATTGCAAGGTGCAATTCTGAAATTTTTTGCTTTTTCCTGCTAATCCTAGCATGATAAAGAAGATTCAAAGAGAGTGAGATGCCAGCTCTTTTCATTCAGTCAGTAGCTTCAAACATTTCTGGTATATGAATAACATGATGTTTTTCAATGGCAAAAATCAATGAATATTGTAAATGCACAAACAGTAATATCTCCACATTGCAAGGTGCAATTCTGAAATTTTTTGCTTTTTCCTGCTAATCCTAGCATGATAAAGAAGATTCAAAGAGAGTGAGATGCCAGCTCCTTTCATTCAGTCAGTAGCTTCAAACATTTCTGGACGTTTTTCAATGGCAAAAATCAATGATTATTGTAAATGCACAAACAGTAATTTCTCCGCATTGCAAGGTGCAATTCTGAAATTTTTTGCTTTTTCCTGCTAATCCTAGCATGATAAAGAAGATTCAAAGAGAGTGAGATGCCAGCTCTTTTCATTCAGTCAGTAGCTTCAAACATTTCTGGACGTTTTTCAATGGCAAAAATCAATGAATATTGTAAATGCACAAACAGTAATATCTCCACATTGCAAGGTGCAATTCTGAAATTTTTTGCTTTTTCCTGCTAATCCTAGCATGATAAAGAAGATTCAAAGAGAGTGAGATGCCAGCTCTTTTCATTCAGTCAGTAGCTTAAAACATTTCTGGTATATGAATAACATGATGTTTTTCAATGGCAAAAATCAATGAATATTGTAAATGCACAAACAGTAATATCTCCGCATTGCAAGGTGCAATTCTGAAATTTTTTGCTTTTTCCTGCTAATCCTAGCATGATAAAGAAGATTCAAAGAGAGTGAGATGCCAGCTCTTTTCATTCAGTCAGTAGCTTCAAACATTTCTGGTATATGAATAACATGATGTTTTTCAATGGCAAAAATCAAAGAATATTGTAAATGCACAAACAGTAATATCTCCGCATTGCAAGGTGCAATTCTGAAATTTTTTGCTTTTTCCTGCTAATCCTAGCATGATAAAGAAGATTCAATGAGAGTGAGATGCCAGCTCTTTTCATTCAGTCAGTAGCTTCAAACATTTCTGGTATATGAATAACATGATGTTTTTCAATGGCAAAAATCAATGAATATTGTAAATGCACAAACAGTAATATCTCCACATTGCAAGGTGCAATTCTGAAATTTTTTGCTTTTTCCTGCTAATCCTAGCATGATAAAGAAGATTCAAAGAGAGTGAGATGCCAGCTCCTTTCATTCAGTCAGCAGCTTCAAACATTTCTGGTATATGAATAACATGATGTTTTTCAATGGCAAAAATCAATGAATATTGTAAATGCACAAACAGTAATATCTCCACATTGCAAGGTGCAATTCTGAAATTTTTTGCTTTTTCCTGCTAATCCTAGCATGATAAAGAAGATTCAAAGAGAGTGAGATGCCAGCTCTTTTCATTCAGTCAGTAGCTTCAAACATTTCTGGTATATGAATAACATGATGTTTTTCAATGGCAAAAATCAATGAATATTGTAAATGCACAAACAGTAATATCTCCACATTGCAAGGTGCAATTCTTAAATTTTTTGCTTTTTCCTGCTAATCCTAGCATGATAAAGAAGATTCAAAGAGAGTGAGATGCCAGCTCCTTTCATTCAGTCAGTAGCTTCAAACATTTCTGGACGTTTTTCAATGGCAAAAATCAATGAATATTGTAAATGCACAAACAGTAATATCTCCGCATTGCAAGGTGCAATTCTGAAATTTTTTGCTTTTTCCTGCTAATCCTAGCATGATAAAGAAGATTCAAAGAGAGTGAGATGCCAGCTATTTTCATTCAGTCAGTAGCTTCAAACATTTCTGGACGTTTTTCAATGGCAAAAATCAATGAATATTGTAAATGCACAAACAGCAATATCTCCGCATTGCAAGGTGCAATTCTGAAATTTTTTGCTTTTTCCTGCTAATCCTAGCATGATAAAGAAGATTCAAAGAGAGTGAGATGCCAGCTCTTTTCATTCAGTCAGTAGCTTCAAACATTTCTGGTATATGAATAACATGATGTTTTTCAATGGCAAAAATCAATGAATATTGTAAATGCACAAACAGTAATATCTCCACATTGCAAGGTGCAATTCTGAAATTTTTTGCTTTTTCCTGCTCCTCTTAGCATGATAAAGAAGATTCAAAGAGAGTGAGATGCCAGCTCTTTTCATTCAGTCAGTAGCTTCAAACATTTCTGGTATATGAATAACATGATGTTTTTCAATGGCAAAAATCAATGAATATTGTAAATGCACAAACAGTAATATCTCCGCATTGCAAGGTGCAATTCTGAAATTTTTTGCTTTTTACTGCTAATCCTAGCATGATAAAGAAGATTCAAAGAGAGTGAGATGCCAGCTCCTTTCATTCAGTCAGTAGCTTCAAACATTTCTGAACGTTTTTCAATGGCAAAAATCAATGAATATTGTAAATGCACAAACAGTAATATCTCCGCATTGCAAGGTGCAATTCTGAAATTTTTTGCTTTTTCCTGCTAATCCTAGCATGATAAAGAAGATTCAAAGAGAGTGAGATGCCAGCTCTTTTCATTCAGTCAGTAGCTTCAAACATTTCTGGACGTTTTTCAATGGCAAAAATCAATGAATATTGTAAATGCACAAACAGTAATATCTCCGCATTGCAAGGTGCAATTCTGAAATTTTTTGCTTTTTCCTGCTAATCCTAGCATGATAAAGAAGATTCAAAGAGAGTGAGATGCCAGCTCTTTTCATTCAGTCAGTAGCTTCAAACATTTCTGGTATATGAATAACATGATGTTTTTCAATGGCAAAAATCAATGACTATTGTAAATGCACAAACAGTAATATCTCCGCATTGCAAGGTGCAATTCTGAAATTTTTTGCTTTTTCCTGCTAATCCTAGCATGATAAAGAAGATTCAAAGAGAGTGAGATGCCAGCTCCTTTCATTCAGTCAGTAGCTTCAAACATTTCTGGACGTTTTTCAATGGCAAAAATCAATGAATATTGTAAATGCACAAACAGTAATTTCTCCGCATTGCAAGGTGATATTCTGAAATTTTTTGCTTTTTCCTGCTAATCCTATCATGTTAAAGAAGATTCAAAGAGAGTGAGATGCCAGCTCTTTTCATTCAGTCAGTAGCTTCAAACATTTCTGGACGTTTTTCAATGGCAAAAATCAATGAATATTGTAAATGCACAAACAGTAATATCTCCGCATTGCAAGGTGCAATTCTGAAATTTTTTGCTTTTTCCTGCTAATCCTAGCATGATAAAGAAGATTCAAAGAGAGTGAGATGCCAGCTCTTTTCATTCAGTCAGTAGCTTCAAACATTTCTGGTATATGAATAACATGATGTTTTTCAATGGCAAAAATCAATGAATATTGTAAATGCACAAACAGTAATATCTCCACATTGCAAGGTGCAATTCTGAAATTTTTTGCTTTTTCCTGCTCCTCTTAGCATGATAAAGAAGATTCAAAGAGAGTGAGATGCCAGCTCTTTTCATTCAGTCAGTAGCTTCAAAAATTTCTGGTATATGAATAACATGATGTTTTTCAATGGCAAAAATCAATGAATATTGTAAATGCACAAACAGTAATATCTCCACATTGCAAGGTGCAATTCTGAAATTTTTTGCTTTTTCCTGCTAATCCTAGCATGATAAAGAAGATTCAAAGAGAGTGAGATGCCAGCTCCTTTCATTCAGTCAGTAGCTTCAAACATTTCTGGACGTTTTTCAATGGCAAAAATCAATGAAAATTGTAAATGCACAAACAGCAATATCTCCGCATTGCAAGGTGCAATTCTGAAATTTTTTGCTTTTTCCTGCTAATCCTAGCATGATAAAGAAGATTCAAAGAGAGTGAGATGCCAGCTCTTTTCATTCAGTCAGTAGCTTCAAACATTTCTGGTATATGAATAATATGATGTTTTTCAATGGCAAAAATCAATGAATATTGTAAATGCACAAACAGTAATATCTCAACATTGCAAGGTGCAATTCTGAAATTTTTTGCTTTTTCCTGCTCCTCTTAGCATGATAAAGAAGATTCAAAGAGAGTGAGATGCCAGCTCTTTTCATTCAGTCAGTAGATTCAAACATTTCTGGTATATGAATAACATGATGTTTTTCAATGGCAAAAATCAATGAATATTGTAAATGCACAAACAGTAATATCTCCGCATTGCAAGGTGCAATTCTGAAATTTTTTGCTTTTTACTGCTAATCCTAGCATGATAAAGAAGATTCAAAGAGAGTGAGATGCCAGCTCCTTTCATTCAGTCAGTAGCTTCAAACATTTCTGAACGTTTTTCAATGGCAAAAATCAATGAATATTGTAAATGCACAAACAGTAATATCTCCGCATTGCAAGGTGCAATTCTGAAATTTTTTGCTTTTTCCTGCTAATCCTAGCATGATAAAGAAGATTCAAAGAGAGTGAGATGCCAGCTCTTTTCATTCAGTCAGTAGCTTCAAACATTTCTGGACGTTTTTCAATGGCAAAAATCAATGAATATTGTAAATGCACAAACAGTAATATCTCCGCATTGCAAGGTGCAATTCTGAAATTTTTTGCTTTTTCCTGCTAATCCTAGCATGATAAAGAAGATTCAAAGAGAGTGAGATGCCAGCTCTTTTCATTCAGTCAGTAGCTTCAAACATTTCTGGTATATGAATAACATGATGTTTTTCAATGGCAAAAATCAATGAATATTGTAAATGCACTAACAGTAATATCTCCACATTGCAAGGTGCAATTCTGAAATTTTTTGCTTTTTCCTGCTCCTCTTAGCATGATAAAGAAGATTCAAAGAGAGTGAGATGCCAGCTCTTTTCATTCAGTCAGTAGCTTCAAAAATTTCTGGTATATGAATAACATGATGTTTTTCAATTTCAAAAATCAATGAATATTGTAAATGCACAAACAGTAATATCTCCACATTGCAAGGTGCAATTCTGAAATTTTTTGCTTTTTCCTGCTAATCCTAGCATGATAAAGAAGATTCAAAGAGAGTGAGATGCCAGCTCCTTTCATTCAGTCAGTAGATTCAAACATTTCTGGACGTTTTTCAATGGCAAAAATCAATGAATATTGTAAATGCACAAACAGTAATTTCTCCGCATTGCAAGGTGCAATTCTGAAATTTTTTGCTTTTTCCTGCTCCTCTTAGCATGATAAAGAAGATTCAAAGAGAGTGAGATGCCAGCTCTTTTCATTCAGTCAGTAGCTTCAAACATTTCTGGTATATGAATAATATGATGTTTTTCAATGGCAAAAATCAATGAATATTGTAAATGCACAAACAGTAATATCTCCACATTGCAAGGTGCAATTCTGAAATTTTTTGCTTTTTCCTGCTCCTCTTAGCATGATAAAGAAGATTCAAAGAGAGTGAGATGCCAGCTCTTTTCATTCAGTCAGTAGCTTCAAACATTTCTGGTATATGAATAACATGATGTTTTTCAATGGCAAAAATCAATGAATATTGTAAATGCACAAACAGTAATATCTCCACATTGCAAGGTGATATTCTGAAATTTTTTGCTTTTTCCTGCTAATCCTAGCATGTTAAAGAAGATTCAAAGAGAGTGAGATGCCAGCTCTTTTCATTCAGTCAGTAGCTTCAAACATTTCTGGACGTTTTTCAATGGCAAAAATCAATGAATATTGTAAATGCACAAACAGTAATATCTCCGCATTGCAAGGTGAAATTCTGAAATTTTTTGCTTTTTCCTGCTAATCCTAGCATGATAAAGAAGATTCAAAGAGAGTGAGATGCCAGCTCTTTTCATTCAGTCAGTAGCTTCAAACATTTCTGGTATATGAATAACATGATGTTTTTCAATGGCAAAAATCAATGAATATTGTAAATGCACAAACAGTAATATCTCCACATTGCAAGGTGCAATTCTGAAATTTTTTGCTTTTTCCTGCTCCTCTTAGCATGATAAAGAAGATTCAAAGAGAGTGAGATGCCAGCTCTTTTCATTCAGTCAGTAGCTTCAAAAATTTCTGGTATATGAATAACATGATGTTTTTCAATGGCAAAAATCAATGAATATTGTAAATGCACAAACAGTAATATCTCCACATTGCAAGGTGCAATTCTGAAATTTTTTGCTTTTTCCTGCTAATCCTAGCATGATAAAGAAGATTCAAAGAGAGTGAGATGCCAGCTCCTTTCATTCAGTCAGTAGCTTCAAACATTTCTGGACGTTTTTCAATGGCAAAAATCAATGAAAATTGTAAATGCACAAACAGCAATATCTCCGCATTGCAAGGTGCAATTCTGAAATTTTTTGCTTTTTCCTGCTAATCCTAGCATGATAAAGAAGATTCAAAGAGAGTGAGATGCCAGCTCTTTTCATTCAGTCAGTAGCTTCAAACATTTCTGGTATATGAATAATATGATGTTTTTCAATGGCAAAAATCAATGAATATTGTAAATGCACAAACAGTAATATCTCCACATTGCAAGGTGCAATTCTGAAATTTTTTGCTTTTTCCTGCTCCTCTTAGCATGATAAAGAAGATTCAAAGAGAGTGAGATGCCAGCTCTTTTCATTCAGTCAGTAGCTTCAAACATTTCTGGTATATGAATAACATGATGTTTTTCAATGGCAAAAATCAATGAATATTGTAAATGCACAAACAGTAATATCTCCGCATTGCAAGGTGCAATTCTGAAATTTTTTGCTTTTTACTGCTAATCCTAGCATGATAAAGAAGATTCAAAGAGAGTGAGATGCCAGCTCCTTTTATTCAGTCAGTAGCTTCAAACATTTCTGAACGTTTTTCAATGGCAAAAATCAATGAATATTGTAAATGCACAAACAGTAATATCTCCGCATTGCAAGGTGCAATTCTGAAATTTTTTGCTTTTTCCTGCTAATCCTAGCATGATAAAGAAGATTCAAAGAGAGTGAGATGCCAGCTCTTTTCATTCAGTCAGTAGCTTCAAACATTTCTGGACGTTTTTCAATGGCAAAAATCAATGAATATTGTAAATGCACAAACAGTAATATCTCCGCATTGCAAGGTGCAATTCTGAAATTTTTTGCTTTTTCCTGCTAATCCTAGCATGATAAAGAAGATTCAAAGAGAGTGAGATGCCAGCTCTTTTCATTCAGTCAGTAGCTTCAAACATTTCTGGTATATGAATAACATGATGTTTTTCAATGGCAAAAATCAATGAATATTGTAAATGCACAAACAGTAATTTCTCTGCATTGCAAGGTGCAATTCTGAAATTTTTTGCTTTTTCCTGCTAATCCTAGCATGATAAAGAAGATTCAAAGAGAGTGAGATGCCAGCTCTTTTCATTCAGTCAGTAGCTTCAAACATTTCTGGACGTTTTTCAATGGCAAAAATCAATGAATATTGTAAATGCACAAACAGTAATATCTCCGCATTGCAAGGTGCAATTCTGAAATTTTTTGCTTTTTCCTGCTAATCCTAGCATGATAAAGAAGATTCAAAGAGAGTGAGATGCCAGCTCTTTTCATTCAGTCAGTAGCTTCAAACATTTCTGGTATATGAATAACATGATGTTTTTCAATGGCAAAAATCAATGAATATTGTAAATGCACTAACAGTAATATCTCCACATTGCAAGGTGCAATTCTGAAATTTTTTGCTTTTTCCTGCTCCTCTTAGCATGATAAAGAAGATTCAAAGAGAGTGAGATGCCAGCTCTTTTCATTCAGTCAGTAGCTTCAAAAATTTCTGGTATATGAATAACATGATGTTTTTCAATTTCAAAAATCAATGAATATTGTAAATGCACAAACAGTAATATCTCCACATTGCAAGGTGCAATTCTGAAATTTTTTGCTTTTTCCTGCTAATCCTAGCATGATAAAGAAGATTCAAAGAGAGTGAGATGCCAGCTCCTTTCATTCAGTCAGTAGATTCAAACATTTCTGGACGTTTTTCAATGGCAAAAATCAATGAATATTGTAAATGCACAAACAGTAATTTCTCCGCATTGCAAGGTGCAATTCTGAAATTTTTTGCTTTTTCCTGCTCCTCTTAGCATGATAAAGAAGATTCAAAGAGAGTGAGATGCCAGCTCTTTTCATTCAGTCAGTAGCTTCAAACATTTCTGGTATATGAATAATATGATGTTTTTCAATGGCAAAAATCAATGAATATTGTAAATGCACAAACAGTAATATCTCCACATTGCAAGGTGCAATTCTGAAATTTTTTGCTTTTTCCTGCTCCTCTTAGCATGATAAAGAAGATTCAAAGAGAGTGAGATGCCAGCTCTTTTCATTCAGTCAGTAGCTTCAAACATTTCTGGTATATGAATAACATGATGTTTTTCAATGGCAAAAATCAATGAATATTGTAAATGCACAAACAGTAATATCTCCACATTGCAAGGTGCAATTCTGAATTTTTTTGCTTTTTCCTGCTAATCCTAGCATGATAAAGAAGATTCAAAGCGAGTGAGATGCCAGCTCCTTTCATTCAGTCAGTAGCTTCAAACATTTCTGGACGTTTTTCAATGGCAAAAATCAATGAATATTGTAAATGCACAAACAGTAATATCTCCACATTACAAGGTGCAATTCTGAAATTTTTTGCTTTTTCCTGCTAATCCTAGCATGATAAAGAAGATTCAAAGAGAGTGAGATGCCAGCTCTTTTCATTCAGTCAGTAGCTTCAAACATTTCTGGTATATGAATAACATGATGTTTTTCAATGGCAAAAATCAATGAATATTGTAAATGCACAAACAGTAATTTCTCCGCAATGCAAGGTGCAATTCTGAAATTTTTTGCTTTTTCCTGCTAATCTTAGCATGATAAAGAAGATTCAAAGAGAGTGAGATGCCAGCTCCTTTCATTCAGTCAGTAGCTTCAAACATTTCTGGACGTTTTTCAATGGCAAAAATCAATGAATATTGTAAATGCACAAACAGTAATATCTCCGCATTGCAAGGTGCAATTCTGAAATTTTTTGCTTTTTCCTGCTAATCCTAGCATGATAAAGAAGATTCAAAGAGAGTGAGATGCCAGCTCTTTTCATTCAGTCAGTAGCTTCAAACATTTCTGGTATATGAATAACATGATGTTTTTCAATGGCAAA
Source organism: Phyllobates terribilis (assembly GCF_046119375.1). Lineage (NCBI taxonomy): Eukaryota > Metazoa > Chordata > Amphibia > Anura > Dendrobatidae > Phyllobates > Phyllobates terribilis. The sequence continues at coordinate 1,283,227 of NW_027363172.1, read as the reverse complement.
AATCAATGAATATTGTAAATGCACAAACAGTAATTTCTCCGCATTGCAAGGTGCAATTCTGAAATTTTTTGCTTTTTCCTGCTAATCCTAGCATGATAAAGAAGATTCAAAGAGAGTGAGATGCCAGCTCCTTTCATTCAGTCAGTAGCTTCAAACATTTCTGAACGTTTTTCAATGGCAAAAATCAATGAATATTGTAAATGCACAAACAGTAATATCTCCGCATTGCAAGGTGCAATTCTGAAATTTTTTGCTTTTTCCTGCTAATCCTAGCATGATAAAGAAGATTCAAAGAGAGTGAGATGCCAGCTCTTTTCATTCAGTCAGTAGCTTCAAACATTTCTGGACGTTTTTCAATGGCAAAAATCAATGAATATTGTAAATGCACAAACAGTAATATCTCCGCATTGCAAGGTGCAATTCTGAAATTTTTTGCTTTTTCCTGCTAATCCTAGCATGATAAAGAAGATTCAAAGAGAGTGAGATGCCAGCTCTTTTCATTCAGTCAATAGCTTCAAACATTTCTGGTATATGAATAACATGATGTTTTTCAATGGCAAAAATCAATGAATATTGTAAATGCACAAACAGTAATATCTCCGCATTGCAAGGTGCAATTCTGAAATTTTTTGCTTTTTCCTGCTAATCCTAGCATGATAAAGAAGATTCAAAGAGAGTGAGATGCCAGCTCCTTTCATTCAGTCAGTAGCTTCAAACATTTCTGGACGTTTTTCAATGGCAAAAATCAATGAATATTGTAAATGCACAAACAGTAATTTCTCCGCATTGCAAGGTGATATTCTGAAATTTTTTGCTTTTTCCTGCTAATCCTAGCATGATAAAGAAATTCAAAGAGAGTGAGATGCCAGCTCTTTTCATTCAGTCAGTAGCTTCAAACATTTCTGGACGTTTTTCAATGGCAAAAATCAATGAATATTGTAAATGCACAAACAGTAATATCTCTGCATTGCAAGGTGCAATTCTGAAATTTTTTGCTTTTTCCTGCTAATCCTAGCATGATAAAGAAGATTCAAAGAGAGTGAGATGCCAGCTCTTTTCATTCAGTCAGTAGCTTCAAACATTTCTGGTATATGAATAACATGATGTTTTTCAATGGCAAAAATCAATGAATATTGTAAATGCACAAACAGTAATATCTCCACATTGCAAGGTGCAATTCTGAAATTTTTTGCTTTTTCCTGCTAATCCTAGCATGATAAAGAAGATTCAAAGAGAGTGAGATGCCAGATCCTTTCATTCAGTCAGTAGATTCAAACATTTCTGGACGTTTTTCAATGGCAAAAATCAATGAATATTGTAAATGCACAAACAGTAATTTCTCCGCATTGCAAGGTGCAATTCTGAAATTTTTTGCTTTTTCCTGCTAATCCTAGCATGATAAAGAAGATTCAAAGAGAGTGAGATGCCAGCTCTTTTCATTCAGTCAGTAGCTTCAAACATTTCTGGTATATGAATAATATGATGTTTTTCAATGGCAAAAATCAATGAATATTGTAAATGCACAAACAGTAATATCTCCACATTGCAAGGTGCAATTCTGAAATTTTTTGCTTTTTCCTGCTCCTCTTAGCATGATAAAGAAGATTCAAAGAGAGTGAGATGCCAGCTCTTTTCATTCAGTCATTAGCTTCAAACATTTCTGGTATATGAATAACATGAAGTTTTTCAATGGCAAAAATCAATGAATATTGTAAATGCACAAACAGTAATATCTCCACATTGCAAGGTGCAATTCTGAAATTTTTTGCTTTTTCCTGCTAATCCTAGCATGATAAAGAAGATTCAAAGCGAGTGAGATGCCAGATCCTTTCATTCAGTCAGTAGCTTCAAACATTTCTGGACGTTTTTCAATGGCAAAAATCAATGAATATTGTAAATGCACAAACAGTAATATCTCCACATTACAAGGTGCAATTCTGAAATTTTTTGCTTTTTCCTGCCAATCCTAGCATGATAAAGAAGATTCAAAGAGAGTGAGATGCCAGCTCTTTTCATTCAGTCAGTAGCTTCAAACATTTCTGGTATATGAATAACATGATGTTTTTCAATGGCAAAAATCAATGAATATTGTAAATGCACAAACAGTAATTTCTCCGCATTGCAAGGTGCAATTCTGAAATTTTTTGCTTTTTCCTGCTAATCTTAGCATGATAAAGAAGATTCAAAGAGAGTGAGATGCCAGCTCCTTTCATTCAGTCAGTAGCTTCAAACATTTCTGGACGTTTTTCAATGGCAAAAATCAATGAATATTGTAAATGCACAAACAGTAATATCTCCGCATTGCAAGGTGCAATTCTGAAATTTTTTGCTTTTTCCTGCTAATCCTAGCATGATAAAGAAGATTCAAAGAGAGTGAGATGCCAGCTCTTTTCATTCAGTCAGTAGCTTCAAACATTTCTGGTATATGAATAACATGATATTTTTCAATGGCAAAAATCAATGAATATTGTAAATGCACAAACAGTAATTTCTCCGCATTGCAAGGTGCAATTCTGAAATTTTTGGCTTTTTCCTGCTAATCCTAGCATGATAAAGAAGATTCAAAGAGAGTGAGATGCCAGCTCTTTTCATTCAGTCAGTAGCTTCAAACATTTCTGGTATATGAATAACATGATGTTTTTCAATGGCAAAAATCAATGAATATTGTAAATGCACAAACAGCAATATCTCCACATTGCAAGGTGCAATTCTGAAATTTTTTGCTTTTTCCTGCTAATCCTAGCATGATAAAGAAGATTCAAAGAGAGTGAGATGCCAGCTCTTTTCATTCAGTCAGTAGCTTCAAACATTTCTGGTATATGAATAACATGATGTTTTTCAATGGCAAAAATCAATGAATATTGTAAATGCACAAACAGTAATATCTCCACATTGCAAGGTGCAATTCTGAATTTTTTTGCTTTTTCCTGCTATTCCTAGCATGATAAAGAAGATTCAAAGAGAGTGAGATGCCAGCTCTTTTCATTCAGTCAGTAGCTTCAAACATTTCTGGACGTTTTTCAATGGCAAAAATCAATGAATATTGTAAATGCACAAACAGTAATATCTCCGCATTGCAAGGTGCAATTCTGAAATTTTTTGCTTTTTCCTGCTAATCCTAGCATGATAAAGAAGATTCAAAGAGAGTGAGATGCCAGCTCTTTTCATTCAGTCAGTAGCTTCAAACATTTCTAGACGTTTTTCAATGGCAAAAATCAATGAATATTGTAAATGCACAAACAGTAATATCTCCGCATTGCAAGGTGCAATTCTGAAATTTTTTGCTTTTTCCTGCTAATCCTAGCATGATAAAGAAGATTCAAAGAGAGTGAGATGCCAGCTCTTTTCACTCAGTCAGTAGCTTCAAACATTTCTGGTATATGAATAACATGATGTTTTTCAATGGCAAAAATCAATGAATATTGTAAATGCACAAACAGTAATATCTACACATTGCAAGGTGCAATTCTGAAATTTTTTGCTTTTTCCTGCTAATCCTAGCATGATAAAGAAGATTCAAAGAGAGTGAGATGCCAGCTCTTTTCATTCAGTCAGTAGCTTCAAACATTTCTGGACGTTTTTCAATGGCAAAAATCAATGAATATTGTAAATGCACAAACAGTAATATCTCCGCATTGCAAGGTGCAATTCTGAATTTTTTTGCTTTTTCCTGCTAATCCTAGCATGATAAAGAAGATTCAAAGAGAGTGAGATGCCAGCTCTTTTCATTCAGTCAGTAGCTTCAAACATTTCTGGTATATGAATAACATGATGTTTTTCAATGGCAAAAATCAATGAATATTGTAAATGCACAAACAGTAATATCTCCGCATTGCAAGGTGCAATTCTGAAATTTTTTGCTTTTTCCTGCTAATCCTAGCATGATAAAGAAGATTCAAAGAGAGTGAGATGCCAGCTCTTTTCATTCAGTCAGTAGCTTCAAACATTTCTGGTATATGAATAACATGATGTTTTTCAATGGCAAAAATCAATGAATATTGTAAATGCACAAACAGTAATATCTCCACATTGCAAGGTGCAATTCTGAAATTTTTTGCTTTTTCCTGCTAATCCTAGCATGATAAAGAAGATTCAAAGAGAGTGAGATGCCAGCTCCTTTCATTCAGTCAGTAGCTTCAAACATTTCTGGTATATGAATAACATGATGTTTTTCAATGGCAAAAATCAATGAATATTGTAAATGCACAAACAGTAATATCTCCACATTGCAAGGTGCAATTCTGAAATTTTTTGCTTTTTCCTGCTAATCCTAGCATGATAAAGAAGATTCAAAGAGAGTGAGATGCCAGCTCTTTTCATTCAGTCAGTAGCTTCAAACATTTCTGGTATATGAATAACATGATGTTTTTCAATGGCAAAAATCAATGAATATTGTAAATGCACAAACAGTAATATCTCCACATTGCAAGGTGCAATTTTTAAATTTTTTGCTTTTTCCTGCTAATCCTAGCATGATAAAGAAGATTCAAAGAGAGTGAGATGCCAGCTCCTTTCATTCAGTCAGTAGCTTCAAACATTTCTGGACGTTTTTCAATGGCAAAAATCAATGAATATTGTAAATGCACAAACAGTAATATCTCCGCATTGCAAGGTGCAATTCTGAAATTTTTTGCTTTTTCCTGCTAATCCTAGCATGATAAAGAAGATTCAAAGAGAGTGAGATGCCAGCTCTTTTCATTCAGTCAGTAGCTTCAAACATTTCTGGACGTTTTTCAATGGCAAAAATCAATGAATATTGTAAATGCACAAACAGCAATATCTCCGCATTGCAAGGTGCAATTCTGAAATTTTTTGCTTTTTCCTGCTAATCCTAGCATGATAAAGAAGATTCAAAGAGAGTGAGATGCCAGCTCTTTTCATTCAGTCAGTAGCTTCAAACATTTCTGGTATATGAATAACATGATGTTTTTCAATGGCAAAAATCAATGAATATTGTAAATGCACAAACAGTAATATCTCCACATTGCAAGGTGCAATTCTGAAATTTTTTGCTTTATCCTGCTCCTCTTAGCATGATAAAGAAGATTCAAAGAGAGTGAGATGCCAGCTCTTTTCATTCAGTCAGTAGCTTCAAACATTTCTGGTATATGAATAACATGATGTTTTTCAATGGCAAAAATCAATGAATATTGTAAATGCACAAACAGTAATATCTCCGCATTGCAAGGTGCAATTCTGAAATTTTTTGCTTTTTCCTGCTAATCCTAGCATGATAAAGAAGATTCAAAGAGAGTGAGATGCCAGCTCCTTTCATTCAGTCAGTAGCTTCAAACATTTCTGAACGTTTTTCAATGGCAAAAATCAATGAATATTGTAAATGCACAAACAGTAATATCTCCGCATTGCAAGGTGCAATTCTGAAATTTTTTGCTTTTTCCTGCTAATCCTAGCATGATAAAGAAGATTCAAAGAGAGTGAGATGCCAGCTCTTTTCATTCAGTCAGTAGCTTCAAACATTTCTGGACGTTTTTCAATGGCAAAAATCAATGAATATTGTAAATGCACAAACAGTAATATCTCCGCATTGCAAGGTGCAATTCTGAAATTTTTTGCTTTTTCCTGCTAATCCTAGCATGATAAAGAAGATTCAAAGAGAGTGAGATGCCAGCTCTTTTCATTCAGTCAGTAGCTTCAAACATTTCTGGTATATGAATAACATGATGTTTTTCAATGGCAAAAATCAATGAATATTGTAAATGCACAAACAGTAATATCTCCGCATTGCAAGGTGCAATTCTGAAATTTTTTGCTTTTTCCTGCTAATCCTAGCATGATAAAGAAGATTCAAAGAGAGTGAGATGCCAGCTCCTTTCATTCAGTCAGTAGCTTCAAACATTTCTGGACGTTTTTCAATGGCAAAAATCAATGAATATTGTAAATGCACAAACAGTAATTTCTCCGCATTGCAAGGTGATATTCTGAAATTTTTTGCTTTTTCCTGCTAATCCTAGCATGATAAAGAAGATTCAAAGAGAGTGAGATGCCAGCTCTTTTCATTCAGTCAGTAGCTTCAAACATTTCTGGACGTTTTTCAATGGCAAAAATCAATGAATATTGTAAATGCACAAACAGTAATATCTCCGCATTGCAAGGTGCAATTCTGAAATTTTTTGCTTTTTCCTGCTAATCCTAGCATGATAAAGAAGATTCAAAGAGAGTGAGATGCCAGCTCTTTTCATTCAGTCAGTAGCTTCAAACATTTCTGGTATATGAATAACATGATGTTTTTCAATGGCAAAAATCAATGAATATTGTAAATGCACAAACAGTAATATCTCCACATTGCAAGGTGCAATTCTGAAATTTTTTGCTTTTTCCTGCTCCTCTTAGCATGGTAAAGAAGATTCAAAGAGAGTGAGATGCCAGCTCTTTTCATTCAGTCAGTAGCTTCAAAAATTTCTGGTATATGAATAACATGATGTTTTTCAATGGCAAAAATCAATGAATATTGTAAATGCACAAACAGTAATATCTCCACATTGCAAGGTGCAATTCTGAAATTTTTTGCTTTTTCCTGCTAATCCTAGCATGATAAAGAAGATTCAAAGAGAGTGAGATGCCAGCTCCTTTCATTCAGTCAGTAGCTTCAAACATTTCTGGACGTTTTTCAATGGCAAAAATCAATGAATATTGTAAATGCACAAACAGTAATTTCTCCGCATTGCAAGGTGCAATTCTGAAATTTTTTGCTTTTTCCTGCTAATCCTAGCATGATAAAGAAGATTCAAAGATAGTGAGATGCCAGCTCTTTTCATTCAGTCAGTAGCTTCAAACATTTCTGGTATATGAATAATATGATGTTTTTCAATGGCAAAAATCAATGAATATTGTAAATGCACAAACAGTAATATCTCCACATTGCAAGGTGCAATTCTGAAATTTTTTGCTTTTTCCTGCTCCTCTTAGCATGATAAAGAAGATTCAAAGAGAGTGAGATGCCAGCTCTTTTCATTCAGTCAGTAGCTTCAAACATTTCTGGTATATGAATAACATGATGTTTTTCAATGGCAAAAATCAATGAATATTGTAAATGCACAAACAGTAATTTCTCCGCATTGCAAGGTGCAATTCTGAAATTTTTTGCTTTTTCCTGCTAATCTTTGCATGATAAAGAAGATTCAAAGAGAGTGAGATGCCAGCTCCTTTCATTCAGTCAGTAGCTTCAAACATTTCTGGACGTTTTTCAATGGCAAAAATCAATGAATATTGTAAATGCACAAACAGTAATATCTCCGCATTGCAAGGTGCAATTCTGAATTTTTTTGCTTTTTCCTGCTAATCCTAGCATGATAAAGAAGATTCAAAGAGAGTGAGATGCCAGCTCTTTTCATTCAGTCAGTAGCTTCAAACATTTCTGGTATATGAATAACATGATGTTTTTCAATGGCAAAAATCAATGAATATTGTAAATGCACAAACAGTAATTTCTCCGCATTGCAAGGTGCAATTCTGAAATTTTTTGCTTTTTCCTGCTAATCCTAGCATGATAAAGAAGATTCAAAGAGAGTGAGATGCCAGCTCCTATCATTCAGTCAGTAGCTTCAAACATTTCTGGACGTTTTTCAATGGCAAAAATCAATGAATATTGTAAATGCACAAACAGTAATTTCTCCGCATTGCAAGGTGCAATTCTGAAATTTTTTGCTTTTTCCTGCTAATCCTAGCATGATAAAGAAGATTCAAAGAGAGTGAGATGCCAGCTCTTTTCATTCAGTCAGTAGCTTCAAACATTTCTGGTATATGAATAACATGATGTTTTTCAATGGCAAAAATCAATGAATATTGTAAATGCACAAACAGTAATATCTCCACATTGCAAGGTGCAATTCTGAAATTTTTTGCTTTTTCCTGCTAATCCTAGCATGATAAAGAAGATTCAAAGAGAGTGAGATGCCAGCTCCTTTCATTCAGTCAGTAGCTTCAAACATTTCTGGACGTTTTTCAATGGCAAAAATCAATGAATATTGTAAATGCACAAACAGTAATTTCTCCGCATTGCAAGGTGCAATTCTGAAATTTTTTGCTTTTTCCTGCTAATCCTAGCATGATAAAGAAGATTCAAAGATAGTGAGATGCCAGCTCTTTTCATTCAGTCAGTAGCTTCAAACATTTCTGGTATATGAATAATATGATGTTTTTCAATGGCAAAAATCAATGAATATTGTAAATGCACAAACAGTAATATCTCCACATTGCAAGGTGCAATTCTGAAATTTTTTGCTTTTTCCTGCTCCTCTTAGCATGATAAAGAAGATTCAAAGAGAGTGAGATGCCAGCTCTTTTCATTCAGTCAGTAGCTTCAAACATTTCTGGTATATGAATAACATGATGTTTTTCAATGGCAAAAATCAATGAATATTGTAAATGCACAAACAGTAATTTCTCCGCATTGCAAGGTGCAATTCTGAAATTTTTTGCTTTTTCCTGCTAATCTTTGCATGATAAAGAAGATTCAAAGAGAGTGAGATGCCAGCTCCTTTCATTCAGTCAGTAGCTTCAAACATTTCTGGACGTTTTTCAATGGCAAAAATCAATGAATATTGTAAATGCACAAACAGTAATATCTCCGCATTGCAAGGTGCAATTCTGAATTTTTTTGCTTTTTCCTGCTAATCCTAGCATGATAAAGAAGATTCAAAGAGAGTGAGATGCCAGCTCTTTTCATTCAGTCAGTAGCTTCAAACATTTCTGGTATATGAATAACATGATGTTTTTCAATGGCAAAAATCAATGAATATTGTAAATGCACAAACAGTAATATCTCCACATTGCAAGGTGCAATTCTGAAATTTTTTGCTTTTTCCTGCTAATCCTAGCATGATAAAGAAGATTCAAAGAGAGTGAGATGCCAGCTCCTATCATTCAGTCAGTAGCTTCAAACATTTCTGGACGTTTTTCAATGGCAAAAATCAATGAATATTGTAAATGCACAAACAGTAATTTCTCCGCATTGCAAGGTGCAATTCTGAAATTTTTGGCTTTTTCCTGCTAATCCTAGCATGATAAAGAAGATTCAAAGAGAGTGAGATGCCAGCTCTTTTCATTCAGTCAGTAGCTTCAAACATTTCTGGTATATGAATAACATGATGTTTTTCAATGGCAAAAATCAATGAATATTGTAAATGCACAAACAGTAATATCTCCACATTGCAAGGTGCAATTCTGAAATTTTTTGCTTTTTCCTGCTAATCCTAGCATGATAAAGAAGATTCAAAGAGAGTGAGATGCCAGCTCCTTTCATTCAGTCAGTAGCTTTAAACATTTCTGGACGTTTTTCAATGGCAAAAATCAATGAATATTGTAAATGCACAAACAGTAATTTCTCCGCATTGCAAGGTGCAATTCTGAAATTTTTTGCTTTTTCCTGCTAATCCTAGCATGATAAAGAAGATTCAAAGATAGTGAGATGCCAGCTCTTTTCATTCAGTCAGTAGCTTCAAACATTTCTGGTATATGAATAATATGATGTTTTTCAATGGCAAAAATCAATGAATATTGTAAATGCACAAACAGTAATATCTCCACATTGCAAGGTGCAATTCTGAAATTTTTTGCTTTTTCCTGCTCCTCTTAGCATGATAAAGAAGATTCAAAGAGAGTGAGATGCCAGCTCTTTTCATTCAGTCAGTAGCTTCAAACATTTCTGGTATATGAATAACATGATGTTTTTCAATGGCAAAAATCAATGAATATTGTAAATGCACAAACAGTAATTTCTCCGCATTGCAAGGTGCAATTCTGAAATTTTTTGCTTTTTCCTGCTAATCTTTGCATGATAAAGAAGATTCAAAGAGAGTGAGATGCCAGCTCCTTTCATTCAGTCAGTAGCTTCAAACATTTCTGGACGTTTTTCAATGGCAAAAATCAATGAATATTGTAAATGCACAAACAGTAATATCTCCGCATTGCAAGGTGCAATTCTGAATTTTTTTGCTTTTTCCTGCTAATCCTAGCATGATAAAGAAGATTCAAAGAGAGTGAGATGCCAGCTCTTTTCATTCAGTCAGTAGCTTCAAACATTTCTGGTATATGAATAACATGATGTTTTTCAATGGCAAAAATCAATGAATATTGTAAATGCACAAACAGTAATTTCTCCGCATTGCAAGGTGCAATTCTGAAATTTTTTGCTTTTTCCTGCTAATCCTAGCATGATAAAGAAGATTCAAAGAGAGTGAGATGCCAGCTCCTATCATTCAGTCAGTAGCTTCAAACATTTCTGGACGTTTTTCAATGGCAAAAATCAATGAATATTGTAAATGCACAAACAGTAATTTCTCCGCATTGCAAGGTGCAATTCTGAAATTTTTGGCTTTTTCCTGCTAATCCTAGCATGATAAAGAAGATTCAAAGAGAGTGAGATGCCAGCTCTTTTCATTCAGTCAGTAGCTTCAAACATTTCTGGTATATGAATAACATGATGTTTTTCAATGGCAAAAATCAATGAATATTGTAAATGCACAAACAGTAATATCTCCACATTGCAAGGTGCAATTCTGAAATTTTTTGCTTTTTCCTGCTAATCCTAGCATGATAAAGAAGATTGAAAGAGAGTGAGATGCCAGCTCTTTTCATTCAGTCAGTAGCTTCAAACATTTCTGGTATATGAATAACATGATGTTTTTCAATGGCAAAAATCAATGAATATTGTAAATGCACAAACAGTAATATCTCCACATTGCAAGGTGCAATTCTGAATTTTTTTGCTTTTTCCTGCTAATCCTAGCATGATAAAGAAGATTCAAAGAGAGTGAGATGCCAGCTCCTATCATTCAGTCAGTAGCTTCAAACATTTCTGGACGTTTTTCAATGGCAAAAATCAATGAATATTGTAAATGCACAAACAGTAATTTCTCCGCATTGCAAGGTGCAATTCTGAAATTTTTGGCTTTTTCCTGCTAATCCTAGCATGATAAAGAAGATTCAAAGAGAGTGAGATGCCAGCTCTTTTCATTCAGTCAGTAGCTTCAAACATTTCTGGTATATGAATAACATGATGTTTTTCAATGGCAAAAATCAATGAATATTGTAAATGCACAAACAGTAATATCTCCACATTGCAAGGTGCAATTCTGAAATTTTTTGCTTTTTCCTGCTAATCCTAGCATGATAAAGAAGATTGAAAGAGAGTGAGATGCCAGCTATTTTCATTCAGTCAGTAGCTTCAAACATTTCTGGTATATGAATAACATGATGTTTTTCAATGGCAAAAATCAATGAATATTGTAAATGCACAAACAGTAATATCTCCACATTGCAAGGTGCAATTCTGAATTTTTTTGCTTTTTCCTGCTAATCCTAGCTTGATAAAGAAGATTCAAAGAGAGTGAGATGCCAGCTCTTTTCATTCAGTCAGTAGCTTCAAACATTTCTGGACGTTTTTCAATGGCAAAAATCAATGAATATTGTAAATGCACAAACAGTAATATCTCCGCATTGCAAGGTGCAATTCTGAAATTTTTTGCTTTTTCCTGCTAATCCTAGCATGATAAAGAAGATTCAAAGAGAGTGAGATGCCAGCTCCTTTCATTCAGTCAGTAGCTTCAAACATTTCTGGACGTTTTTCAATGGCAAAAATCAATGAATATTGTAAATGCACAAACAGTAATATCTCCACATTGCAAGGTGCAATTCTGAAATTTTTTGCTTTTTCCTGCTAATCCTAGCATGATAAAGAAGATTCAAAGAGAGTGAGATGCCAGCTCTTTTCGTTCAGTCAGTAGCTTCAAACATTTCTGGTATATGAATAACATGATGTTTTTCAATGGCAAATATCAATGAATATTGTAAATGCACAAACAGTAATTTCTCCGCATTGCAAGGTGCAATTCTGAAATTTTTTGCTTTTTCCTGCTAATCTTAGCATGATAAAGAAGATTCAAAGAGAGTGAGATGCCAGCTCCTTTCATTCAGTCAGTAGCTTCAAACATTTCTGGACGTTTTTCAATGGCCAAAATCAATGAATATTGTAAATGCACAAACAGTAATATCTCCGCATTGCAAGGTGCAATTCTGAAATTTTTTGCTTTTTCCTGCTAATCCTAGCATGATAAAGAAGATTCAAAGAGAGTGAGATGCCAGCTATTTTCATTCAGTCAGTAGCTTCAAACATTTCTGGTATATGAATAACATGATGTTTTTCAATGGCAAAAATCAATGAATATTGTAAATGCACAAACAGTAATTTCTCCGCATTGTAAGGTGCAATTCTGAAATTTTTTGCTTTTTCCTGCTAATCCTAGCATGATAAAGAAGATTCAAAGAGAGTGAGATGCCAGCTCCTATCATTCAGTCAGTAGCTTCAAACATTTCTGGACGTTTTTCAATGGCAAAAATCAATGAATATTGTAAATGCACAAACAGTAATTTCTCCGCATTGCAAGGTGCAATTCTGAAATTTTTGGCTTTTTCCTGCTAATCCTAGCATGATAAAGAAGATTCAAAGAGAGTGAGATGCCAGCTCTTTTCATTCAGTCAGTAGCTTCAAACATTTCTGGTATATGAATAACATGATGTTTTTCAATGGCAAAAATCAATGAATATTGTAAATGCACAAACAGTAATATCTCCACATTGCAAGGTGCAATTCTGAAATTTTTTGCTTTTTCCTGCTAATCCTAGCATGATAAAGAAGATTCAAAGAGAGTGAGATGCCAGCTCCTTTCATTCAGTCAGTAGCTTCAAACATTTCTGGACGTTTCTCAATGGCAAAAATCAATGAATATTGTAAATGCACAAACAGTAATTTCTCCGCATTGCAAGGTGCAATTCTGAAATTTTTTGCTTTTTCCTGCTAATCCTACCATGATAAAGAAGATTCAAAGAGATTGAGATGCCAGCTCTTTTCATTCAGTCAGTAGCTTCAAACATTTCTGGTATATGAATAACATGATGTTTTTCAATGGCAAAAATCAATGAATATTGTAAATGCACAAACAGTAATATCTCCACATTGCAAGGTGCAATTCTGAAATTTTTTGCTTTTTCCTGCTAATCCTAGCATGATAAAGAAGATTCAAAGAGAGTGAGATGCCAGCTCTTTTCATTCAGTCAGTAGCTTCAAACATTTCTGGTATATGAATAACATGATGTTTTTCAATGGCAAAAATCAATGAATATTGTAAATGCACAAACAGTAATATCTCCACATTGCAAGGTGCAATTCTGAATTTTTTTGCTTTTTCCTGCTAATCCTAGCATGATAAAGAAGATTCAAAGAGAGTGAGATGCCAGCTCTTTTCATTCAGTCAGTAGCTTCAAACATTTCTGGTATATGAATAACATGATGTTTTTCAATGGCAAAAATCAATGAATATTGTAAATGCACAAACAGTAATATCTCCACATTGCAAGGTGCAATTCTGAATTTTTTTGCTTTTTCCTGCTAATCCTAGCATGATAAAGAAGATTCAAAGAGAGTGAGATGCCAGCTCCTATCATTCAGTCAGTAGCTTCAAACATTTCTGGACGTTTTTCAATGGCAAAAATCAATGAATATTGTAAATGCACAAACAGTAATTTCTCCGCATTGCAAGGTGCAATTCTGAAATTTTTGGCTTTTTCCTGCTAATCCTAGCATGATAAAGAAGATTCAAAGAGAGTGAGATGCCAGCTCTTTTCATTCAGTCAGTAGCTTCAAACATTTCTGGTATATGAATAACATGATGTTTTTCAATGGCAAAAATCAATGAATATTGTAAATGCACAAACAGTAATATCTCCACATTGCAAGGTGCAATTCTGAAATTTTTTGCTTTTTCCTGCTAATCCTAGCATGATAAAGAAGATTGAAAGAGAGTGAGATGCCAGCTATTTTCATTCAGTCAGTAGCTTCAAACATTTCTGGTATATGAATAACATGATGTTTTTCAATGGCAAAAATCAATGAATATTGTAAATGCACAAACAGTAATATCTCCACATTGCAAGGTGCAATTCTGAATTTTTTTGCTTTTTCCTGCTAATCCTAGCTTGATAAAGAAGATTCAAAGAGAGTGAGATGCCAGCTCTTTTCATTCAGTCAGTAGCTTCAAACATTTCTGGACGTTTTTCAATGGCAAAAATCAATGAATATTGTAAATGCACAAACAGTAATATCTCCGCATTGCAAGGTGCAATTCTGAAATTTTTTGCTTTTTCCTGCTAATCCTAGCATGATAAAGAAGATTCAAAGAGAGTGAGATGCCAGCTCCTTTCATTCAGTCAGTAGCTTCAAACATTTCTGGACGTTTTTCAATGGCAAAAATCAATGAATATTGTAAATGCACAAACAGTAATATCTCCACATTGCAAGGTGCAATTCTGAAATTTTTTGCTTTTTCCTGCTAATCCTAGCATGATAAAGAAGATTCAAAGAGAGTGAGATGCCAGCTCTTTTCATTCAGTCAGTAGCTTCAAACATTTCTGGTATATGAATAACATGATGTTTTACAATGGCAAATATCAATGAATATTGTAAATGCACAAACAGTAATTTCTCCGCATTGCAAGGTGCAATTCTGAAATTTTTTGCTTTTTCCTGCTAATCTTAGCATGATAAAGAAGATTCAAAGAGAGTGAGATGCCAGCTCCTTTCATTCAGTCAGTAGCTTCAAACATTTCTGGACGTTTTTCAATGGCCAAAATCAATGAATATTGTAAATGCACAAACAGTAATATCTCCGCATTGCAAGGTGCAATTCTGAAATTTTTTGCTTTTTCCTGCTAATCCTAGCATGATAAAGAAGATTCAAAGAGAGTGAGATGCCAGCTATTTTCATTCAGTCAGTAGCTTCAAACATTTCTGGTATATGAATAACATGATGTTTTTCAATGGCAAAAATCAATGAATATTGTAAATGCACAAACAGTAATTTCTCCGCATTGTAAGGTGCAATTCTGAAATTTTTTGCTTTTTCCTGCTAATCCTAGCATGATAAAGAAGATTCAAAGAGAGTGAGATGCCAGCTCCTATCATTCAGTCAGTAGCTTCAAACATTTCTGGACGTTTTTCAATGGCAAAAATCAATGAATATTGTAAATGCACAAACAGTAATTTCTCCGCATTGCAAGGTGCAATTCTGAAATTTTTGGCTTTTTCCTGCTAATCCTAGCATGATAAAGAAGATTCAAAGAGAGTGAGATGCCAGCTCTTTTCATTCAGTCAGTAGCTTCAAACATTTCTGGTATATGAATAACATGATGTTTTTCAATGGCAAAAATCAATGAATATTGTAAATGCACAAACAGTAATATCTCCACATTGCAAGGTGCAATTCTGAAATTTTTTGCTTTTTCCTGCTAATCCTAGCATGATAAAGAAGATTCAAAGAGAGTGAGATGCCAGCTCCTTTCATTCAGTCAGTAGCTTCAAACATTTCTGGACGTTTCTCAATGGCAAAAATCAATGAATATTGTAAATGCACAAACAGTAATTTCTCCGCATTGCAAGGTGCAATTCTGAAATTTTTTGCTTTTTCCTGCTAATCCTACCATGATAAAGAAGATTCAAAGAGATTGAGATGCCAGCTCTTTTCATTCAGTCAGTAGCTTCAAACATTTCTGGTATATGAATAACATGATGTTTTTCAATGGCAAAAATCAATGAATATTGTAAATGCACAAACAGTAATATCTCCACATTGCAAGGTGCAATTCTGAAATTTTTTGCTTTTTCCTGCTAATCCTAGCATGATAAAGAAGATTCAAAGAGAGTGAGATGCCAGCTCTTTTCATTCAGTCAGTAGCTTCAAACATTTCTGGTATATGAATAACATGATGTTTTTCAATGGCAAAAATCAATGAATATTGTAAATGCACAAACAGTAATATCTCCACATTGCAAGGTGCAATTCTGAATTTTTTTGCTTTTTCCTGCTAATCCTAGCATGATAAAGAAGATTCAAAGAGAGTGAGATGCCAGCTCTTTTCATTCAGTCAGTAGCTTCAAACATTTCTGGACGTTTTTCAATGGCAAAAATCAATGAATATTGTAAATGCACAAACAGTAATATCTCCGCATTGCAAGGTGCAATTCTGAAATTTTTTGCTTTTTCCTGCTAATCCTAGCATGATAAAGAAGATTCAAAGAGAGTGAGATGCCAGCTCCTTTCATTCAGTCAGTAGCTTCAAACATTTCTGGACGTTTTTCAATGGCAAAAATCAATGAATATTGTAAATGCACAAACAGTAATATCTCCGCATTGCAAGGTGCAATTCTGAAATTTTTTGCTTTTTCCTGCTAATCCTAGCATGATAAAGAAGATTCAAAGAGAGTGAGATGCCAGCTCTTTTCATTCAGTCAGTAGCTTCAAACATTTCTGGTATATGAATAACATGATGTTTTTCAATGGCAAAAATCAATGAATATTGTAAATGCACAAACAGTAATATCTCCACATTGCAAGGTGCAATTCTGAAATTTTTTGCTTTTTCCTGCTAATCCTAGCATGATAAAGAAGATTCAAAGAGAGTGAGATGCCAGCTCCTTTCATTCAGTCAGTAGCTTCAAACATTTCTGGACGTTTTTCAATGGCAAAAATCAATGAATATTGTAAATGCACAAACAGTAATATCTCCGCATTGCAAGGTGCAATTCTGAAATTTTTTGCTTTTCCTGCTAATCCTAGCATGATAAAGAAGATTCAAAGAGAGTGAGATGCCAGCTCTTTTCATTCAGTCAGTAGCTTCAAACATTTCTGGACGTTTTTCAATGGCAAAAATCAATGAATATTGTAAATGCACAAACAGTAATTTCTCCGCATTGCAAGGTGCAATTCTGAAATTTTTTGCTTTTTCCTGCTAATCCTAGCATGATAATGAAGATTCAAAGAGAGTGAGATGCCAGCTCTTTTCATTCAGTCAGTAGCTTCAAACATTTCTGGTATATGAATAACATGATGTTTTTCAATGGCAAAAATCAATGAATATTGTAAATGCACAAACAGTAATTTCTCCGCATTGCAAGGTGCAATTCTGAAATTTTTTGCTTTTTCCTGCTAATCCTAGCATGATAAAGAAGATTCAAAGAGAGTGAGATGCCAGCTCTTTTCATTCAGTCAGTAGCTTCAAACATTTCTGGACGTTTTTCAATGGCAAAAATCAATGAATATTGTAAATGCACAAACAGTAATATCTCCGCATTGCAAGGTGCAATTCTGAAATTTTTTGCTTTTTCCTGCTAATCCTAGCATGATAAAGAAGATTCAAAGAGAGTGAGATGCCAGCTCTTTTTATTCAGTCAGTAGCTTCAAACATTTCTGGTATATGAATAACATGATGTTTTTCAATGGCAAAAATCAATGAATATTGTAAATGCACAAACAGTAATATCTCCACATTGCAAGGTGCAATTCTGAAATTTTTTGCTTTATCCTGCTCCTCTTAGCATGATAAAGAAGATTCAAAGAGAGTGAGATGCCAGCTCTTTTCATTCAGTCAGTAGCTTCAAACATTTCTGGTATATGAATAACATGATGTTTTTCAATGGCAAAAATCAATGAATATTGTAAATGCACAAACAGTAATATCTCCGCATTGCAAGGTGCAATTCTGAAATTTTTTGCTTTTTCCTGCTAATCCTAGCATGATAAAGAAGATTCAAAGAGAGTGAGATGCCAGCTCCTTTCATTCAGTCAGTAGCTTCAAACATTTCTGAACGTTTTTCAATGGCAAAAATCAATGAATATTGTAAATGCACAAACAGTAATATCTCCGCATTGCAAGGTGCAATTCTGAAATTTTTTGCTTTTTCCTGCTAATCCTAGCATGATAAAGAAGATTCAAAGAGAGTGAGTTGCCAGCTCTTTTCATTCAGTCAGTATCTTCAAACATTTCTGGACGTTTTTCAATGGCAAAAATCAATGAATATTGTAAATGCACAAACAGTAATATCTCCGCATTGCAAGGTGCAATTCTGAAATTTTTTGCTTTTTCCTGCTAATCCTAGCATGATAAAGAAGATTCAAAGAGAGTGAGATGCCAGCTCTTTTCATTCAGTCAGTAGCTTCAAACATTTCTGGTATATGAATAACATGATGTTTTTCAATGGCAAAAATCAATGAATATTGTAAATGCACAAACAGTAATATCTCCGCATTGCAAGGTGCAATTCTGAAATTTTTTGCTTTTTCCTGCTAATCCTAGCATGATAAAGAAGATTCAAAGAGAGTGAGATGCCAGCTCCTTTCATTCAGTCAGTAGCTTCAAACATTTCTGGACGTTTTTCAATGGCAAAAATCAATGAATATTGTAAATGCACAAACAGTAATTTCTCCGCATTGCAAGGTGATATTCTGAAATTTTTTGCTTTTTCCTGCTAATCCTAGCATGATAAAGAAGATTCAAAGAGAGTGAGATGCCAGCTCTTTTCATTCAGTCAGTAGCTTCAAACATTTCTGGACGTTTTTCAATGGCAAAAATCAATGAATATTGTAAATGCACAAACAGTAATATCTCCGCATTGCAAGGTGCAATTCTGAAATTTTTTGCTTTTTCCTGCTAATCCTAGCATGATAAAGAAGATTCAAAGAGAGTGAGATGCCAGCTCTTTTCATTCAGTCAGTAGCTTCAAACATTTCTGGTATATGAATAACATGATGTTTTTCAATGGCAAAAATCAATGAATATTGTAAATGCACAAACAGTAATATCTCCACATTGCAAGGTGCAATTCTGAAATTTTTTGCTTTTTCCTGCTCCTCTTAGCATGATAAAGAAGATTCAAAGAGAGTGAGATGCCAGCTCTTTTCATTCAGTCAGTAGCTTCAAAAATTTCTGGTATATGAATAACATGATGTTTTTCAATGGCAAAAATCAATGAATATTGTAAATGCACAAACAGTAATATCTCCACATTGCAAGGTGCAATTCTGAAATTTTTTGCTTTTTCCTGCTAATCCTAGCATGATAAAGAAGATTCAAAGAGAGTGAGATGCCAGCTCCTTTCATTCAGTCAGTAGCTTCAAACATTTCTGGACGTTTTTCAATGGCAAAAATCAATGAATATTGTAAATGCACAAACAGTAATTTCTCCGCATTGCAAGGTGCAATTCTGAAATTTTTTGCTTTTTCCTGCTAATCCTAGCATGATAAAGAAGATTCAAAGAGAGTGAGATGCCAGCTCTTTTCATTCAGTCAGTAGCTTCAAACATTTCTGGTATATGAATAATATGATGTTTTTCAATGGCAAAAATCAATGAATATTGTAAATGCACAAACAGTAATATCTCCACATTGCAAGGTGCAATTCTGAAATTTTTTGCTTTTTCCAGCTCCTCTTAGCATGATAAAGAAGATTCAAAGAGAGTGAGATGCCAGCTCTTTTCATTCAGTCAGTAGCTTCAAACATTTCTGGTATATGAATAACATGATGTTTTTCAATGGCAAAAATCAATGAATATTGTAAATGCACAAACAGTAATATCTCCACATTGCAAGGTGCAATTCTGAAATTTTTTGCTTTTTCCTGCTAATCCTAGCATGATAAAGAAGATTCAAAGCGAGTGAGATGCCAGCTCCTTTCATTCAGTCAGTAGCTTCAAACATTTCTGGACGTTTTTCAATGGCAAAAATCAATGAATATTGTAAATGCACAAACAGTAATATCTCCACATTACAAGGTGCAATTCTGAAATTTTTTGCTTTTTCCTGCTAATCCTAGCATGATAAAGAAGATTCAAAGAGAGTGAGATGCCAGCTCTTTTCATTCAGTCAGTAGCTTCAAACATTTCTGGTATATGAATAACATGATGTTTTTCAATGGCAAAAATCAATGAATATTGTAAATGCACAAACAGAAATTTCTCCGCATTGCAAGGTGCAATTCTGAAATTTTTTGCTTTTTCCTGCTAATCTTAGCATGATAAAGAAGATTCAAAGAGAGTGAGATGCCAGCTCCTTTCATTCAGTCAGTAGCTTCAAACATTTCTGGACGTTTTTCAATGGCAAAAATCAATGAATATTGTAAATGCACAAACAGTAATATCTCCGCATTGCAAGGTGCAATTCTGAAATTTTTTGCTTTTTCCTGCTAATCCTAGCATGATAAAGAAGATTCAAAGAGAGTGAGATGCCAGCTCTTTTCATTCAGTCAGTAGCTTCAAACATTTCTGGTATATGAATAACATGATGTTTTTCATTGGCAAAAATCAATGAATATTGTAAATGCACAAACAGTAATTTCTCCGCATTGCAAGGTGCAATTCTGAAATTTTTTGCTTTTTCCTGCTAATCCTAGCATGATAAAGAAGATTCAAAGAGAGTGAGATGCCAGCTCCTTTCATTCAGTCAGTAGCTTCAAACATTTCTGGACGTTTTTCAATGGCAAAAATCAATGAATATTGTAAATGCACAAACAGTAATTTCTCCGCATTGCAAGGTGCAATTCTGAAATTTTTGGCTTTTTCCTGCTAATCCTAGCATGATAAAGAAGATTCAAAGAGAGTGAGATGCCAGCTCCTTTCATTCAGTCAGTAGCTTCAAACATTTCTGGACGTTTCTCAATGGCAAAAATCAATGAATATTGTAAATGCACAAACAGTAATTTCTCCGCATTGCAAGGTGCAATTCTGAAATTTTTTGCTTTTTCCTGCTAATCCTAGCATGATAAAGAAGATTCAAAGAGAGTGAGATGCCAGCTCTTTTCATTCAGTCAGTAGCTTCAAACATTTCTGGTATATGAATAACATGATGTTTTTCAATGGCAAAAATCAATGAATATTGTAAATGCACAAACAGTAATATCTCCACATTGCAAGGTGCAATTCTGAAATTTTTTGCTTTTTCCTGCTAATCCTAGCATGATAAAGAAGATTCAAAGAGAGTGAGATGCCAGCTCTTTTCATTCAGTCAGTAGCTTCAAACATTTCTGGTATATGAATAACATGATGTTTTTCAATGGCAAAAATCAATGAATATTGTAAATGCACAAACAGTAATATCTCCACATTGCAAGGTGCAATTCTGAATTTTTTTGCTTTTTCCTGCTAATCCTAGCATGATAAAGAAGATTCAAAGAGAGTGAGATGCCAGCTCTTTTCATTCAGTCAGTAGCTTCAAACATTTCTGGACGTTTTTCAATGGCAAAAATCAATGAATATTGTAAATGCACAAACAGTAATATCTCCGCATTGCAAGGTGCAATTCTGAAATTTTTTGCTTTTTCCTGCTAATCCTAGCATGATAAAGAAGATTCAAAGAGAGTGAGATGCCAGCTCTTTTCATTCAGTCAGTAGCTTCAAACATTTCTGGTATATGAATAACATGATGTTTTTCAATGGCAAAAATCAATGAATATTGTAAATGCACAAACAGTAATATCTCCACATTGCAAGGTGCAATTCTGAAATTTTTTGCTTTTTCCTGCTAATCCTAGCATGATAAAGAAGATTCAAAGAGAGTGAGATGCCAGCTCCTTTCATACAGTCAGTAGCTTCAAACATTTCAGGATGTTTTTCAATGGCAAAAATCAATGAATATTGTAAATGCACAAACAGTAATATCTCCGCATTGCTAGGTGCAATTCTGAAATTTTTTGCTTTTTCCTGCTAATCCTAGCATGATAAAGAAGATTCAAAGAGAGTGAGATGCCAGCTCTTTTCATTCAGTCAGTAGCTTCAAACATTTCTGGACGTTTTTCAATGGCAAAAATCAATGAATATTGTAAATGCACAAACAGTAATTTCTCCGCATTGCAAGGTGCAATTCTGAAATTTTTTGCTTTTTCCTGCTAATCCTAGCATGATAAAGAAGATTCAAAGAGAGTGAGATGCCAGCTCTTTTCATTCAGTCAGTAGCTTCAAACATTTCTGGTATATGAATAACATGATGTTTTTCAATGGCAAAAATCAATGAATATTGTAAATGCACAAACAGTAATTTCTCCGCATTGCAAGGTGCAATTCTGAAATTTTTTGCTTTTTCCTGCTAATCCTAGCATGATAAAGAAGATTCAAAGAGAGTGAGATGCCAGCTCTTTTCATTCAGTCAGTAGCTTCAAACATTTCTGAACGTTTTTCAATGGCAAAAATCAATGAATATTGTAAATGCACAAACAGTAATATCTCCGCATTGCAAGGTGCAATTCTGAAATTTTTTGCTTTTTCCTCCTAATCCTAGCATGATAAAGAAGATTCAAAGAGAGTGAGATGCCAGCTCTTTTCATTCAGTCAGTAGCTTCAAACATTTCTGGTATATGAATAACATGATGTTTTTCAATGGCAAAAATCAATGAATATTGTAAATGCACAAACAGTAATTTCTCCGCATTGCAAAGTGCAATTCTGAAATTTTTTGCTTTTTCCTGCTAATCCTAGCATGACAAAGAAGATTCAAAGAGAGTGAGATGCCAGCTCCTTTCATTCAGTCAGTAGCTTCAAACATTTCTGGACGTTTTTCAATGGCAAAAATCAATGAATATTGTAAATGCACAAACAGTAATTTCTCCGCATTGCAAGGTGCAATTCTGAAATTTTTTGCTTTTTCCTGCTAATCCTAGCATGATAAAGAAGATTCAAAGAGAGTGAGATGCCAGCTCTTTTCATTCAGTCAGTAGCTTCAAATATTTCTGGTATATGAATAACATGATGTTTTTCAATGGCAAAAATCAATGAATATTGTAAATGCACAAACAGTAATTTCTCCGCATTGCAAGGTGCAATTCTGAAATTTTTTGCTTTTTCCTGCTAATCCTAGCATGATAAAGAAGATTCAAAGAGAGTGAGATGCCAGCTCCTTTCATTCAGTCAGTAGCTTCAACCATTTCTGGACGTTTTTCAATGGCAAAAATCAATGAATATTGTAAATGCACAAACAGTAATTTCTCCGCATTGCAAGGTGCAATTCTGAAATTTTTTGCTTTTTCCTGCTAATCCTAGCATGATAAAGAAGATTCAAAGAGAGTGAGATGCCAGCTCTTTTCATTCAGTCAGTAGCTTCAAACATTTCTGGTATATGAATAACATGATGTTTTTCAATGGCAAAAATCAATGAATATTGTAAATGCACAAACAGTAATATCTCCACATTGCAAGGTGCAATTCTGAAATTTTTTGCTTTTTCCTGCTAATCCTAGCATGATAAAGAAGATTCAAAGAGAGTGAGATGCCAGCTCCTTTCATTCAGTCAGTAGCTTCAAACATTTCTGGTATATGAATAACATGATGTTTTTCAATGGCAAAAATCAATGAATATTGTAAATGCACAAACAGTCATTTCTCCGCATTGCAAGGTGCAATTCTGAAATTTCTTGCTTTTTCCTGCTAATCCTAGCATGATAAAGAAGATTCAAAGAGAGTGAGATGCCAGCTCCTTTCATTCAGTCAGTAGCTTCAAACATTTCTGGACGTTTTTCAATGGCAAAAATCAATGAATATTGTAAATGCACAAACAGTAATTTCTCCGCATTGCAAGGTGCAATTCTGAAATTTTTTGCTTTTTCCTGCTAATCCTAGCATGATAAAGAAGATTCAAAGACAGTGAGATGCCAGCTCTTTTCATTCAGTCAGTAGTTTCAAACATTTCTGGTATATGAATAACATGATGTTTTTCAATGGCAAAAATCAATGAATATTGTAAATGCACAAACAGTAATATCTTCACATTTCAAGGTGCAATTCTGAAATTTTTTGCTTTTTCCTGCTAATCCTAGCATGATAAAGAAGATTCAAAGAGAGTGAGATGCCATCTCCTTTCATTCAGTCAGTAGCTTCAAACATTTCTGGACGTTTTTCAATGGCAAAAATCAATGAATATTGTAAATGCACAAACAGTAATTTCTCCGCATTGCAAGGTGCAATTCTGAAATTTTTTGCTTTTTCCTGCTAATCCTAGCATGATAAAGAAGATTCAAAGAGAGTGAGATGCCAGCTCTTTTCATTCAGTCAGTAGCTTCAAACATTTCTGGACGTTTTTCAATGGCAAAAATCAATGAATATTGTAAATGCACAAACAGTAATATATCCACATTGCAAGGTGCAATTCTGAAATTTTTTGCTTTTTCCTGCTAATCCTAGCATGATAAAGGAGATTCAAAGAGAGTGAGATGCCAGCTCTTTTCATTCAGTCAGTAGCTTCAAACATTTCTGGTATATGAATAACATGATGTTTTTCAATGGCAAAATTCAATGAATATTGTAAATGCACAAACAGTAATATCTCCGCATTGCAAGGTGCAATTCTGAAATTTTTTGCTTTTTCCTGCTAATCCTAGCATGATAAAGAAGATTCAAAGAGAGTGAGATGCCAGCTCTTTTCATTCAGTCAGTAGCTTCAAACATTTCTGGTATATGAATAACATGATGTTTTTCAATGGCAAAAATCAATGAATATTGTAAATGCACAAACAGTAATATCTCCACATTGCAAGGTGCAATTCTGAAATTTTTTGCTTTTTCCTGCTAATCCTAGCATGATAAAGAAGATTCAAAGAGAGTGATATGCCAGATCCTTTCATTCAGTCAGTAGCTTCAAACATTTCTGGTATATGAATAACATGATGTTTTTCAATGGCAAAAATCAATAAATATTATAAATGCACAAACAGTAATATCTCCACATTGCAAGGTGCAATTCTGAAATTTTTTGCTTTTTCCTGCTAATCCTAGCATGATAAAGAAGATTCAAAGAGAGTGAGATGCCAGCTCTTTTCATTCAGTCAGTAGCTTCAAACATTTCTGGTATATGAATAACATGATGTTTTTCAATGGCAAAAATCAATGAATATTGTAAATGCACAAACAGCAATATCTCCGCATTGCAAGGTGCAATTCTGAAATTTTTTGCTTTTTCCTGCTAATCCTAGCATGATAAAGAAGATTCAAAGAGAGTGAGATGCCAGCTCTTTTCATTCAGTCAGTAGCTTCAAACATTTCTGGTATATGAATAACATGATGTTTTTCAATGGCAAAAATCAATGAATATTGTAAATGCACAAACAGTAATATCTCCACATTGCAAGGGGCAATTCTGAAATTTTTTGCTTTTTCCTGCTCCTCTTAGCATGATAAAGAAGATTCAAAGAGAGTGAGATGCCAGCTCCTTTCATTCAGTCAGTAGCTTCAAACATTTCTGGACGTTTTTCAATGGCAAAAATCAATGAATATTGTAAATGCACAAACAGTAATTTCTCTGCATTGCAAGGTGGAATTCTGAAATTTTTTGCTTTTTCCTGCTAATCCTAGCATGATAAAGAAGATTCAAAGAGAGTGAGATGCCAGCTCTTTTCATTCAGTCAGTAGCTTCAAACATTTCTGGTATATGAATAACATGATGTTTTTCAATGGCAAAAATCAATGAATATTGTAAATGCACAAACAGTAATATCTCCACATTGCAAGGTGCAATTCTGAAATTTTTTGCTTTTTCCTGCTAATCCTAGCATGATAAAGAAGATTCAAAGAGAGTGAGATGCCAGCTCCTTTCATTCAGTCAGTAGCTTCAAACATTTCTGGACGTTTTTCAATGGCAAAAATCAATGAATATTGTAAATGCACAAACAGTAATTTCTCCGCATTGCAAGGTGCAATTCTGAAATTTTTTGCTTTTTCCTGCTAATCCTAGCATGATAAAGAAGATTCAAAGAGAGTGAGATGCCAGCTCTTTTCATTCAGTCAGTAGCTTCAAACATTTCTGGACGTTTTTCAATGGCAAAAATCAATGAATATTGTAAATGCACAAACAGTAATATATCCACATTGCAAGGTGCAATTCTGAAATTTTTTGCTTTTTCCTGCTAATCCTAGCATGATAAAGGAGATTCAAAGAGAGTGAGATGCCAGCTCTTTTCATTCAGTCAGTAGCTTCAAACATTTCTGGTATATGAATAACATGATGTTTTTCAATGGCAAAAATCAATGAATATTGTAAATGCACAAACAGTAATATCTCCGCATTGCAAGGTGCAATTCTGAAATTTTTTGCTTTTTCCTGCTAATCCTAGCATGATAAAGAAGATTCAAAGAGAGTGAGATGCCGGTTCTTTTCATTCAGTCAGTAGCTTCAAACATTTCTGGTATATGAATAACATGATGTTTTTCAATGGCAAAAATCAATGAATATTGTAAATGCACAAACAGTAATATCTCCGCATTGCAAGGTGCAATTCTGAAATTTTTTGCTTTTTCCTGCTAATCCTAGCATGATAAAGAAGATTCAAAGAGAGTGAGATGCCAGCTCTTTTCATTCAGTCAGTAGCTTCAAACATTTCTGGTATATGAATAACATGATGTTTTTCAATGGCAAAAATCAATGAATATTGTAAATGCACAAACAGTAATATCTCCACATTGCAAGGTGCAATTCTGAAATTTTTTGCTTTTTCCTGCTAATCCTAGCATGATAAAGAAGATTCAAAGAGAGTGATATGCCAGCTCCTTTCATTCAGTCAGTAGCTTCAAACATTTCTGGTATATGAATAACATGATGTTTTTCAATGGCAAAAATCAATAAATATTATAAATGCACAAACAGTAATATCTCCACATTGCAAGGTGCAATTCTGAAATTTTTTGCTTTTTCCTGCTAATCCTAGCATGATAAAGAAGATTCAAAGAGAGTGAGATGCCAGCTCTTTTCATTCAGTCAGTAGCTTCAAACATTTCTGGTATATGAATAACATGATGTTTTTCAATGGCAAAAATCAATGAATATTGTAAATGCACAAACAGCAATATCTCCGCATTGCAAGGTGCAATTCTGAAATTTTTTGCTTTTTCCTGCTAATCCTAGCATGATAAAGAAGATTCAAAGAGAGTGAGATGCCAGCTCTTTTCATTCAGTCAGTAGCTTCAAACATTTCTGGTATATGAATAACATGATGTTTTTCAATGGCAAAAATCAATGAATATTGTAAATGCACAAACAGTAATATCTCCACATTGCAAGGGGCAATTCTGAAATTTTTTGCTTTTTCCTGCTCCTCTTAGCATGATAAAGAAGATTCAAAGAGAGTGAGATGCCAGCTCCTTTCATTCAGTCAGTAGCTTCAAACATTTCTGGACGTTTTTCAATGGCAAAAATCAATGAATATTGTAAATGCACAAACAGTAATTTCTCTGCATTGCAAGGTGGAATTCTGAAATTTTTTGCTTTTTCCTGCTAATCCTAGCATGATAAGGAAGATTCAAAGAGAGTGAGATGCCAGCTCCTTTCATTCAGTCAGTAGCTTCAAACATTTCTGAACGTTTTTCAATGGCAAAAATCAATGAATATTGTAAATGCACAAACAGTAATATCTCCGCATTGCAAGGTGCAATTCTGAAATTTTTTGCTTTTTCCTGCTAATACTAGCATGATAAAGAAGATTCAAAGAGAGTGAGATGCCAGCTCTTTTCATTCAGTCGGTAGCTTCAAACATTTCTGGAAGTTTTTCAATGGCAAAAATCAATGAATATTGTAAATGCACAAACAGTAATATCTCCGCATTGCAAGGTGCAATTCTGAAATTTTTTGCTTTTTCCTGCTAATCCTAGCATGATAAAGAAGATTCAAAGAGAGTGAGATGCCAGCTCTTTTCATTCAGTCAGTAGCTTCAAACATTTCTGGTATATGAATAACATGATGTTTTTCAATGGCAAAAATCAATGAATATTGTAATTGCACAAACAGTAATATCTCCGCATTGCAAGGTGCCATTCTGAAATTTTTTGCTTTTTCCTGCTAATCCTAGCATGATAAAGAAGATTCAAAGAGAGTGAGATGCCAGCTCCTTTCATTCAGTCAGTAGCTTCAAACATTTCTGGACGTTTTTCCATGGCAAAAATCAATGAATATTGTAAATGCACAAACAGTAATTTCTCCGCATTGCAAGGTGATATTCTGAAATTTTTTGCTTTTTCCTGCTAATCCTAGCATGATAAAGAAGATTCAAAGAGAGTGAGATGCCAGCTCTTTTCATTCAGTCAGTAGCTTCAAACATTTCTGGACGTTTTTCAATGGCAAAAATCAATGAATATTGTAAATGCACAAACAGTATTATCTCCGCATTGCAAGGTGCAATTCTGAAATTTTTTGCTTTTTCCTGCTAATCCTAGCATGATAAAGAAGATTCAAAGAGAGTGAGATGCCAGCTCTTTTCATTCAGTCAGTAGCTTCAAACATTTCTGGTATATGAATAACATGATGTTTTTCAATGGCAAAAATCAATGAATATTGTAAATGCACAAACAGTAATATCTCCGCATTGCAAGGTGCAATTCTGAAATTTTTTGCTTTTTCCTGCTAATCCTAGCATGATAAAGAAGATTCAAAGAGAGTGAGATGCCAGCTCCTTTCATTCAGTCAGTAGCTTCAAACATTTCTGGACGTTTTTCAATGGCAAAAATCAATGAATATTGTAAATGCACAAACAGTAATTTCTCCGCATTGCAAGGTGACATTCTGAAATTTTTTGCTTTTTCCTGCTAATCCTAGCATGATAAAGAAGATTCAAAGAGAGTGAGATGCCAGCTCTTTTCATTCAGTCAGTAGCTTCAAACATTTCTGGACGTTTTTCAATGGCAAAAATCAATGAATATTGTAAATGCACAAACAGTAATATCTCCGCATTGCAAGGTGCAATTCTGAAATTTTTTGCTTTTTCCTGCTAATCCTAGCATGATAAAGAAGATTCAAAGAAAGTGAGATGCCAGCTCTTTTCATTCAGTCAGTAGCTTCAAACATTTCTGGTATATGAATAACATGATGTTTTTCAATGGCAAAAATCAATGAATATTGTAAATGCACAAACAGTAATATCTCCACATTGCAAGGTGCAATTCTGAAATTTTTTGCTTTTTCCTGCTCCTCTTAGCATGATAAAGAAGATTCAAAGAGAGTGAGATGCCAGCTCTTTTCATTCAGTCAGTAGCTTCAAAAATTTCTGGTATATGAATAACATGATGTTTTTCAATGGCAAAAATCAATGAATATTGTAAATGCACAAACAGTAATATCTCCACATTGCAAGGTGCAATTCTGAAATTTTTTGCTTTTTCCTGCTAATCCTAGCATGATAAAGAAGATTCAAAGAGAGTGAGATGCCAGCTCCTTTCATTCAGTCAGTAGCTTCAAACATTTCTGGACGTTTTTCAATGGCAAAAATCAATGAATATTGTAAATTCAGAAACAGTAATTTCTCCGCATTGCAAGGTGCAATTCTGAAATTTTTTGCTTTTTCCTGCTAATCCTAGCATGATAAAGAAGATTCAAAGAGAGTGAGATGCCAGCTCTTTTCATTCAGTCAGTAGCTTCAAACATTTCTGGTATATGAATAATATGATGTTTTTCAATGGCAAAAATCAATGAATATTGTAAATGCACAAACAGTAATATCTCCACATTGCAAGGTGCAATTCTGAAATTTTTTGCTTTTTCCTGCTCCTCTTAGCATGATAAAGAAGATTCAAAGAGAGTGAGATGCCAGCTCTTTTCATTCAGTCAGTAGCTTCAAACATTTCTGGTATATGAATAACATGATGTTTTTCAATGGCAAAAATCAATGAATATTGTAAATGCACAAACAGTAATATCTCCACATTGCAAGGTGCAATTCTGAAATTTTTTGCTTTTTCCTGCTAATCCTAGCATGATAAAGAAGATTCAAAGCGAGTGAGATGCCAGCTCCTTTCATTCAGTCAGTAGCTTCAAACATTTCTGGTATATGAATAATACGATGTTTTTCAATGGCAAAAATCAATGAATATTGTAAATGCACAAACAGTAATATCTCCACATTGCAAGGTGCAATTCTGAAATTTTTTGCTTTTTCCTGCTCCTCTTAGCATGATAAAGAAGATTCAAAGAGAGTGAGATGCCAGCTCTTTTCATTCAGGCAGTAGCTTCAAACATTTCTGGTATATGAATAACATGATGTTTTTCAATGGCAAAAATCAATGAATATTGTAAATGCACAAACAGTAATATCTCCACATTGCAAGGTGCAATTCTGAAATTTTTTGCTTTTTCCTGCTAATCCTAGCATGATAAAGAAGATTCAAAGAGAGTGAGATGCCAGCTCTTTTCATTCAGTCAGTAGCTTCAAACATTTCTGGTATATGAATAACATGATGTTTTTCAATGGCAAAA
Source organism: Phyllobates terribilis (assembly GCF_046119375.1). Lineage (NCBI taxonomy): Eukaryota > Metazoa > Chordata > Amphibia > Anura > Dendrobatidae > Phyllobates > Phyllobates terribilis. The sequence continues at coordinate 1,253,167 of NW_027363172.1, read as the reverse complement.
ATCAATGAATATTGTAAATGCACAAACAGTAATTTCTCCGCATTGCAAGGTGCAATTCTGAAATTTTTTGCTTTTTCCTGCTAATCTTAGCATGATAAAGAAGATTCAAAGAGAGTGAGACGCCAGCTCCTTTCATTCAGTCAGTAGCTTCAAACATTTCTGGACGTTTTTCAATGGCAAAAATCAATGAATATTGTAAATGCACAAACAGTAATATCTCCGCATTGCAAGGTGCAATTCTGAAATTTTTTGCTTTTTCCTGCTAATCCTAGCATGATAAAGAAGATTCAAAGAGAGTGAGATGCCAGCTCTTTTCATTCAGTCAGTAGCTTCAAACATTTCTGGTATATGAATAACATGATGTTTTTCAATGGCAAAAATCAATGAATATTGTAAATGCACAAACAGTAATATCTCCACATTGCAAGGTGCAATTCTGAAATTTTTTGCTTTTTCCTGCTAATCCTAGCATGATAAAGAAGATTCAAAGAGAGTGAGATGCCAGCTCTTTTCATTCAGTCAGTAGCTTCAAACATTTCTGGACGTTTTTCAATGGCAAAAATCAATGAATATTGTAAATGCACAAACAGTAATATCTCCGCATTGCAAGGTGCAATTCTGAAATTTTTTGCTTTTTCCTGCTAATCCTAGCATGATAAAGAAGATTCAAAGAGAGTGAGATGCCAGCTCTTTTCATTCAGTCAGTAGCTTCAAACATTTCAGGTATATGAATAACATGATGTTTTTCAATGGCAAAAATCAATGAATATTGTAAATGCACAAACAGTAATATCTCCGCATTGCAAGGTGCAATTCTGAAATTTTTTGCTTTTTCCTGCTAATCCTAGCATGATAAAGAAGGTTCAAAGAGAGTGAGATGCCAGCTCTTTTCATTCAGTCAGTAGCTTCAAACATTTCTGGACGTATTTCAATGGCAAAAATCAATGAATATTGTAAATGCACAAACAGTAATATCTCCGCATTGCAAGGTGCAATTCTGAAATTTTTTGCTTTTTCCTGCTAATCCTAGCATGTTAAAGAAGATTCAAAGAGAGTGAGATGCCAGCTCTTTTCATTCAGTCAGTAGCTTCAAACATTTCTGGTATATGAATAACATGATGTTTTTCAATGGCAAAAATCAATGAATATTGTAAATGCACAAACAGTAATATCTCCACATTGCAAGGTGCAATTCTGAAGTTTTTTGCTTTTTCCTGCTAATCCTAGCATGATAAAGAAGATTCAAAGCGAGTGAGATGCCAGCTCCTTTCATTCAGTCAGTAGCTTCAAACATTTCTGGACGTTTTTCAATGGCAAACATCAATGAATATTGTAAATGCACAAACAGTAATATCTCCACATTACAAGGTGCAATTCTGAAATTTTTTGCTTTTTCCTGCTAATCCTAGCATGATAAAGAAGATTCAAAGAGAGTGAGATGCCAGCTCTTTTCATTCAGTCAGTAGCTTCAAACATTTCTGGTATATGAATAACATGATGTTTTTCAATGGCAAAAATCAATGAATATTGTAAATGCACAAACAGTAATTTCTCCGCATTGCAAGGTGCAATTCTGAAATTTTTTGCTTTTTCCTGCTAATCTTAGCATGATAAAGAAGATTCAAAGAGAGTGAGATGCCAGCTCCTTTCATTCAGTCAGTAGCTTCAAACATTTCTGGACGTTTTTCAATGGCAAAAATCAATGAATATTGTAAATGCACAAACAGTAATACCTCCACATTACAAGGTGCAATTCTGAAATTTTTTGCTTTTTCCTGCTAATCCTAGCATGATAAAGAAGATTCAAAGAGAGTGAGATGCCAGCTCTTTTCATTCAGTCAGTAGCTTCAAACATTTCTGGTATATGAATAACATGATGTTTTTCAATGGCAAAAATCAATGAATATTGTAAATGCACAAACAGTAATTTCTCCGCATTGCAAGGTGCAATTCTGAAATTTTTTGCTTTTTCCTGCTAATCCTAGCATGATAAAGAAGATTCAAAGAGAGTGAGATGCCAGCTCTTTTCATTCAGTCAGTAGCTTCAAACATTTCTGGTATATGAATAACATGATGTTTTTCAATGGCAAAAATCAATGAATATTGTAAATGCACAAACAGTAATATCTCCACATTGCAAGGTGCAATTCTGAAGTTTTTTGCTTTTTCCTGCTAATCCTAGCATGATAAAGAAGATTCAAAGCGAGTGAGATGCCAGCTCCTTTCATTCAGTCAGTAGCTTCAAACATTTCTGGACGTTTTTCAATGGCAAAAATCAATGAATATTGTAAATGCACAAACAGTAATATCTCCACATTACAAGGTGCAATTCTGAAATTTTTTGCTTTTTCCTGCTAATCCTAGCATGATAAAGAAGATTCAAAGAGAGTGAGATGCCAGCTCTTTTCATTCAGTCAGTAGCTTCAAACATTTCTGGTATATGAATAACATGATGTTTTTCAATGGCAAAAATCAATGAATATTGTAAATGCACAAACAGTAATTCCTCCGCATTGCAAGGTGCAATTCTGAAATTTTTTGCTTTTTCCTGCTAATCCTAGCATGATAAAGAAGATTCAAAGAGAGTGAGATGCCAGCTCCTTTCATTCAGTCAGTAGCTTCAAACATTTCTGGACGTTTTTCAATGGCAAAAATCAATGAATATTGTAAATGCACAAACAGTAATTTCTCCGCATTGCAAGGTGCAATTCTGAAATTTTTTGCTTTTTCCTGCTAATCCTAGCATGATAAAGAAGATTCAAAGAGAGTGAGATGCCAGCTCCTTTCATTCAGTCAGTAGCTTCAAACATTTCTGGACGTTTTTCAATGGCAAAAATCAATGAATATTGTAAATGCACAAACAGTAATTTCTCCGCATTGCAAGGTGCAATTCTGAAATTTTTTGCTTTTTCCTGCTAATCCTAGCATGATAAAGAAGATTCAAAGAGAGTGAGATGCCAGCTCTTTTCATTCAGTCAGTAGCTTCAAACATTTCTGGTATATGAATAGTATGTTTTTCAATGGCAAAAATCAATGAATATTGTAAATGCACAAACAGTAATATCTCCACATTGCAAGGTGCAATTCTGAAATTTTTTGCTTTTTCCTGCTCCTCTTAGCATGATAAAGAAGATTCAAAGAGAGTGAGATGCCAGCTCTTTTCATTCAGTCAGTAGCTTCAAACATTTCTGGTATATGAATAACATGATGTTTTTCAATGGCAAAAATCAATGAATATTGTAAATGCACAAACAGTAATATCTCCACATTGCAAGGTGCAATTCTGAAATTTTTTGCTTTTTCCTGCTAATCCTAGCATGATAAAGAAGATTCAAAGCGAGTGAGATGCCAGCTCCTTTCATTCAGTCAGTAGCTTCAAACATTTCTGGACGTTTTTCAATGGCAAAAATCAATGAATATTGTAAATGCACAAACAGTAATATCTCCACATTACAAGGTGCAATTCTGAAATTTTTTGCTTTTTCCTGCTAATCCTAGCATGATAAAGAAGATTCAAAGAGAGTGAGATGCCAGCTCTTTTCATTCAGTCAGTAGCTTCAAACATTTCTGGTATATGAATAACATGATGTTTTTCAATGGCAAAAATCAATGAATATTGTAAATGCACAAACAGTAATTTCTCCGCATTGCAAGGTGCAATTCTGAAATTTTTTGCCTTTTCCTGCTAATCTTAGCATGATAAAGAAGATTCAAAGAGAGTGAGATGCCAGCTCTTTTCATTCAGTCAGTAGCTTCAAACATTTCTGGTATATGAATAACATGATGTTTTTCAATGGCAAAAATCAATGAATATTGTAAATGCACAAACAGTAATTTCTCCGCATTGCAAGGTGCAATTCTGAAATTTTTTGCCTTTTCCTGCTAATCTTAGCATGATAAAGAAGATTCAAAGAGAGTGAGATGCCAGCTCCTTTCATTCAGTCAGTAGCTTCAAACATTTCTGGACGTTTTTCAATGGCAAAAATCAATGAATATTGTAAATGCACAAACAGTAATTTCTCCGCATTGCAAGGTGCAATTCTGAAATTTTTTGCTTTTTCCTGCTAACCCTAGCATGATAAAGAAGATTCAAAGAGAGTGAGATGCCAGCTCTTTTCATTCAGTCAGTAGCTTCAAACATTTCTGGTATATGAATAACATGATGTTTTTCAATGGCAAAAATCAATGAATATTGTAAATGCACAAACAGTAATATCTCCACATTGCAAGGTGCAATTCTGAAATTTTTTGCTTTTTCCTGCTAATCCTAGCATGATAAAGAAGATTCAAAGAGAGTGAGATGCCAGCTCCTTTCATTCAGTCAGTAGCTTCAAACATTTCTGGACGTTTTTCAATGGCAAAAATCAATGAATATTGTAAATGCACAAACAGTAATTTCTCCGCATTGCAAGGTGCAATTCTGAAATTTTTTGCTTTTTCCTGCTAACCCTAGCATGATAAAGAAGATTCAAAGAGAGTGAGATGCCAGCTCTTTTCATTCAGTCAGTAGCTTCAAACATTTCTGGTATATGAATAACATGATGTTTTTCAATGGCAAAAATCAATGAATATTGTAAATGCACAAACAGTAATATCTCCACATTGCAAGGTGCAATTCTGAAATTTTTTGCTTTTTCCTGCTAATCCTAGCATGATAAAGAAGATTCAAAGAGAGTGAGATGCCAGCTCTTTTCATTCAGTCAGTAGCTTCAAACATTTCTGGTATATGAATAACATGTTTTTCAATGGCAAAAATCAATGAATATTGTAAATGCACAAACAGTAATATCTCCACATTGCAAGGTGCAATTCTGAAATTTTTTGCTTTTTCCTGCTAATCCTAGCATGATAAAGAAGATTCAAAGAGAGTGAGATGCCAGCTCTTTTCATTCAGTCAGTAGCTTCAAACATTTCTGGTATATGAATAACATGATGTTTTTCAATGGCAAAAATCAATGAATATTGTAAATGCACAAACAGTAATATCTCCACATTGCAAAGTGCAATTCTGAAATTTTTTGCTTTTTCCTGCTAATCCTAGCATGATAAAGAAGATTCAAAGAGAGTGAGATGCCAGCTCTTTTCATTCAGTCAGTAGCTTCAAACATTTCTGGTATATGAATAACATGTTTTTCAATGGCAAAAATCAATGAATATTGTAAATGCACAAACAGTAATATCTCCACATTGCAAGGTGCAATTCTGAAATTTTTTGCTTTTTCCTGCTAATCCTAGCATGATAAAGAAGATTCAAAGAGAGTGAGATGCCAGCTCTTTTCATTCAGTCAGTAGCTTCAAACATTTCTGGTATATGAATAACATGATGTTTTTCAATGGCAAAAATCAATGAATATTGTAAATGCACAAACAGTAATTCCTCCGCATTGCAAGGTGCAATTCTGAAATTTTTTGCTTTTTCCTGCTAATCCTAGCATGATAAAGAAGATTCAAAGAGAGTGAGATGCCAGCTCCTTTCATTCAGTCAGTAGCTTCAAACATTTCTGGACGTTTTTCAATGGCAAAAATCAATGAATATTGTAAATGCACAAACAGTAATTTCTCCGCATTGCAAGGTGCAATTCTGAAATTTTTTGCTTTTTCCTGCTAATCCTAGCATGATAAAGAAGATTCAAAGAGAGTGAGATGCCAGCTACTTTCATTCAGTCAGTAGCTTCAAACATTTCTGGACGTTTTTCAATGGCAAAAATCAATGAATATTGTAAATGCACAAACAGTAATTTCTCCGCATTGCAAGGTGCAATTCTGAAATTTTTTGCTTTTTCCTGCTAATCCTAGCATGATAAAGAAGATTCAAAGAGAGTGAGATGCCAGCTCTTTTCATTCAGTCAGTAGCTTCAAACATTTCTGGTATATGAATAATATGTTTTTCAATGGCAAAAATCAATGAATATTGTAAATGCACAAACAGTAATATCTCCACATTGCAAGGTGCAATTCTGAAATTTTTTGCTTTTTCCTGCTCCTCTTAGCATGATAAAGAAGATTCAAAGAGAGTGAGATGCCAGCTCTTTTCATTCAGTCAGTAGCTTCAAACATTTCTGGTATATGAATAACATGATGTTTTTCAATGGCAAAAATCAATGAATATTGTAAATGCACAAACAGTAATATCTCCACATTGCAAGGTGCAATTCTGAAATTTTTTGTTTTTTCCTGCTAATCCTAGCATGATAAAGAAGATTCAAAGCGAGTGAGATGCCAGCTCCTTTCATTCAGTCAGTAGCTTCAAACATTTCTGGACGTTTTTCAATGGCAAAAATCAATGAATATTGTAAATGCACAAACAGTAATATCTCCACATTACAAGGTGCAATTCTGAAATTTTTTGCTTTTTCCTGCTAATCCTAGCATGATAAAGAAGATTCAAAGATAGTGAGATGCCAGCTCTTTTCATTCAGTCAGTAGCTTCAAACATTTCTGGTATATGAATAACATGATGTTTTTCAATGGCAAAAATCAATGAATATTGTACATGCACAAACAGTAATATCTCCACATTGCAAGGTGCAATTCTGAAATTTTTTGCTTTTTCCTGCTAATCCTAGCATGATAAAGAAGATTCAAAGAGAGTGAGATGCCAGCTCTTTTCATTCAGTCAGTAGCTTCAAACATTTCTGGACGTTTTTCAATGGCAAAAATCAATGAATATTGTAAATGCACAAACAGTAATATCTCCGCATTGCAAGGTGCAATTCTGAAATTTTTTGCTTTTTCCTGCTAATCCTAGCATGATAAAGAAGATTCAAAGAGAGTGAGATGCCAGCTCTTTTCATTCAGTCAGTAGCTTCAAACATTTCTGGACGTTTTTCAATGGCAAAAATCAATGAATATTGTAAATGCACAAACAGTAATATCTCCGCATTGCAAGGTGCAATTCTGAAATTTTTTGCTTTTTCCTGCTAATCCTAGCATGATAAAGAAGATTAAAAGAGAGTGAGATGCCAGCTCTTTTCATTCAGTCAGTAGCTTCAAACATTTCTGGTATATGAATAACATGATGTTTTTCAATGGCAAAAATCAATGAATATTGTAAATGCACAAACAGTAATATCTCCGCATTGCAAGTGCAATTCTGAAATTTTTTGCTTTTTCCTGCTAATCCTAGCATGATAAAGAAGATTCAAAGAGAGTGAGATGCCAGCTCTTTTCATTCAGTCAGTAGCTTCAAACATTTCTGGTATATGAATAACATGTTTTTCAATGGCAAAAATCAATGAATATTGTAAATGCACAAACAGTAATATCTCCACATTGCAAGGTGCAATTCTGAAATTTTTTGCTTTTTCCTGCTAATCCTAGCATGATAAAGAAGATTCAAAGAGAGTGAGATGCCAGCTCTTTTCATTCAGTCAGTAGCTTCAAACATTTCTGGTATATGAATAACATGTTTTTCAATGGCAAAAATCAATGAATATTGTAAATGCACAAACAGTAATATCTCCACATTGCAAGGTGCAATTCTGAAATTTTTTTCTTTTTCCTGCTAATCCTGGCATGATAAAGAAGATTCAAAGAGAGTGAGATGCCAGCTCTTTTCATTCAGTCAGTAGCTTCAAACATTTCTGGTATATGAATAACATGATGTTTTTCAATGGCAAAAATCAATGAATATTGTAAATGCACAAACAGTAATTCCTCCGCATTGCAAGGTGCAATTCTGAAATTTTTTGCTTTTTCCTGCTAATCCTAGCATGATAAAGAAGATTCAAAGAGAGTGAGATGCCAGCTCCTTTCATTCAGTCAGTAGCTTCAAACATTTCTGGACGTTTTTCAATGGCAAAAATCAATGAATATTGTAAATGCACAAACAGTAATTTCTCCGCATTGCAAGGTGCAATTCTGAAATTTTTTGCTTTTTCCTGCTAAACCTAGCATGATAAAGAAGATTCAAAGAGAGTGAGATGCCAGCTCCTTTCATTCAGTCAGTAGCTTCAAACATTTCTGGACGTTTTTCAATGGCAAAAATCAATGAATATTGTAAATGCACAAACAGTAATTTCTCCGCATTGCAAGGTGCAATTCTGAAATTTTTTGCTTTTTCCTGCTAATCCTAGCATGATAAAGAAGATTCAAAGAGAGTGAGATGCCAGCTCTTTTCATTCAGTCAGGAGCTTCAAACATTTCTGGTATATGAATAATATGTTTTTCAATGGCAAAAATCAATGAATATTGTAAATGCACAAACAGTAATATCTCCACATTGCAAGGTGCAATTCTGAAATTTTTTGCTTTTTCCTGCTCCTCTTAGCATGATAAAGAAGATTCAAAGAGAGTGAGATGCCAGCTCTTTTCATTCAGTCAGTAGCTTCAAACATTTCTGGTATATGAATAACATGATGTTTTTCAATGGTAAAAATCAATGAATATTGTAAATGCACAAACAGTAATATCTCCACATTGCAAGGTGCAATTCTGAAATTTTTTGCTTTTTCCTGCTAATCCTAGCATGATAAAGAAGATTCAAAGCGAGTGAGATGCCAGCTCCTTTCATTCAGTCAGTAGCTTCAAACATTTCTGGACGTTTTTCAATGGCAAAAATCAATGAATATTGTAAATGCACAAACAGTAATATCTCCACATTACAAGGTGCAATTCTGAAATTTTTTGCTTTTTCCTGCTAATCCTAGCATGATAAAGAAGATTCAAAGAGAGTGAGATGCCAGCTCTTTTCATTCAGTCAGTAGCTTCAAACATTTCTGGTATATGAAAAACATGATGTTTTTCAATGGCAAAAATCAATGAATATAGTAAATGCACAAACAGTAATTTCTCCGCATTGCAAGGTGCAATTCTGAAATTTTTTGCCTTTTCCTGCTAATCTTAGCATGATAAAGAAGATTCAAAGAGATTGAGATGCCAGCTCCTTTCATTCAGTCAGTAGCTTCAAACATTTCTGGACGGTTTTCAATGGCAAAAATCAATGAATATTGTAAATGCACAAACAGTAATATCTCCGCATTGCAAGGTGCAATTCTGAAATTTTTTGCTTTTTCCTGCTAATCCTAGCATGATAAAGAAGATTCAAAGAGAGTGAGATGCCAGCTCTTTTCATTCAGTCAGTAGCTTCAAACATTTCTGGTATATGAATAACATGATGTTTTTCAATGGCAAAAATCAATGAATATTGTAAATGCACAAACAGTAATATCTCCACATTGCAAGGTGCAATTCTGAAATTTTTTGCTTTTTCCTGCTAATCCTAGCATGATAAAGAAGATTCAAAGAGAGTGAGATGCCAGCTCCTTTCATTCAGTCAGTAGCTTCAAACATTTCTGGACGTTTTTCAATGGCAAAAATCAATGAATATTGTAAATGCACAAACAGTAATTTCTCCGCATTGCAAGGTGCAATTCTGAAATTTTTTGCTTTTTCCTGCTAACCCTAGCATGATAAAGAAGATTCAAAGAGAGTGAGATGCCAGCTCTTTTCATTCAGTCAGTAGCTTCAAACATTTCTGGTATATGAATAACATGATGTTTTTCAATGGCAAAAATCAATGAATATTGTAAATGCACAAACAGTAATATCTCCACATTGCAAGGTGCAATTCTGAAATTTTTTGCTTTTTCCTGCTAATCCTAGCATGATAAAGAAGATTCAAAGAGAGTGAGATGCCAGCTCCTTTCATTCAGTCAGTAGCTTCAAACATTTCTGGACGTTTTTCAATGGCAAAAATCAATGAATATTGTAAATGCACAAACAGTAATATCTCCACATTGCAAGGTGCAATTCTGAAATTTTTTGCTTTTTCCTGCTAATCCTAGCATGATAAAGAAGATTCAAAGAGAGTGAGATGCCAGCTCTTTTCATTCAGTCAGTAGCTTCAAACATTTCTGGTATATGAATAACATGATGTTTTTCAATGGCAAAAATCAATGAATATTGTAAATGCACAAACAGTAATTCGTCCGCATTGCAGGGTGCAATTCTGAAATTTTTTGCTTTTTCCTGCTAATCCTAGCATGATAAAGAAGATTCAAAGAGAGTGAGATGCCAGCTCCTTTCATTCAGTCAGTAGCTTCAAACATTTCTGGACGTTTTTCAATGGCAAAAATCAATGAATATTGTAAATGCACAAACAGTAATTTCTCGGCATTGCAAGGTGCAATTCTGAAATTTTTTGCTTTTTCCTGCTAATCCTAGCATGATAAAGAAGATTCAAAGAGAGTGAGATGCCAGCTCCTTTCATTCAGTCAGTAGCTTCAAACATTTCTGGACGTTTTTCAATGGCAAAAATCAATGAATATTGTAAATGCACAAACAGTAATTTCTCCGCATTGCAAGGTGCAATTCTGAAATTTTTTGCTTTTTCCTGCTAATCCTAGCATGATAAAGAAGATTCAAAGAGAGTGAGATGCCAGCTCTTTTCATTCAGTCAGTAGCTTCAAACATTTCTGGTATATGAATAATATGTTTTTCAATGGCAAAAATCAATGAATATTGTAAATGCACAAACAGTAATATCTCCACATTGCAAGGTGCAATTCTGAAATTTTTTGCTTTTTCCTGCTCCTCTTAGCATGATAAAGAAGATTCAAAGAGAGTGAGATGCCAGCTCTTTTCATTCAGTCAGTAGCTTCAAACATTTCTGGTATATGAATAACATGATGTTTTTCAATGGCAAAAATCAATGAATATTGTAAATGCACAAACAGTAATATCTCCACATTGCAAGGTGCAATTCTGAAATTTTTTGCTTTTTCCTGCTAATCCTAGCATGATAAAGAAGATTCAAAGCGAGTGAGATGCCAGCTCCTTTCATTCAGTCAGTAGCTTCAAACATTTCTGGACGTTTTTCAATGGCAAAAATCAATGAATATTGTAAATGCACAAACAGTAATATCTCCACATTACAAGGTGCAATTCTGAAATTTTTTGCTTTTTCCTGCTAATCCTAGCATGATAAAGAAGATTCAAAGAGAGTGAGATGCCAGCTCTTTTCATTCAGTCAGTAGCTTCAAACATTTCTGGTATATGAATAACATGATGTTTTTCAATGGCAAAAATCAATGAATATTGTAAATGCACAAACAGTAATTTCTCCGCATTGCAAGGTGCAATTCTGAAATTTTTTGCTTTTTCCTGCTAATCTTAGCATGATAAAGAAGATTCAAAGAGAGTGAGATGCCAGCTCCTTTCATTCAGTCAGTAGCTTCAAACATTTCTGGACGTTTTTCAATGGCAAAAATCAATGAATATTGTAAATGCACAAACAGTAATATCTCCGCATTGCAAGGTGCAATTCTGAAATTTTTTGCTTTTTCCTGCTAATCCTAGCATGATAAAGAAGATTCAAAGAGAGTGTGATGCCAGCTCTTTTCATTCAGTCAGTAGCTTCAAACATTTCTGGTATATGAATAACATGATGTTTTTCAATGGCAAAAATCAATGAATATTGTAAATGCACAAACAGTAATATCTCCGCATTGCAAGTGCAATTCTGAAATTTTTTGCTTTTTCCTGCTAATCCTAGCATGATAAAGAAGATTCAAAGAGAGTGAGATGCCAGCTCTTTTCATTCAGTCAGTAGCTTCAAACATTTCTGGACGTTTTTCAATGGCAAAAATCAATGAATATTGTAAATGCACAAACAGTAATATCTCCGCATTGCAAGGTGCAATTCTGAAATTTTTTGCTTTTTCCTGCTAATCCTAGCATGATAAAGAAGATTCAAAGAGAGTGAGATGCCAGCTCTTTTCATTCAGTCAGTAGCTTCAAACATTTCTGTTATATGAATAACATGTTTTTCAATGGCAAAAATCAATGAATATTGTAAATGCACAAACAGTAATATCTCCACATTGCAAGGTGCAATTCTGAAATTTTTTGCTTTTTCCTGCTAATCCTAGCATGATAAAGAAGATTCAAAGAGAGTGAGATGCCAGCTCTTTTCATTCAGTCAGTAGCTTCAAACATTTCTGGTATATGAATAACATGTTTTTCAATGGCAAAAATCAATGAATATTGTAAATGCACAAACAGAAATATCTCCACATTGCAAGGTGCAATTCTGAAATTTTTTGCTTTTTCCTGCTAATCCTAGCATGATAAAGAAGATTCGAAGAGAGTGAGATGCCAGCTCTTTTCATTCAGTCAGTAGCTTCAAACATTTCTGGTATATGAATAACATGATGTTTTTCAATGGCAAAAATCAATGAATATTGTAAATGCACAAACTAATTTCTCCGCATTGCAAGGTGCAATTCTGAAATTTTTTGCTTTTTCCTGCTAATCCTAGCATGATAAAGAAGATTCAAAGAGAGTGAGATGCCAGCTCCTTTCATTCAGTCAGTAGCTTCAAACATTTCTGGACGTTTTTCAATGGCAAAAATCAATGAATATTGTAAATGCACAAAGTAATTTCTCCGCATTGCAAGGTGCAATTCTGAAATTTTTTGCTTTTTCCTGCTAATCCTAGCATGATAAAGAAGATTCAAAGAGAGTGAGATGCCAGCTCTTTTCATTCAGTCAGTAGCTTCAAACATTTCTGGTATATGAATAACATGATGTTTTTCAATGGCAAAAATCAATGAATATTGTAAATGCACAAACAGTAATATCTCCACATTGCAAGGTGCAATTCTGAAATTTTTTGCTCTTTCCTGCTAATCCTAGCATGATAAAGAAGATTCAAAGAGAGTGAGATGCCAGCTCTTTTCATTCAGTCAGTAGCTTCAAACATTTCTGGACGTTTTTCAATGGCAAAAATCAATGAATATTGTAAATGCACAAACAGTAATATCTTCGCATTGCAAGGTGCAATTCTGAAATTTTTTGCTTTTTCCTGCTAATCCTAGCATGATAAAGAAGATTCAAAGAGAGTGAGATGCCAGCTCTTTTCATTCAGTCAGTAGCTTCAAACATTTCTGGACGTTTTTCAATGGCAAAAATCAATGAATATTGTAAATGCACAAACAGTAATATCTCCGCATTGCAAGGTGCAATTCTGAAATTTTTTGCTTTTTCCTGCTAATCCTAGCATGATAAAGAAGATTCAAAGAGAGTGAGATGCCAGCTCTTTTCATTCAGTCAGTAGCTTCAAACATTTCTGGTATATGAATAACATGATGTTTTTCAATGGCAAAAATCAATGAATATTGTAAATGCACAAACAGTAATATCTCCACATTGCAAGGTGCAATTCTGAAATTTTTTGCTTTTTCCTGCTAATCCTAGCATGATAAAGAAGATTCAAAGAAAGTGAGATGCCAGCTCCTTTCATTCAGTCAGTAGCTTCAAACATTTCTGGACGTTTTTCAATGGCAAAAATCAATGAATATTGTAAATGCACAAACAGTAATTTCTCCGCATTGCAAGGTGCAATTCTGAAATTTTTTGCTTTTTCCTGCTAATCCTAGCATGATAAAGAAGATTCAAAGAGAGTGAGATGCCAGCTCTTTTCATTCAGTCAGTAGCTTCAAACATTTCTGGTATATGAATAACATGATGTTTTTCAATGGCAAAAATCAATGAATATTGTAAATGCACAAACAGTAATATCTCCACATTGCAAGGTGCAATTCTGAAATTTTTTGCTTTTTCCTGCTAATCCTAGCATGATAAAGAAGATTCAAAGAGAGTGAGATGCCAGCTCTTTTCATTCAGTCAGTAGCTTCAAACATTTCTGGACGTTTTTCAATGGCAAAAATCAATGAATATTGTAAATGCACAAACAGTAATATCTCCGCATTGCAAGGTGCAATTCTGAAATTTTTTGCTTTTTCCTGCTAATCCTAGCATGATAAAGAAGATTCAAAGAGAGTGAGATGCCAGCTCTTTTCATTCAGTCAGTAGCTTCAAACATTTCTGGACGTTTTTCAATGGCAAAAATCAATGAATATTGTAAATGCACAAACAGTAATATCTCCGCATTGCAAGGTGCAATTCTGAAATTTTTTGCTTTTTCCTGCTAATCCTAGCATGATAAAGAAGATTCAAAGAGAGTGAGATGCCAGCTCTTTTCATTCAGTCAGTAGCTTCAAACATTTCTAGTATATGAATAACATGATGTTTTTCAATGGCAAAAATCAATGAATATTGTAAATGCACAAACAGTAATATCTCCACATTGCAAGGTGCAATTCTGAAATTTTTTGCTTTTTCCTGCTAATCCTAGCATGATAAAGAAGATTCAAAGAAAGTGAGATGCCAGCTCCTTTCATTCAGTCAGTAGCTTCAAACATTTCTGGACGTTTTTCAATGGCAAAAATCAATGAATATTGTAAATGCACAAACAGTAATTTCTCCGCATTGCAAGGTGCAATTCTGAAATTTTTTGCTTTTTCCTGCTAATCCTAGCATGATAAAGAAGATTCAAAGAGAGTGAGATGCCAGCTCTTTTCATTCAGTCAGTAGCTTCAAACATTTCTGGTATATGAATAATATGATGTTTTTCAATGGCAAAAATCAATGAATATTGTAAATGCACAAACAGTAATATCTCCACATTGCAAGGTGCAATTCTGAAATTTTTTGCTTTTTCCTGCTCCTCTTAGCATGATAAAGAAGATTCAAAGAGAGTGGGATGCCAGCTCTTTTCATTCAGTCAGTAGCTTCAAACATTTCTGGTATATGAATAACATGATGTTTTTCAATGGCAAAAATCAATGAATATTGTAAATGCACAAACAGTAATTTCTCCGCATTGCAAGGTGCAATTCTGAAATTTTTTGCTTTTTCCTGCTAATCTTAGCATGATAAAGAAGATTCAAAGAGAGTGAGATGCCAGCTCCTTTCATTCAGTCAGTAGCTTCAAACATTTCTGGATGTTTTTCACGGGCAAAAATCAATGAATATTGTAAATGCACAAACAGTAATATCTCCGCATTGCAAGGTGCAATTCTGAAATTTTTTGCTTTTTCCTGCTAATCCTAGCATGATAAAGAAGATTCAAAGAGAGTGAGATGCCAGCTCTTTTCATTCAGTCAGTAGCTTCAAACATTTCTGGTATATGAATAACATGATGTTTTTCAATGGCAAAAATCAATGAATATTGTAAATGCACAAACAGTAATATCTCCACATTGCAAGGTGCAATTCTGAAATTTTTTGCTTTTTCCTGCTAATCCTAGCATGATAAAGAAGATTCAAAGAGAGTGAGATGCCAGCTCTTTTCATTCAGTCAGTAGCTTCAAACATTTCTGGACGTTTTTCAATGGCAAAAATCAATGAATATTGTAAATGCACAAACAGTAATATCTCCGCATTGCAAGGTGCAATTCTGAAATTTTTTGCTTTTTCCTGCTAATCCTAGCATGATAAAGAAGATTCAAAGAGAGTGAGATGCCAGCTCTTTTCATTCAGTCAGTAGCTTCAAACATTTCTGGACGTTTTTCAATGGCAAAAATCAATGAATATTGTAAATGCACAAACAGTAATATCTCCGCATTGCAAGGTGCAATTCTGAAATTTTTTGCTTTTTCCTGCTAATCCTAGCATGATAAAGAAGATTCAAAGAGAGTGAGATGCCAGCTCTTTTCATTCAGTCAGTAGCTTCAAACATTTCTGGTATATGAATAACATGATGTTTTTCAATGGCAAAAATCAATGAATATTGTAAATGCACAAACAGTAATATCTCCACATTGCAAGGTGCAATTCTGAAATTTTTTGCTTTTTCCTGCTAATCCTAGCATGATAAAGAAGATTCAAAGAAAGTGAGATGCCAGCTCCTTTCATTCAGTCAGTAGCTTCAAACATTTCTGGACGTTTTTCAATGGCAAAAATCAATGAATATTGTAAATGCACAAACAGTAATTTCTCCGCATTGCAAGGTGCAATTCTGAAATTTTTTGCTTTTTCCTGCTAATCCTAGCATGATAAAGAAGATTCAAAGAGAGTGAGATGCCAGCTCTTTTCATTCAGTCAGTAGCTTCAAACATTTCTGGTATATGAATAATATGATGTTTTTCAATGGCAAAAATCAATGAATATTGTAAATGCACAAACAGTAATATCTCCACATTGCAAGGTGCAATTCTGAAATTTTTTGCTTTTTCCTGCTCCTCTTAGCATGATAAAGAAGATTCAAAGAGAGTGGGATGCCAGCTCTTTTCATTCAGTCAGTAGCTTCAAACATTTCTGGTATATGAATAACATGATGTTTTTCAATGGCAAAAATCAATGAATATTGTAAATGCACAAACAGTAATTTCTCCGCATTGCAAGGTGCAATTCTGAAATTTTTTGCTTTTTCCTGCTAATCTTAGCATGATAAAGAAGATTCAAAGAGAGTGAGATGCCAGCTCCTTTCATTCAGTCAGTAGCTTCAAACATTTCTGGATGTTTTTCACGGGCAAAAATCAATGAATATTGTAAATGCACAAACAGTAATATCTCCGCATTGCAAGGTGCAATTCTGAAATTTTTTGCTTTTTCCTGCTAATCCTAGCATGATAAAGAAGATTCAAAGAGAGTGAGATGCCAGCTCTTTTCATTCAGTCAGTAGCTTCAAACATTTCTGGACGTTTTTCAATGGCAAAAATCAATGAATATTGTAAATGCACAAACAGTAATATCTCCGCATTGCAAGGTGCAATTCTGAAATTTTTTGCTTTTTCCTGCTAATCCTAGCATGATAAAGAAGATTCAAAGAGAGTGAGATGCCAGCTCTTTTCATTCAGTCAGTAGCTTCAAACATTTCTGGTATATGAATAACATGATGTTTTTCAATGGCAAAAATCAATGAATATTGTAAATGCACAAACAGTAATATCTCCACATTGCAAGGTGCAATTCTGAAATTTTTTGCTTTTTCCTGCTAATCCTAGCATGATAAAGAAGATTCAAAGAAAGTGAGATGCCAGCTCCTTTCATTCAGTCAGTAGCTTCAAACATTTCTGGACGTTTTTCAATGGCAAAAATCAATGAATATTGTAAATGCACAAACAGTAATTTCTCCGCATTGCAAGGTGCAATTCTGAAATTTTTTGCTTTTTCCTGCTAATCCTAGCATGATAAAGAAGATTCAAAGAGAGTGAGATGCCAGCTCTTTTCATTCAGTCAGTAGCTTCAAACATTTCTGGTATATGAATAATATGATGTTTTTCAATGGCAAAAATCAATGAATATTGTAAATGCACAAACAGTAATATCTCCACATTGCAAGGTGCAATTCTGAAATTTTTTGCTTTTTCCTGCTCCTCTTAGCATGATAAAGAAGATTCAAAGAGAGTGGGATGCCAGCTCTTTTCATTCAGTCAGTAGCTTCAAACATTTCTGGTATATGAATAACATGATGTTTTTCAATGGCAAAAATCAATGAATATTGTAAATGCACAAACAGTAATTTCTCCGCATTGCAAGGTGCAATTCTGAAATTTTTTGCTTTTTCCTGCTAATCTTAGCATGATAAAGAAGATTCAAAGAGAGTGAGATGCCAGCTCCTTTCATTCAGTCAGTAGCTTCAAACATTTCTGGATGTTTTTCACGGGCAAAAATCAATGAATATTGTAAATGCACAAACAGTAATATCTCCGCATTGCAAGGTGCAATTCTGAAATTTTTTGCTTTTTCCTGCTAATCCTAGCATGATAAAGAAGATTCAAAGAGAGTGAGATGCCAGCTCTTTTCATTCAGTCAGTAGCTTCAAACATTTCTGGTATATGAATAACATGATGTTTTTCAATGGCAAAAATCAATGAATATTGTAAATGCACAAACAGTAATATCTCCACATTGCAAGATGCAATTCTGAAATTTTTTGCTTTTTCCTGCTAATCCTAGCATGATAAAGAAGATTCAAAGAGAGTGAGATGCCAGCTCCTTTCATTCAGTCAGTAGCTTCAAACATTTCTGGACGTTTTTCAATGGCAAAAATCAATGAATATTGTAAATGCACAAACAGTAATATCTCCGCATTGCAAGGTGAAATTCTGAAATTTTTTGCTTTTTCCAGCTAATCCTAGCATGATAAAGAAGATTCAAAGAGAGTGAGATGCCAGCTCTTTTCATTCAGTCAGTAGCTTCAAACATTTCTGGACGTTTTTCAATGGCAAAAATCAATGAATATTGTAAATGCACAAACAGTAATATCTCCGCATTGCAAGGTGAAATTCTGAAATTTTTTGCTTTTTCCTGCTAATCCTAGCATGATAAAGAAGATTCAAAGAGAGTGAGATGCCAGCTCTTTTCATTCAGTCAGTAGCTTCAAACATTTCTGGTATATGAATAACATGATGTTTTTCAATGGCAAAAATCAATGAATATTGTAAATGCACAAACAGTAATATCTCCGCATTGCAAGGTGCAATTCTGAAATTTTTTGCTTTTTCCTGCTAATCCTAGCATGATAAAGAAGATTCAAAGAGAGTGAGATGCCAGCTCTTTTCATTCAGTCAGTAGCTTCAAACATTTCTGGACGTTTTTCAATGGCAAAAATCAATGAATATTGTAAATGCACAAACAGTAATATCTCCGCATTGCAAGGTGCAATTCTGAAATTTTTTGCTTTTTCCTGCTAATCCTAGCATGATAAAGAAGATTCAAAGAGAGTGAGATGCCAGCTCTTTTCATTCAGTCAGTAGCTTCAAACATTTCTGGTATATGAATAACATGTTTTTCAATGGCAAAAATCAATGAATATTGTAAATGCACAAACAGTAATATCTCCACATTGCAAGGTGCAATTCTGAAATTTTTTGCTTTTTCCTGCTAATCCTAGCATGATAAAGAAGATTCAAAGAGAGTGAGATGCCAGCTCTTTTCATTCAGTCAGTAGCTTCAAACATTTCTGGTATATGAATAACATGTTTTTCAATGGCAAAAATCAATGAATATTGTAAATGCACAAACAGTAATATCTCCACATTGCAAGGTGCAATTCTGAAATTTTTTGCTTTTTCCTGCTAATCCTAGCATGATAAAGAAGATTCAAAGAGAGTGAGATGCCAGCTCTTTTCATTCAGTCAGTAGCTTCAAACATTTCTGGTATATGAATAACATGATGTTTTTCAATGGCAAAAATCAATGAATATTGTAAATGCACAAACAGTAATTTCTCCGCATTGCAAGGTGCAATTCTGAAATTTTTTGCTTTTTCCTGCTAATCCTAGCATGATAAAGAAGATTCAAAGAGAGTGAGATGCCAGCTCCTTTCATTCAGTCAGTAGCTTCAAACATTTCTGGACGTTTTTCAATGGCAAAAATCAATGAATATTGTAAATGCACAAACAGTAATTTCTCCGCATTGCAAGGTGCAATTCTGAAATTTTTTGCTTTTTCCTGCTAATCCTAGCATGATAAAGAAGATTCAAAGAGAGTGAGATGCCAGCTCCTTTCATTCAGTCAGTAGCTTCAAACATTTCTGGACGTTTTTCAATGGCAAAAATCAATGAATATTGTAAATGCACAAACTAATTTCTCCGCATTGCAAGGTGCAATTCTGAAATTTTTTGCTTTTTCCTGCTAATCCTAGCATGATAAACAAGATTCAAAGAGAGTGAGATGCCAGCTCTTTTCATTCAGTCAGTATCTTCAAACATATCTGGTATATGAATAACATGATGTTTTTCATTGGCAAAAATCAATGAATATTGTAAATGCACAAACAGTAATATCTCCACATTGCAAGGTGCAATTCTGAAATTTTTTGCTTTTTCCTGCTAATCCTAGCATGATAAAGAAGATTCAAAGAGAGTGAGATGCCAGCTCCTTTCATTCAGTCAGTAGCTTCAAACATTTCTGGACGTTTTTCAATGGCAAAAATCAATGAATATTGTAAATGCACAAACAGTAATTTCTCCGCATTGCAAGGTGCAATTCTGAAATTTTTTGCTTTTTCCTGCTAATCCTAGCATGATAAAGAAGATTCAAAGAGAGTGAGATGCCAGCTCTTTTCATTCAGTCAGTAGCTTCAAACATTTCTGGTATATGAATAACATGATGTTTTTCAATGGCAAAAATCAATGAATATTGTAAATGCACAAACAGTAATATCTCCACATTGCAAGGTGCAATTCTGATTTTTTTTGCTTTTTCCTGCTAATCCTAGCATGATAAAGAAGATTCAAAGAGAGTGAGATGCCAGCTCCTTTCATTCAGTCAGTAGCTTCAAACATTTCTGGACGTTTTTCAATGGCAAAAATCAATGAATATTGTAAATGCACAAACAGTAATATCTCCGCATTGCAAGGTGCAATTCTGAAATTTTTTGCTTTTTCCTGCTAATCCTAGCATGATAAAGAAGATTCAAAGAGAGTGAGATGCCAGCTCTTTTCATTCAGTCAGTAGCTTCAAACATTTCTGGACGTTTTTCAATGGCAAAAATCAATGAATATTGTAAATGCACAAACAGTAATATCTCCGCATTGCAAGGTGCAATTCTGAAATTTTTTGCTTTTTCCTGCTAATCCTAGCATGATAAAGAAGATTCAAAGAGAGTGAGATGCCAGCTCTTTTCATTCAGTCAGTAGCTTCAAACATTTCTGGTATATGAATAACATGATGTTTTTCAATGGCAAAAATCAATGAATATTGTAAATGCACAAACAGTAATATCTCCACATTGCAAGGTGCAATTCTGAAATTTTTTGCTTTTTCCTGCTAATCCTAGCATGATAAAGAAGATTCAAAGAGAGTGAGATGCCAGCTCCTTTCATTCAGTCAGTAGCTTCAAACATTTCTGGACGTTTTTCAATGGCAAAAATCAATGAATATTGTAAATGCACAAACAGTAATATCTCCGCATTGCAAGGTGCAATTCTGAAATTTTTTGCTTTTTCCTGCTAATCCTAGCATGATAAAGAAGATTCAAAGAGAGTGAGATGCCAGCTCTTTTCATTCAGTCAGTAGCTTCAAACATTTCTGGACGTTTTTCAATGGCAAAAATCAATGAATATTGTAAATGCACAAACAGTAATATCTCCGCATTGCAAGGTGAAATTCTGAAATTTTTTGCTTTTTCCTGCTAATCCTAGCATGATAAAGAAGATTCAAAGAGAGTGAGATGCCAGCTCTTTTCATTCAGTCAGTAGCTTCAAACATTTCTGGTATATGAATAACATGATGTTTTTCAATGGCAAAAATCAATGAATATTGTAAATGCACAAACAGTAATATCTCCGCATTGCAAGGTGCAATTCTGAAATTTTTTGCTTTTTCCTGCTAATCCTAGCATGATAAAGAAGATTCAAAGAGAGTGAGATGCCAGCTCTTTTCATTCAGTCAGTAGCTTCAAACATTTCTGGACGTTTTTCAATGGCAAAAATCAATGAATATTGTAAATGCACAAACAGTAATATCTCCGCATTGCAAGGTGCAATTCTGAAATTTTTTGCTTTTTCCTGCTAATCCTAGCATGATAAAGAAGATTCAAAGAGAGTGAGATGCCAGCTCTTTTCATTCAGTCAGTAGCTTCAAACATTTCTGGTATATGAATAACATGTTTTTCAATGGCAAAAATCAATGAATATTGTAAATGCACAAACAGTAATATCTCCACATTGCAAGGTGCAATTCTGAAATTTTTTGCTTTTTCCTGCTAATCCTAGCATGATAAAGAAGATTCAAAGAGAGTGAGATGCCAGCTCTTTTCATTCAGTCAGTAGCTTCAAACATTTCTGGTATATGAATAACATGTTTTTCAATGGCAAAAATCAATGAATATTGTAAATGCACAAACAGTAATATCTCCACATTGCAAGGTGCAATTCTGAAATTTTTTGCTTTTTCCTGCTAATCCTAGCATGATAAAGAAGATTCAAAGAGAGTGAGATGCCAGCTCTTTTCATTCAGTCAGTAGCTTCAAACATTTCTGGTATATGAATAACATGATGTTTTTCAATGGCAAAAATCAATGAATATTGTAAATGCACAAACAGTAATTTCTCCGCATTGCAAGGTGCAATTCTGAAATTTTTTGCTTTTTCCTGCTAATCCTAGCATGATAAAGAAGATTCAAAGAGAGTGAGATGCCAGCTCCTTTCATTCAGTCAGTAGCTTCAAACATTTCTGGACGTTTTTCAATGGCAAAAATCAATGAATATTGTAAATGCACAAACAGTAATTTCTCCGCATTGCAAGGTGCAATTCTGAAATTTTTTGCTTTTTCCTGCTAATCCTAGCATGATAAAGAAGATTCAAAGAGAGTGAGATGCCAGCTCCTTTCATTCAGTCAGTAGCTTCAAACATTTCTGGACGTTTTTCAATGGCAAAAATCAATGAATATTGTAAATGCACAAACTAATTTCTCCGCATTGCAAGGTGCAATTCTGAAATTTTTTGCTTTTTCCTGCTAATCCTAGCATGATAAACAAGATTCAAAGAGAGTGAGATGCCAGCTCTTTTCATTCAGTCAGTATCTTCAAACATATCTGGTATATGAATAACATGATGTTTTTCATTGGCAAAAATCAATGAATATTGTAAATGCACAAACAGTAATATCTCCACATTGCAAGGTGCAATTCTGAAATTTTTTGCTTTTTCCTGCTAATCCTAGCATGATAAAGAAGATTCAAAGAGAGTGAGATGCCAGCTCTTTTCATTCAGTCAGTAGCTTCAAACAGTTCTGGACGTTTTTCAATGGCAAAAATCAATGAATATTGTAAATGCACAAACAGTAATATCTCCACATTGCAAGGTGCAATTCTGAAATTTTTTGCTTTTTCCTGCTAATCCTAGCATGATAAAGAAGATTCAAAGAGAGTGAGATGCCAGCTCTTTTCATTCAGTCAGTAGCTTCAAACATTTCTGGTATATGAATAACATGATGTTTTTCAATGGCAAAAATCAATGAATATTGTAAATGCACAAACAGTAATATCTCCGCATTATAAGGTGCAATTCTGAAATTTTTTGCTTTTTCCTGCTAATCCTAGCATGATAAAGAAGATTCAAAGAGAGTGAGATGCCAGCTCTTTTCATTCAGTCAGTAGCTTCAAACATTTCTGGTATATGAATAACATGATGTTTTTCAATGGCAAAAATCAATGAATATTGTAAATGCACAAACAGTAATATCTCCACATTGCAAGGTGCAATTCTGAAATCTTTTGCTTTTTCCTGCTAATCCTAGCATGATAAAGAAGATTCAAAGAGAGTGAGATGCCAGCTCTTTTCATTCAGTCAGTAGCTTCAAACATTTCTGGTATATGAATAACATGATGTTTTTCAATGGCAAAAATCAATGAATATTGTAAATGCACAAACAGTAATATCTCCACATTGCAAGGTGCAATTCTGAAATTTTTTGCTTTTTCCTGCTAATCCTAGCATGATAAAGAAGATTCAAAGAGAGTGAGATGCCAGCTCCTTTCATTCAGTCAGTAGCTTCAAACATTTCTGGACGTTTTTCAATGGCAAAAATCAATGAATATTGTAAATGCACAAACAGTAATATCTCCGCATTGCAAGGTGCAATTCTGAAATTTTTTGCTTTTTCCTGCTAATCCTAGCATGATAAAGAAGATTCAAAGAGAGTGAGATTCCAGCTCCTTTCATTCAGTCAGTAGCTTCAAACATTTCTGGTATATGAATAACATGATGTTTTTCAATGGCAAAAATCAATGAATATTGTAAATGCACAAACAGTAATATCTCCACATTGTAAGGTGCAATTCTGAAATTTTTTGCTTTTTCCTGCTAATCCTAGCATGATAAAGAAGATTCAAAGAGAGTGAGATGCCAGCTCCTTTCATTCAGTCAGTAGCTTCAAACATTTCTGGACGTTTTTCAATGGCAAAAATCAATGAATATTGTAAATGCACAAACAGTAATATCTCCGCATTGCAAGGTGCAATTCTGAAATTTTTTGCTTTTTCCTGCTAATCCTAGCATGATAAAGAAGATTCAAAGAGAGTGAGATGCCAGCTCTTTTCATTCAGTCAGTAGCTTCAAACATTTCTGGACGTTTTCCAATGGCAAAAATCAATGAATATTGTAAATGCACAAACAGTAATATCTCCGCATTACAAGGTGCAATTCTGAAATTTTTTGCTTTTTCCTGCTAATCCTAGCATGATAAAGTAGATTCAAAGAGAGTGAGATGCCAGCTCTTTTCATTCAGTCAGTAGCTTCAAACATTTCTGGTATATGAATAACATGATGTTTTTCAAAGGCAAAAATCAATGAATATTGTAAATGCACAAACAGTAATATCTCCGCATTGCAAGGTGCAATTCTGAATTTTTTTGCTTTTTCCAGCTAATCCTAGCATGATAAAGAAGATTCAAAGAGAGTGAGATGCCAGCTCTTTTCATTCAGTCAGTAGCTTCAAACATTTCTGGACGTTTTTCAATGGCAAAAATCAATGAATATTGTAAATGCACAAACAGTAATATCTCCGCATTGCAAGGTGCAATTCTGAAATTTTTTGCTTTTTCCTGCTAATCCTAGCATGATAAAGAAGATTCAAAGAGAGTGAGATGCCAGCTCTTTTCATTCAGTCAGTAGCTTCAAACATTTCTGGTATATGAATAACATGATGTTTTTCAATGGCAAAAATCAATGAATATTGTAAATGCACAAACAGTAATATCTCCGCATTGCAAGGTGCAATTCTGAAATTTTTTGCTTTTTCCTGCTAATCCTAGCATGATAAAGAAGATTCAAAGAGAGTGAGATGCCAGCTCTTTTCATTCAGTCAGTAGCTTCAAACATTTCTGGTATATGAATAACATGATGTTTTTCAATGGCAAAAATCAATGAATATTGTAAATGCACAAACAGTAATATCTCCACATTGCAAGGTGCAATTCTGAAATTTTTTGCTTTTTCCTGCTAATCCTAGCATGATAAAGAAGATTCAAAGAAAGTGAGATGCCAGCTCCTTTCATTCAGTCAGTAGCTTCAAACATTTCTGGACGTTTTTCAATGTCAAAAATCAATGAATATTGTAAATGCACAAACAGTAATATCTCCGCATTGCAAGGTGCAATTCTGAAATTTTTTGCTTTTTCCTGCTAATCCTAGCATGATAAAGAAGATTCAAAGAGAGTGAGATGCCAGCTCTTTTCATTCAGTCAGTAGCATCAAACATTTCTGGACGTTTTTCAATGGCAAAAATCAATGAATATTGTAAATGCACAAACAGTAATATCTCCGCATTGCAAGGTGCAATTCTGAAATTTTTTGCTTTTTCCTGCTAATCCTAGCATGATAAAGAAGATTCAAAGAGAGTGAGATGCCAGCTCTTTTCATTCAGTCAGTAGCTTCAAACATTTCTGGACGTTTTTCAATGGCAAAAATCAATGAATATTGTAAATGCACAAACAGTAATATCTCCGCATTGCAAGGTGCAATTCTGAAATTTTTTGCTTTTTCCTGCTAATCCTAGCATGATAAAGAAGATTCAAAGAGAGTGAGATGCCAGCTCTTTTCATTCAGTCAGTAGCTTCAAACATTTCTGGTATATGAATAACATGATGTTTTTCAATGGCAAAAATCAATGAATATTGTAAATGCACAAACAGTAATATCTCCGCATTGCAAGGTGCAATTCTGAAATTTTTTGCTTTTTCCTGCTAATCCTAGCATGATAAAGAAGATTCAAAGAGAGTGAGATGCCAGCTCTTTTCATTCAGTCAGTAGCTTCAAACATTTCTGGACGTTTTTCAATGGCAAAAATCAATGAATATTGTAAATGCACAAACAGTAATATCTCCGCATTGCAAGGTGCAATTCTGAAATTTTTTGCTTTTTCCTGCTAATCCTAGCATGATAAAGAAGATTCAAAGAGAGTGAGATGCCAGCTCATTTCATTCAGTCAGTAGCTTCAAACATTTCTGGTATATGAATAACATGTTTTTCAATGGCAAAAATCAATGAATATTGTAAATGCACAAACAGTAATATCTCCACATTGCAAGGTGCAATTCTGAAATTTTTTGCTTTTTCCTGCTAATCCTAGCATGATAAAGAAGATTCAAAGAGAGTGAGATGCCAGCTCTTTTCATTCAGTCAGTAGCTTCAAACATTTCTGGTATATGAATAACATGTTTTTCAATGGCAAAAATCAATGAATATTATAAATGCACAAACAGTAATATCTCCACATTGCAAGGTGCAATTCTGAAATTTTTTGCTTTTTCCTGCTAATCCTAGCATGATAAAGAAGATTCAAAGAGAGTGAGATGCCAGCTCTTTTCATTCAGTCAGTAGCTTCAAACATTTCTGGTATATGAATAACATGATGTTTTTCAATGGCAAAAATCAATGAATATTGTAAATGCACAAACAGTAATATCTCCACATTGCAAGGTGCAATTCTGAAATTTTTTGCTTTTTCCTGCTAATCCTAGCATGATAAAGAAGATTCAAAGAGAGTGAGATGCCAGCTCTTTTCATTCAGTCAGTAGCTTCAAACATTTCTGGACGTTTTTCAATGGCAAAAATCAATGAATATTGTAAATGCACAAACAGTAATATCTCCGCATTGCAAGGTGCAATTCTGAAATTTTTTGCTTTTTCCTGCTAATCCTAGCATGATAAAGAAGATTCAAAGAGAGTGAGATGCCAGCTCTTTTCATTCAGTCAGTAGCTTCAAACATTTCTGGACGTTTTTCAATGGCAAAAATCAATGAATATTGTAAATGCACAAACAGTAATTTCTCCGCATTGCAAGGTGCAATTCTGAAATTTTTTGCTTTTTCCTGCTAATCCTAGCATGAAAAAGAAGATTCAAAGAGAGTGAGATGCCAGCTCCTTTCATTCAGTCAGTAGCTTCAAACATTTCTGGACGTTTTTCAATGGCAAAAATCAATGAATATTGTAAATGCACAAACAGTAATATCTCCGCATTGCAAGGTGCAATTCTGAAATTTTTTGCTTTTTCCTGCTAATCCTAGCATGATAAAGAAGATTCAAAGAGAGTGAGATGCCAGCTCTTTTCATTCAGTCAGTAGCTTCAAACATTTCTGGTATATGAATAACATGATGTTTTTCAATGGCAAAAATCAATGAATATTGTAAATGCACAAACAGTAATATCTCCGCATTGCAAGGTGCAATTCTGAAATTTTTTGCTTTTTCCTGCTAATCCTAGCATGATAAAGAAGATTCAAAGAGAGTGAGATGCCAGCTCTTTTCATTCAGTCAGTAGCTTCAAACATTTCTGGACGTTTTTCAATGGCAAAAATCAATGAATATTGTAAATGCACAAACAGTAATATCTCCGCATTGCAAGGTGCAATTCTGAAATTTTTTGCTTTTTCCTGCTAATCCTAGCATGATAAAGAAGATTCAAAGAGAGTGAGATGCCAGCTCTTTTCATTCAGTCAGTAGCTTCAAACATTTCTGGTATATGAATAACATGTTTTTCAATGGCAAAAATCAATGAATATTGTAAATGCACAAACAGTAATATCTCCACATTGCAAGGTGCAATTCTGAAATTTTTTGCTTTTTCCTGCTAATCCTAGCATGATAAAGAAGATTCAAAGAGAGTGAGATGCCAGCTCTTTTCATTCAGTCAGTAGCTTCAAACATTTCTGGTATATGAATAACATGTTTTTCAATGGCAAAAATCAATGAATATTGTAAATGCACAAACAGTAATATCTCCACATTGCAAGGTGCAATTCTGAAATTTTTTGCTTTTTCCTGCTAATCCTAGCATGATAAAGAAGATTCAAAGAGAGTGAGATGCCAGCTCTTTTCATTCAGTCAGTAGCTTCAAACATTTCTGGTATATGAATAACATGATGTTTTTCAATGGCAAAAATCAATGAATATTGTAAATGCACAAACAGTAATATCTCCACATTGCAAGGTGCAATTCTGAAATTTTTTGCTTTTTCCTGCTAATCCTAGCATGATAAAGAAGATTCAAAGAGAGTGAGATGCCAGCTCTTTTCATTCAGTCAGTAGCTTCAAACATTTCTGGACGTTTTTCAATGGCAAAAATCAATGAATATTGTAAATGCACAAACAGTAATATCTCCGCATTGCAAGGTGCAATTCTGAAATTTTTTGCTTTTTCCTGCTAATCCTAGCATGATAAAGAAGATTCAAAGAGAGTGAGATGCCAGCTCTTTTCATTCAGTCAGTAGCTTCAAACATTTCTGGACGTTTTTCAATGGCAAAAATCAATGAATATTGTAAATGCACAAACAGTAATTTCTCCGCATTGCAAGGTGCAATTCTGAAATTTTTTGCTTTTTCCTGCTAATCCTAGCATGAAAAAGAAGATTCAAAGAGAGTGAAATGCCAGCTCCTTTCATTCAGTCAGTAGCTTCAAACATTTCTGGACGTTTTTCAATGGCAAAAATCAATGAAAATTGTAAATGCACAAACAGTAATATCTCCGCATTGCAAGGTGCAATTCTGAAATTTTTTGCTTTTTCCTGCTAATCCTAGCATGATAAAGAAGATTCAAAGAGAGTGAGATGCCAGCTCTTTTCATTCAGTCAGTAGCTTCAAACATTTCTGGTATATGAATAACATGATGTTTTTCAATGGCAAAAATCAATGAATATTGTAAATGCACAAACAGTAATATCTCCGCATTGCAATGTGCAATTCTGAAATTTTTTGCTTTTTCCTGCTAATCCTAGCATGATAAAGAAGATTCAAAGAGAGTGAGATGCCAGCTCTTTTCATTCAGTCAGTAGCTTCAAACATTTCTGGACGTTTTTCAATGGCAAAAATCAATGAATATTGTAAATGCACAAACAGTAATATCTCCGCATTGCAAGGTGCAATTCTGAAATTTTTTGCTTTTTCCTGCTAATCCTAGCATGATAAAGAAGATTCAAAGAGAGTGAGATGCCAGCTCTTTTCATTCAGTCAGTAGCTTCAAACATTTCTGGTATATGAATAACATGTTTTTCAATGGCAAAAATCAATGAATATTGTAAATGCACAAACAGTAATATCTCCACATTGCAAGGTGCAATTCTGAAATTTTTTGCTTTTTCCTGCTAATCCTAGCATGATAAAGAAGATTCAAAGAGAGTGAGATGCCAGCTCTTTTCATTCAGTCAGTAGCTTCAAACATTTCTGGTATATGAATAACATGTTTTTCAATGGCAAAAATCAATGAATATTGTAAATGCACAAACAGTAATATCTCCACATTGCAAGGTGCAATTCTGAAATTTTTTGCTTTTTCCTGCTAATCCTAGCATGATAAAGAAGATTCAAAGAGAGTGAGATGCCAGCTCTTTTCATTCAGTCAGTAGCTTCAAACATTTCTGGTATATGAATAACATGATGTTTTTCAATGGCAAAAATCAATGAATATTGTAAATGCACAAACAGTAATATCTCCACATTGCAAGGTGCAATTCTGAAATTTTTTGCTTTTTCCTGCTAATCCTAGCATGATAAAGAAGATTCAAAGAGAGTGAGATGCCAGCTCTTTTCATTCAGTCAGTAGCTTCAAACATTTCTGGACGTTTTTCAATGGCAAAAATCAATGAATATTGTAAATGCACAAACAGTAATATCTCCGCATTGCAAGGTGCAATTCTGAAATTTTTTGCTTTTTCCTGCTAATCCTAGCATGATAAAGAAGATTCAAAGAGAGTGAGATGCCAGCTCTTTTCATTCAGTCAGTAGCTTCAAACATTTCTGGACGTTTTTCAATGGCAAAAATCAATGAATATTGTAAATGCACAAACAGTAATATCTCCGCATTGCAAGGTGCAATTCTGAAATTTTTTGCTTTTTCCTGCTAATCCTAGCATGATAAAGAAGATTCAAAGAGAGTGAGATGCCAGCTCTTTTCATTCAGTCAGTAGCTTCAAACATTTCTGGTATATGAATAACATGATGTTTTTCAAAGGCAAAAATCAATGAATATTGTAAATGCACAAACAGTATTTTCTCCGCATTGCAAGGCGCAATTCTGAAATTTTTTGCTTTTTCCTGCTAATCCTAGCATGATAAAGAAGATTCAAAGAGAGTGAGATGCCAGCTCCTTTCATTCAGTCAGTAGCTTCAAACATTTCTGGACGTTTTTCAATGGCAAAAATCAATGAATATTGTAAATGCACAAACAGTAATTTCTCCGCATTGCAAGGTGCAATTCTGAAATTTTTTGCTTTTTCCTGCTAATCCTAGCATGATAAAGAAGATTCAAAGAGAGTGAGATGCCAGCTCCTTTCATTCAGTCAGTAGCTTCAAACATTTCTGGACGTTTTTCAATGGCAAAAATCAATGAATATTGTAAATGCACAAACAGTAATTTCTCCGCATTGCAAGGTGCAATTCTGAAATTTTTTGCTTTTTCCTGCTAATCCTAGCATGATAAAGAAGATTCAAAGAGAGTGAGATGCCAGCTCTTTTCATTCAGTCAGTAGCTTCAAACATTTCTGGTATATGAATAACATGATGTTTTTCAATGGCAAAAATCAATGAATATTGTAAATGCACAAACAGTAATATCTCCGCATTGCAAGGTGCAATTCTGAAATTTTTTGCTTTTTCCTGCTAATCCTAGCATGATAAAGAAGATTCAAAGAGAGTGAGATGCCAGCTCTTTTCATTCAGTCAGTAGCTTCAAACATTTCTGGTATATGAATAACATGATGTTTTTCAATGGCAAAAATCAATGAATATTGTAAATGCACAAACAGTAATTTCTCCGCATTGCAAGGTGCAATTGTGAAATTTTTTGCTTTTTCCTGCTAATCCTAGCATGATAAAGAAGATTCAAAGAGAGTGAGATGCCAGCTCCTTTCATTCAGTCAGTAGCTTCAAACATTTCTGGACGTTTTTCAATGGCAAAAATCAATGAATATTGTAAATGCACAAACAGTAATTTCTCCGCATTGCAAGGTGCAATTCTGAAATTTTTTGCTTTTTCCTGCTAATCCTAGCATGATAAAGAAGATTCAAAGAGAGTGAGATGCCAGCTCTTTTCATTCAGTCAGCAGCTTCAAACATTTCTGGACTTTTTTCAATGGCAAAAATCAATGAATATTGTAAATGCACAAACAGTAATTTCTCCGCATTGCAAGGTGCAATTCTGAAATTTTTTGCTTTTTCCTGCTAATCCTAGCATGATAAAGAAGATTCAAAGAGAGTGAGATGCCAGCTCTTTTCATTCAGTCAGTAGCTTCAAACATTTCTGGTATATGAATAACATGTTTTTCAATGGCAAAAATCAATGAATATTGTAAATGCACAAACAGTAATATCTCCACATTGCAAGGTGCAATTCTGAAATTTTTTGCTTTTTCCTGCTAATCCTAGCATGATAAAGAAGATTCAAAGAGAGTGAGATGCCAGCTCTTTTCATTCAGTCAGTAGCTTCAAACATTTCTGGTATATGAATAACATGATGTTTTTCAATGGCAAAAATCAATGAATATTGTAAATGCACAAACAGTAATATCTCCACATTGCAAGGTGCAATTCTGAAATTTTTTGCTTTTTCCTGCTAATCCTAGCATGATAAAGAAGATTCAAAGAGAGTGAGATGCCAGCTCTTTTCATTCAGTCAGTAGCTTCAAACATTTCTGGACGTTTTTCAATGGCAAAAATCAATGAATATTGTAAATGCACAAACAGTAATATCTCCGCATTGCAAGGTGCAATTCTGAAATTTTTTGCTTTTTCCTGCTAATCCTAGCATGATAAAGAAGATTCAAAGAGAGTGAGATGCCAGCTCTTTTCATTCAGTCAGTAGCTTCAAACATTTCTGGACGTTTTTCAATGGCAAAAATCAATGAATATTGTAAATGCACAAACAGTAATATCTCCGCATTGCAAGGTGCAATTCTGAAATTTTTTGCTTTTTCCTGCTAATCCTAGCATGATAAAGAAGATTCAAAGAGAGTGAGATGCCAGCTCTTTTCATTCAGTCAGTAGCTTCAAACATTTCTGGTATATGAATAACATGATGTTTTTCAAAGGCAAAAATCAATGAATATTGTAAATGCACAAACAGTATTTTCTCCGCATTGCAAGGTGCAATTCTGAAATTTTTTGCTTTTTCCTGCTAATCCTAGCATGATAAAGAAGATTCAAAGAGAGTGAGATGCCAGCTCCTTTCATTCAGTCAGTAGCTTCAAACATTTCTGGACGTTTTTCAATGGCAAAAATCAATGAATATTGTAAATGCACAAACAGTAATATCTCCGCATTGCAAGGTGCATCTCTGAAATTTTTTGCTTTTTCCTGCTAATCCTAGCATGATAAAGAAGATTCAAAGAGAGTGAGATGCCAGCTCTTTTCATTCAGTCAGTAGCTTCAAACATTTCTGGTATATGAATAACATGTTTTTCAATGGCAAAAATCAATGAATATTGTAAATGCACAAACAGTAATATCTCCACATTGCAAGGTGCAATTCTGAAATTTTTTGCTTTTTCCTGCTAATCCTAGCATGATAAAGAAGATTCAAAGAGAGTGAGATGCCAGCTCTTTTCATTCAGTCAGTAGCTTTAAACATTTCTGGTATATGAATAACATGATGTTTTTCAATGGCAAAAATCAATGAATATTGTAAATGCACAAACAGTAATATCTCCACATTGCAAGGTGCAATTCTGAAATTTTTTGCTTTTTCCTGCTAATCCTAGCATGATAAAGAAGATTCAAAGAGAGTGAGATGCCAGCTCTTTTCATTCAGTCAGTAGCTTCAAACATTTCTGGACGTTTTTCAATGGCAAAAATCAATGAATATTGTAAATGCACAAACAGTAATATCTCCGCATTGCAAGGTGCAATTCTGAAATTTTTTGCTTTTTCCTGCTAATCCTAGCATGATAAAGAAGATTCAAAGAGAGTGAGATGCCAGCTCTTTTCATTCAGTCAGTAGCTTCAAACATTTCTGGACGTTTTTCAATGGCAAAAATCAATGAATATTGTAAATGCACAAACAGTAATATCTCCGCATTGCAAGGTGCAATTCTGAAATTTTTTGCTTTTTCCTGCTAATCCTAGCATGATAAAGAAGATTCAAAGAGAGTGAGATGCCAGCTCTTTTCATTCAGTCAGTAGCTTCAAACATTTCTGGTATATGAATAACATGATGTTTTTCAAAGGCAAAAATCAATGAATATTGTAAATGCACAAACAGTATTTTCTCCGCATTGCAAGGTGCAATTCTGAAATTTTTTGCTTTTTCCTGCTAATCCTAGCATGATAAAGAAGATTCAAAGAGAGTGAGATGCCAGCTCCTTTCATTCAGTCAGTAGCTTCAAACATTTCTGGACGTTTTTCAATGGCAAAAATCAATGAATATTGTAAATGCACAAACAGTAATTTCTCCGCATTGCAAGGTGCAATTCTGAAATTTTTTGCTTTTTCCTGCTAATCCTAGCATGATAAAGAAGATTCAAAGAGAGTGAGATGCCAGCTCCTTTCATTCAGTCAGTAGCTTCAAACATTTCTGGACGTTTTTCAATGGCAAAAATCAATGAATATTGTAAATGCACAAACAGTAATTTCTCCGCATTGCAAGGTGCAATTCTGAAATTTTTTGCTTTTTCCTGCTAATCCTAGCATGATAAAGAAGATTCAAAGAGAGTGAGATGCCAGCTCTTTTCATTCAGTCAGTAGCTTCAAACATTTCTGGTATATGAATAACATGATGTTTTTCAATGGCAAAAATCAATGAATATTGTAAATGCACAAACAGTAATATCTCCGCATTGCAAGGTGCAATTCTGAAATTTTTTGCTTTTTCCTGCTAATCCTAGCATGATAAAGAAGATTCAAAGAGAGTGAGATGCCAGCTCTTTTCATTCAGTCAGTAGCTTCAAACATTTCTGGTATATGAATAACATGATGTTTTTCAATGGCAAAAATCAATGAATATTGTAAATGCACAAACAGTAATTTCTCCGCATTGCAAGGTGCAATTGTGAAATTTTTTGCTTTTTCCTGCTAATCCTAGCATGATAAAGAAGATTCAAAGAGAGTGAGATGCCAGCTCCTTTCATTCAGTCAGTAGCTTCAAACATTTCTGGACGTTTTTCAATGGCAAAAATCAATGAATATTGTAAATGCACAAACAGTAATTTCTCCGCATTGCAAGGTGCAATTGTGAAATTTTTTGCTTTTTCCTGCTAATCCTAGCATGATAAAGAAGATTCAAAGAGAGTGAGATGCCAGCTCTTTTCATTCAGTCAGCAGCTTCAAACATTTCTGGACTTTTTTCAATGGCAAAAATCAATGAATATTGTAAATGCACAAACAGTAATTTCTCCGCATTGCAAGGTGCAATTCTGAAATTTTTTGCTTTTTCCTGCTAATCCTAGCATGATAAAGAAGATTCAAAGAGAGTGAGATGCCAGCTCTTTTCATTCAGTCAGTAGCTTCAAACATTTCTGGTATATGAATAACATGATGTTTTTCAATGGCAAAAATCAATGAATATTGTAAATGCACAAACAGTAATATCTCCACATTGCAAGGTGCAATTCTGAAATTTTTTGCATTTTCCTGCTAATCCTAGCATGATAAAGAAGATTCAAAGAGAGTGAGATGCCAGCTCTTTTCATTCAGTCAGTAGCTTCAAACATTTCTGGTATATGAATAACATGATGTTTTTCAATGGCAAAAATCAATGAATATTGTAAATGCACAAACAGTAATATCTCCACATTGCAAGGTGCAATTCTTAAATTTTTTGCTTTTTCCTGCTAATCCTAGCATGATAAAGAAGATTCAAAGAGAGTGAGATGCCAGCTCTTTTCATTCAGTCAGTAGCTTCAAACAGTTCTGGACGTTTTTCAATGGCAAAAATCAATGAATATTGTAAATGCACAAACAGTAATATCTCCACATTGCAAGGTGCAATTCTGAAATTTTTTGCTTTTTCCTGCTAATCCTAGCATGATAAAGAAGATTCAAAGAGAGTGAGATGCCAGCTCTTTTCATTCAGTCAGTAGCTTCAAACATTTCTGGAAGTTTTTCAATGGCAAAAATCAATGAATATTGTAAATGCACAAACAGTAATTTCTCCGCATTGCAAGGTGCAATTCTGAAATTTTTTGCTTTTTCCTGCTAATCCTAGCATGATAAAGAAGATTCAAAGAGAGTGAGATGCCAGCTCTTTTCATTCAGTCAGTAGCTTCAAACATTTCTGGTATATGAATAACATGATGTTTTTCAATGGCAAAAATCAATGAATATTGTAAATGCACAAACAGTAATATCTCCACATTGCAAGGTGCAATTCTGAAATTTTTTGCTTTTTCCTGCTAATCCTAGCATGATAAAGAAGAATCAAAGAGAGTGAGATGCCAGCTCTTTTCATTCAGTCAGTAGCTTCAAACATTTCTGGTATATGAATAACATGATGTTTTTCAATGGCAAAAATCAATGAATATTGTAAATGCACAAACAGTAATATCTCCACATTGCAAGGTGCAATTCTTAAATTTTTTGCTTTTTCCTGCTAATCCTAGCATGATAAAGAAGATTCAAAGAGAGTGAGATGCCAGCTCTTTTCATTCAGTCAGCAGCTTCAAACATTTCTGGACTTTTTTCAATGGCAAAAATCAATGAATATTGTAAATGCACAAACAGTAATTTCTCCGCATTGCAAGGTGCAATTCTGAAATTTTTTGCTTTTTCCTGCTAATCCTAGCATGATAAAGAAGATTCAAAGAGAGTGAGATGCCAGCTCTTTTCATTCAGTCAGTAGCTTCAAACATTTCTGGTATATGAATAACATGATGTTTTTCAATGGCAAAAATCAATGAATATTGTAAATGCACAAACAGTAATATCTCCACATTGCAAGGTGCAATTCTGAAATTTTTTGCATTTTCCTGCTAATCCTAGCATGATAAAGAAGATTCAAAGAGAGTGAGATGCCAGCTCTTTTCATTCAGTCAGTAGCTTCAAACATTTCTGGTATATGAATAACATGATGTTTTTCAATGGCAAAAATCAATGAATATTGTAAATGCACAAACAGTAATATCTCCACATTGCAAGGTGCAATTCTTAAATTTTTTGCTTTTTCCTGCTAATCCTAGCATGATAAAGAAGATTCAAAGAGAGTGAGATGCCAGCTCTTTTCATTCAGTCAGTAGCTTCAAACAGTTCTGGACGTTTTTCAATGGCAAAAATCAATGAATATTGTAAATGCACAAACAGTAATATCTCCACATTGCAAGGTGCAATTCTGAAATTTTTTGCTTTTTCCTGCTAATCCTAGCATGATAAAGAAGATTCAAAGAGAGTGAGATGCCAGCTCTTTTCATTCAGTCAGTAGCTTCAAACATTTCTGGAAGTTTTTCAATGGCAAAAATCAATGAATATTGTAAATGCACAAACAGTAATTTCTCCGCATTGCAAGGTGCAATTCTGAAATTTTTTGCTTTTTCCTGCTAATCCTAGCATGATAAAGAAGATTCAAAGAGAGTGAGATGCCAGCTCTTTTCATTCAGTCAGTAGCTTCAAACATTTCTGGTATATGAATAACATGATGTTTTTCAATGGCAAAAATCAATGAATATTGTAAATGCACAAACAGTAATATCTCCACATTGCAAGGTGCAATTCTGAAATTTTTTGCTTTTTCCTGCTAATCCTAGCATGATAAAGAAGAATCAAAGAGAGTGAGATGCCAGCTCTTTTCATTCAGTCAGTAGCTTCAAACATTTCTGGTATATGAATAACATGATGTTTTTCAATGGCAAAAATCAATGAATATTGTAAATGCACAAACAGTAATATCTCCACATTGCAAGGTGCAATTCTTAAATTTTTTGCTTTTTCCTGCTAATCCTAGCATGATAAAGAAGATTCAAAGAGAGTGAGATGCCAGCTCTTTTCATTCAGTCAGTAGCTTCAAACAGTTCTGGACGTTTTTCAATGGCAAAAATCAATGAATATTGTAAATGCACAAACAGTAATATCTCCACATTGCAAGGTGCAATTCTTAAATTTTTTGCTTTTTCCTGCTAA
The DNA here is from genome assembly GCF_046119375.1 of Phyllobates terribilis. Taxonomy (NCBI): domain Eukaryota; kingdom Metazoa; phylum Chordata; class Amphibia; order Anura; family Dendrobatidae; genus Phyllobates; species Phyllobates terribilis. The sequence goes on along the minus strand of NW_027363172.1, from coordinate 1,216,336 downwards.
TCCTAGCATGATAAAGAAGATTCAAAGAGAGTGAGATGCCAGCTCTTTTCATTCAGTCAGTAGCTTCAAACAGTTCTGGACGTTTTTCAATGGCAAAAATCAATGAATATTGTAAATGCACAAACAGTAATATCTCCGCATTGCAAGGTGCAATTCTGAAATTTTTTGCTTTTTCCTGCTAATCCTAGCATGATAAAGAAGATTCAAAGAGAGTGAGATGCCCGCTCTTTTCATTCAGTCAGTAGCTTCAAACATTTCTGGTATATGAATAACATGATGTTTTTCAATGGCAAAAATCAATGAATATTGTAAATGCACAAACAGTAATATCTCCGCATTACAAGGTGCAATTCTGAAATTTTTTGCTTTTTCCTGCTAATCCTAGCTTGATAAAGAAGATTCAAAGAGAGTGAGATGCCAGCTCTTTTCATTCAGTCAGTAGCTTCAAACATTTCTGGTATATGAATAACATGATGTTTTTCAATGGCAAAAATCAATGAATATTGTAAATGCACAACCAGTAATATCTCCACATTGCAAGGTGCAATTCTGAATTTTTTTGCTTTTTCCTGCTAATCCTAGCATGATAAAGAGGATTCAAAGAGAGTGAGATGCCAGCTCTTTTCATTCAGTCAGTAGCTTCAAACATTTCTGGTATATGAATAACATGATGTTTTTCAATGGCAAAAATCAATGAATATTGTAAATGCACAAACAGTAATATCTCCACATTGCAAGGTGCAATTCTGAAATTTTTTGCTTTTTCCTGCTAATCCTAGCATGATAAAGAAGATTCAAAGAAAGTGAGATGCCAGCTCCTTTCATTCAGTCAGTAGCTTCAAACATTTCTGGACGTTTTTCAATGGCAAAAATCAATGAATATTGTAAATGCACAAACAGTAATATCTCCGCATTGCAAGGTGCAATTCTGAAATTTTTTGCTTTTTCCTGCTAATCCTAGCATGATAAAGAAGATTCAAAGAGAGTGAGATGCCAGCTCTTTTCATTCAGTCAGTAGCTTCAAACATTTCTGGTATATGAACAACATGATGTTTTTCAATGGCAAAAATCAATGAATATTGTAAATGCACAAACAGTAATATCTCCACATTGCAAGGTGCAATTCTGAAATTTTTTGCTTTTTCCTGCTAATCCTAGCATGATAAAGAAGATTCAAATAAAGTGAGATGCCAGCTCCTTTCATTCAGTCAGTAGCTTCAAACATTTCTGGACGTTTTTCAATGGCAAAAATCAATGAATATTGTAAATGCACAAACAGTAATATCTCCGCATTGCAAGGTGCAATTCTGAAATTTTTTGCTTTTTCCTGCTAATCCTAGCATGATAAAGAAGATTCAAAGAGAGTGAGATGCCAGCTCTTTTCATTCAGTCAGTAGCTTCAAACATTTCTGGACGTTTTTCAATGGCAAAAATCAATGAATATTGTAAATGCACAAACAGTAATATCTCCGCATTGCAAGGTGCAATTCTGAAATTTTTTGCTTTTTCCTGCTAATCCTAGCATGATAAAGAAGATTCAAAGAGAGTGAGATGCCAGCTCTTTTCTTTCAGTCAGTAGCTTCAAACATTTCTGGACGTTTTTCAATGGCAAAAATCAATGAATATTGTAAATGCACAAACAGTAATATCTCCGCATTGCAAGGTGCAATTCTGAAATTTTTTGCTTTTTCCTGCTAATTCTAGCATGATAAAGAAGATTCAAAGAGAGTGAGATGCCAGCTCTTTTCATTCAGTCAGTAGCTTCAAACATTTCTGGACGTTTTTCAATGGCAAAAATCAATGAATATTGTAAATGCACAAACAGTAATATCTCCGCATTGCAAGGTGCAATTCTGAAATTTTTTGCTTTTTCCTGCTAATCCTAGCATGATAAAGAAGATTCAAAGAGAGTGAGATGCCAGCTCTTTTCATTCAGTCAGTAGCTTCAAACATTTCTGGTATATGAATAACATGATGTTTTTCAATGGCAAAAATCAATGAATATTGTAAATGCACAAACAGTAATATCTCCGCATTGCAAGGTGCAATTCTGAAATTTTTTGCTTTTTCCTGCTAATCCTAGCATGATAAAGAAGATTCAAAGAGAGTGAGATGCCAGCTCTTTTCATTCAGTCAGTAGCTTCAAACATTTCTGGACGTTTTTCAATGGCAAAAATCAATGAATATTGTAAATGCACAAACAGTAATATCTCCGCATTGCAAGGTGCAATTCTGAAATTTTTTGCTTTTTCCTGCTAATCCTAGCATGATAAAGAAGATTCAAAGAGAGTGAGATGCCAGCTCTTTTCATTCAGTCAGTAGCTTCAAACATTTCTGGTATATGAATAACATGTTTTTCAATGGCAAAAATCAATGAATATTGTATATGCACAAACAGTAATACCTCTACATTGCAAGGTGCAATTCTGAAATTTTTTGCTTTTTCCTGCTAATCCTAGCATGATAAAGAAGATTCAAAGAGAGTGAGATGCCAGCTCTTTTCATTCAGTCAGTAGCTTCAAACATTTCTGGTATATGAATAACATGTTTTTCAATGGCAAAAATCAATGAATATTGTAAATGCACAAACAGTAATATCTCCACATTGCAAGGTGCAATTCTGAAATTTTTTGCTTTTTCCTGCTAATCCTAGCATGATAAAGAAGATTCAAAGAGAGTGAGATGCCAGCTCTTTTCATTCAGTCAGTAGCTTCAAACATTTCTGGACGTTTTTCAATGGCAAAAATCAATGAATATTGTAAATGCACAAACAGTAATATCTCCGCATTGCAAGGTGCAATTCTGAAATTTTTTGCTTTTTCCTGCTAATCCTAGCATGATAAAGAAGATTCAAAGAGAGTGAGATACCAGCTCTTTTCATTCAGTCAGTAGCTTCAAACATTTCTGGTATATGAATAACATGATGTTTTTCAATGGCAAAAATTAATGAATATTGTAAATGCACAAACAGTAATATCTCCACATTGCAAGGTGCAATTCTGAAATTTTTTGCTTTTTCCTGCTAATCCTAGCATGATAAAGAAGATTCAAAGAGAGTGAGATGCCAGCTCTTTTCATTCAGTCAGTAGCTTCAAACATTTCTGGACGTTTTTCAATGGCAAAAATCAATGAATATTGTAAATGCACAAACAGTAATATCTCCGCATTGCAAGTTGCAATTCTGAAAATTTTTGCTTTTTCCTGCTAATCCTAGCATGATAAAGAAGATTCAAAGAGAGTGAGATGCCAGCTCTTTTCATTCAGTCAGTAGCTTCAAACATTTCTGGACGTTTTTCAATGGCAAAAATCAATGAATATTGTAAATGCACAAACAGTAATATCTCCGCATTGCAAGGTGCAATTCTGAAATTTTTTGCTTTTTCCTGCTAATCCTAGCATGATAAAGAAGATTCAAAGAGAGTGAGATGCCAGCTCTTTTCATTCAGTCAGTAGCTTCAAACATTTCTGGTATATGAATAACGATGTTTTTCAATGTCAAAAATCAATGAATATTGTAAATGCACAAACAGTAATATCTCCACATTGCAAGGTGCAATTCTGAAATTTTTTGCTTTTTCCTGCTAATCCTAGCATGATAAAGAAGAATCAAAGAGAGTGAAATGCCAGATCCTTTCATTCAGTCAGTAGCTTCAAACATTTCTGGACGTTTTTCAATGGCAAAAATCAATGAATATTGTAAATGCACAAACAGTAATATCTCCGCATTGCAAGGTGCAATTCTGAAATTTTTTGCTTTTTCCTGCTAATCCTAGCATGATAAAGAAGATTCAAAGAGAGTGAGATGCCAGCTCTTTTCATTCAGTCAGTAGCTTCAAACATTTCTGGACGTTTTTCAATGGCAAAAATCAATGAATATTGTAAATGCACAAACAGTAATATCTCCGCATTGCAAGGTGCAATTCTGAAATTTTTTGCTTTTTCCTGCTAATCCTAGCATGATAAAGAAGATTCAAAGAGAGTGAGATGCCAGCTCTTTTCATTCAGTAAGTAGCTTCAAACATTTCTGGACGTTTTTCAATGGCAAAAATCAATGAATATTGTAAATGCACAAACAGTAATATCTCCGCACTGCAAGGTGCAATTCTGAAATTTTTTGCTTTTTCCTGCTAATCCTAGCATGATAAAGAATATTCAAAGAGAGTGAGATGCCAGCTCTTTTCATTCAGTCAGTAGCTTCAAACATTTCTGGTATATGAATAACATGATGTTTTTCAATGGCAAAAATCAATGAATATTGGAAATGCACAAACAGTAATATCTCCGCATTGCAAGGTGCAATTCTGAAATTTTTTGCTTTTTCCTGCTAATCCTAGCATGATAAAGAAGATTCAAAGAGAGTGAGATGCCAGCTCTTTTCATTCAGTCAGTAGCTTCAAACATTTCTGGACGTTTTTCAATGGCAAAAATCAATGAATATTGTAAATGCACAAACAGTAATATCTCCGCATTGCAAGGTGCAATTCTGAAATTTTTTGCTTTTTCCTGCTAATCCAAGCATGATAAAGAAGATTCAAAGAGAGTGAGATGCCAGCTCTTTTCATTCAGTCAGTAGCTTCAAACATTTCTGGTATATGAATACCATGATGTTTTTCAAAGGCAAAAATCAATGAATATTGTAAATGCACAAACAGTAATATCTCCGCATTGCAAGGTGCAATTCTGAAATTTTTTGCTTTTTCCTGCTAATCCTAGCATGATAAAGAAGATTCAAAGAGAGTGAGATGCCAGCTCTTTTCATTCAGTCAGTAGCTTCAAACATTTCTGGTATTTGAATAACATGATGTTTTTCAATGGCAAAAATCAATGAATATTGTAAATGCACAAACAGTAATATCTCCACATTGCAAGGTGCAATTCTGAAATTTTTTGCTTTTTCCTGCTAATCCTAGCATGATAAAGAAGATTCAAAGAGAGTGAGATGCCAGCTCCTTTCATTCAGTCAGTAGCTTCAAACATTTCTGGTATATGAATAACATGATGTTTTTCAATGGCAAAAATCAATGAATATTGTAAATGCACAAACAGTAATATCCACATTGCAAGGTGCAATTCTGAAATTTTTTGCTTTTTCCTGCTAATCCTAGCATGATAAAGAAGATTCAAAGAGAGTGAGATGCCGGCTCCTTTCATTCAGTCAGTAGCTTCAAACAATTCTGGTATATGAATAACATGATGTTTTTCAATGGCAAAAATCAATGAATATTGTAAATGCACAAACAGTAATATCCACATTGCAAGGTGCAATTCTGAAATTTTTTGCTTTTTCCTGCTAATCCTAGCATGATAAAGAAGATTCAAAGAGAGTGAGATGCCAGCTCTTTTCATTCAGTCAGTAGCTTCAAACATTTCTGGTATATGAATAACATGATGTTTTTCAATGGCAAAAATCAATGAATATTGTAAATGCACAAACAGTAATATCTCCGCATTGCAAGGTGCAATTCTGAAATTTTTTGCTTTTTCCTGCTAATCCTAGCATGATAAAGAAGATTCAAAGAGAGTGAGATGCCAGCTCTTTTCATTCAGTCAGTAGCTTCAAACATTTCTGGTATATGAATAACATGATGTTTTTCAATGGCAAAAATCAATGAATATTGTAAATGCACAAACAGTAATATCTCCACATTGCAAGGTGCAATTCTGAAATTTTTTGCTTTTTCCTGCTAATCCTAGCATGATAAAGAAGATTCAAAGAGAGTGAGATGCCAGCTCTTTTCATTCAGTCAGTAGCTTCAAACATTTCTGGACGTTTTTCAATGGCAAAAATCAATGAATATTGTAAATGCACAAACAGTAATATCTCCGCATTGCAAGGTGCAATTCTGACATTTTTTGCTTTTTCCTGCTAATCCTAGCATGATAAAGAAGATTCAAAGAGAGTGAGATGCCAGCTCTTTTCATTCAGTCAGTAGCTTCAAACATTTCTGGTATATGAATAACATGATGTTTTTCAATGGCAAAAATCAATGAATATTGTAAATGCACAAACAGTAATATCTCCGCATTGCAAGGTGCAATTCTGAAATTTTTTGCTTTTTCCTGCTAATCCTAGCATGATAAAGAAGATTCAAAGAGAGTGAGATGCCAGCTCTTTTCATTCAGTCAGTAGCTTCAAACATTTCTGGTATATGAATAACATGATGTTTTTCAATGGCAAAAATCAATGAATATTGTAAATGCACAAACAGTAATATCTCCACATTGCAAGGTGCAATTCTGAAATTTTTTGCTTTTTCCTGCTAATCCTAGCATGATAAAGAAGATTCAAAGAGAGTGAGATGCCAGCTCTTTTCATTCAGTCAGTAGCTTCAAACATTTCTGGACGTTTTTCAATGGCAAAAATCAATGAATATTGTAAATGCACAAACAGTAATATCTCCGCATTGCAAGGTGCAATTCTGACATTTTTTGCTTTTTCCTGCTAATCCTAGCATGATAAAGAAGATTCAAAGAGAGTGAGATGCCAGCTCTTTTCATTCAGTCAGTAGCTTCAAACATTTCTGGACGTTTTTCAATGGCAAAAATCAATGAATATTGTAAATGCACAAACAGTAATATCTCCGCATTGCAAGGTGCAATTCTGAAATTTTTTGCTTTTTCCTGCTAATCCTAGCATGATAAAGAAGATTCAAAGAGAGTGAGATGCCAGCTCTTTTCATTCAGTCAGTAGCTTCAAACATTTCTGGTATATGAATAACGATGTTTTTCAATGGCAAAAATCAATGAATATTGTAAATGCACAAACAGTAATATCTCCACATTGCAAGGTGCAATTCTGAAATTTTTTGCTTTTTCCTGCTAATCCTAGCATGATAAAGAAGATTCAAAGAGAGTGAGATGCCAGATCCTTTCATTCAGTCAGTAGCTTCAAACATTTCTGGACGTTTTTCAATGGCAAAAATCAATGAATATTGTAAATGCACAAACAGTAATGTCTCCACATTGCAAGGTGCAATTCTGAAATTTTCTGCTTTTTCCTGCTAATCCTAGCATGATAAAGAAGATTCAAAGAGAGTGAGATGCCAGCTCTTTTCATTCAGTCAGTAGCTTCAAACATTTCTGTACGTTTTTCAATGGCAAAAATCAATGAATATTGTAAATGCACAAACAGTAATATCTCCGCATTGCAAGGTGCAATTCTGAAATTTTTTGCTTTTTCCTGCTAATCCTAGCATGATAAAGAAGATTCAAAGAGAGTGAGATGCCAGCTCTTTTCATTCAGTCAGTAGCTTCAAACATTTCTGGACGTTTTTCAATGGCAAAAATCAATGAATATTGTAAATGCACAAACAGTAATATCTCCGCACTGCAAGGTGCAATTCTGAAATTTTTTGCTTTTTCCTGCTAATCCTAGCATGATAAAGAAGATTCAAAGAGAGTGAGATGCCAGCTCTTCTCATTCAGTCAGTAGCTTCAAACATTTCTGGTATATGAATAACATGATGTTTTTCAATGGCAAAAATCAATGAATATTGTAAATGCACAAACAGTAATATCTCCGCATTGCAAGGTGCAATTCTGAAATTTTTTGCTTTTTCCTGCTAATCCTAGCATGATAAAGAAGATTCAAAGAGAGTGAGATGCCAGCTCTTTTCATTCAGTCAGTAGCTTCAAACATTTCTGGACGTTTTTCAATGGCAAAAATCAATGAATATTGTAAATGCACAAACAGTAATATCTCCGCATTGCAAGGTGCAATTCTGAAATTTTTTGCTTTTTCCTGCTAATCCTAGCATGATAAAGAAGATTCAAAGAGAGTGAGATGCCAGCTCTTTTCATTCAGTCAGTAGCTTCAAACATTTCTGGACGCTTTTCAATGGCAAAAATCAATGAATATTGTAAATGCACAAACAGTAATATCTCCGCATTGCAAGGTGCAATTCTGAAATTTTTTGCTTTTTCCTGCTAATCCTAGCATGATAAAGAAGATTCAAAGAGAGTGAGATGCCAGCTCTTTTCATTCAGTCAGTAGCTTCAAACATTTCTGGATGTTTTTCAATGGCAAAAATCAATGAATATTGTAAATGCACAAACAGTAATATCTCCGCACTCCAAGGTGCAATTCTGAAATTTTTTGCTTTTTCCTGCTAATCCTAGCATGATAAAGAAGATTCAAAGAGAGTGAGATGCCAGCTCTTTTCATTCAGTCAGTAGCTTCAAACATTTCTGATATATGAATAACATGATGTTTTTCAATGGCAAAAATCAATGAATATTGTAAATGCACAAACAGTAATGTCTCCGCATTGCAAGGTGCAATTCTGAAATTTTTTGCTTTTTCCTGCTAATCCTAGCATGATAAAGAAGATTCAAAGAGAGTGAGATGCCAGCTCTTTTCATTCAGTCAGTAGCTTCAAACATTTCTGGTATATGAATAACATGATGTTTTTCAATGGCAAAAATCAATGAATATTGTAAATGCACAAACAGTAATATCTCCACATTGCAAGGTGCAATTCTGAAATTTTTTGCTTTTTCCTGCTATTCCTAGCATGATAAAGAAGATTCAAAGAGAGTGAGATGCCAGCTCTTTTCATTCAGTCAGTAGCTTCAAACATTTCTGGAGGTTTTTCAATGGCAAAAATCAATGAATATTGTAAATGCACAAACAGTAATATCTCCGCATTGCAAGGTGCAATTCTGAAATTTTTTGCTTTTTCCTGCTAATCCTAGCATGATAAAGAAGATTCAAAGAGAGTGAGATGCCAGCTCTTTTCATTCAGTCAGTAGCTTCAAACATTTCTGGTATATGAATAACATGATGTTTTTCAATGGCAAAAATCAATGAATATTGTAAATGCACAAACAGTAATATCTCCGCATTGCAAGGTGCAATTCTGAAATTTTTTGCTTTTTCCTGCTAATCCTAGCATGATAAAGAAGATTCAAAGAGAGTGAGATGCCAGCTCTTTTCATTCAGTCAGTAGCTTCAAACATTTCTGGTATATGAATAACATGATGTTTTTCAATGGCAAAAATCAATGAATATTGTAAATGCACAAACAGTAATATCTCCACATTGCAAGGTGCAATTCTGAAATTTTTTGCTTTTTCCTGCTAATCCTAGCATGATAAAGAAGATTCAAAGAGAGTGAGATGCCAGCTCTTTTCATTCAGTCAGTAGCTTCAAACATTTCTGGACGTTTTTCAATGGCAAAAATCAATGAATATTGTAAATGCACAAACAGTAATATCTCCGCATTGCAAGGTGCAATTCTGAAATTTTTTGCTTTTTCCTGCTAATCCTAGCATGATAAAGAAGATTCCAAGAGAGTGAGATGCCAGCTCTTTTCATTCAGTCAGTAGCTTCAAACATTTCTGGACGTTTTTCAATGGAAAAATCAATGAATATTGTAAATGCACAAACAGTAATATCTCCGCATTGCAAGGTGCAATTCTGAAATTTTTTGCTTTTTCCTGCTAATCCTAGCATGATAAAGAAGATTCAAAGAGAGTGAGATGCCAGCTCTTTTCATTCAGTCAGTAGCTTCAAACATTTCTGGTATATGAATAACGATGTTTTTCAATGGCAAAAATCAATGAATATTGTAAATGCACAAACAGTAATATCTCCACATTGCAAGGTGCAATTCTGAAATTTTTTGCTTTTTCCTGCTAATCCTAGCATGATAAAGAAGATTCAAAGAGAGTGAGATGCCAGATCCTTTCATTCAGTCAGTAGCTTCAAACATTTCTGGACGTTTTTCAATGGCAAAAATCAATGAATATTGTAAATGCACAAACAGTAATATCTCTGCATTGCAAGGTGCAATTCTGAAATTTTTTGCTTTTTCCTGCTAATCCTAGCATGATAAAGAAGATTCAAAGAGAGTGAGATGCCAGCTCTTTTCATTCAGTCGGTAGCTTCAAACATTTCTGGACGTTTTTCAATGGCAAAAATCAATGAATATTGTAAATGCACAAACAGTAATATCTCCGCATTGCAAGGTGCAATTCTGAAATTTTTTGCTTTTTCCTGCTAATCCTAGCATGATAAAGAAGATTCAAAGAGAGTGAGATGCCAGCTCTTTTCATTCAGTCAGTAGCTTCAAACATTTCTGGTATATGAATAACATGATGTTTTTCAATGGCAAAAATCAATGAATATTGTAAATGCACAAACAGTAATATCTCCGCATTGCAAGGTGCAATTCTGAAATTTTTTGCTTTTTCCTGCTAATCCTAGCATGATAAAGAAGATTCAAAGAGAGTGAGATGCCAGCTCTTTTCATTCAGTCAGTAGCTTCAAACATTTCTGGACGCTTTTCAATGGCAAAAATCAATGAATATTGTAAATGCACAAACAGTAATATCTCCGCATTGCAAGGTGCAATTCTGAAATGTTTTGCTTTTTCCTGCTAATCCTAGCATGATAAAGAAGATTCAAAGAGAGTGAGATGCCAGCTCTTTTCATTCAGTCAGTAGCTTCAAACATTTCTGGACGTTTTTCAATGGCAAAAATCAATGAATATTGTAAATGCACAAACAGTAATATCTCCGCACTGCAATGTGCAATTCTGAAATTTTTTGCTTTTTCCTGCTAATCCTAGCATGATAAAGAAGATTCAAAGAGAGTGAGATGCCAGCTCTTTTCATTCAGTCAGTAGCTTCAAACATTTCTGGTATATGAATAACATGATGTTTTTCAATGGCAAAAATCAATGAATATTGTAAATGCACAAACAGTAATATCTCCGCATTGCAAGGTGCAATTCTGAAATTTTTTGCTTTTTCCTGCTAATCCTAGCATGATAAAGAAGATTCAAAGAGAGTGAGATGCCAGCTCTTTTCATTCAGTCAGTAGCTTCAAACATTTCTGGTATATGAATAACATGATGTTTTTCAATGGCAAAAATCAATGAATATTGTAAATGCACAAACAGTAATATCTCCACATTGCAAGGTGCAATTCTGAAATTTTTTGCTTTTTCCTGCTAATCCTAGCATGATAAAGAAGATTCAAAGAAAGTGAGATGCCAGCTCCTTTCATTCAGTCAGTAGCTTCAAACATTTCTGGACGTTTTTCAATGGCAAAAATCAATGAATATTGTAAATGCACAAACAGTAATATCTCCTCATTGCAAGGTGCAATTCTGAAATTTTTTGCTTTTTCCTGCTAATCCTAGCATGATAAAGAAGATTCAAAGAGAGTGAGATGCCAGCTCTTTTCATTCAGTCAGTAGCTTCAAACATTTCTGGACGTTTTTCAATGGCAAAAATCAATGAATATTGTAAATGCACAAACAGTAATATCTCCGCATTGCAAGGTGCAATTCTGAAATTTTTTGCTTTTTCCTGCTAATCCTAGCATGATAAAGAAGATTCAAAGAGAGTGAGATGCCAGCTCTTTTCATTCAGTCAGTAGCTTCAAACATTTCTGGACGTTTTTCAATGGCAAAAATCAATGAATATTGTAAATGCACAAACAGTAATATCTCCGCATTGCAAGGTGCAATTCTGAAATTTTTTGCTTTTTCCTGCTAATCCTAGCATGATAAAGAAGATTCAAAGAGAGTGAGATGCCAGCTCTTTTCATTCAGTCAGTAGCTTCAAACATTTCTGGTATATGAATAACATGATGTTTTTCAAGGGCAAAAATCAATGAATATTGTAAATGCACAAACAGTAATATCTCCGCATTGCAAGGTGCAATTCTGAAATTTTTTGCTTTTTCCTGCTAATTCTAGCATGATAAAGAAGATTCAAAGAGAGTGAGATGCCAGCTCTTTTCATTCAGTCAGTAGCTTCAAACATTTCTGGACGTTTTTCAATGGCAAAAATCAATGAATATTGTAAATGCACAAACAGTAATATCTCCGCATTGCAAGGTGCAATTCTGAATTTTCTTGCTTTTTCCTGCTAATCCTAGCATGATAAAGAAGATTCAAAGAGAGTGAGATGCCAGCTCTTTTCATTCAGTCAGTAGCTTCAAACATTTCTGGACGTTTTTCAATGGCAAAAATCAATGAATATTGTAAATGCACAAACAGTAATATCTCCGCATTGCAAGGTGCAATTCTGAAATTTTTTGCTTTTTCCTGCTAATCCTAGCATGATAAAGAAGATTCAAAGAGAGTGAGATGCCAGCTCTTTTCATTCAGTCAGTAGCTTCAAACATTTCTGGTATATGAATAACATGATGTTTTTCAATGGCAAAAATCAATGAATATTGTAAATGCACAAACAGTAATATCTCCACATTGCAAGGTGCAATTCTGAAATTTTTTGCTTTTTCCTGCTAATCCTAGCATGATAAAGAAGATTCAAAGAGAGTGAGATGCCAGCTCCTTTCATTCAGTCAGTAGCTTCAAACATTTCTGGTATATGAATAACATGATGTTTTTCAATGGCAAAAATCAATGAATATTGTAAATGCACAAACAGTAATATCTCCGCATTGCAAGGTGCAATTCTGAAATTTTTTGCTTTTTCCTGCTAATCCTAGCATGATAAAGAAGATTCAAAGAGAGTGAGATGCCAGCTCTTTTCATTCAGTCAGTAGCTTCAAACATTTCTGGTATATGAATAACATGATGTTTTTCAATGGCAAAAATCAATGAATATTGTAAATGCACAAACAGTAATATCTCCACATTGCAAGGTGCAATTCTGAAATTTTTTGCTTTTTCCTGCTAATCCTAGCATGATAAAGAAGATTCAAAGAAAGTGAGATGCCAGCTCCTTTCATTCAGTCAGTAGCTTCAAACATTTCTGGACGTTTTTCAATGGCAAAAATCAATGAATATTGTAAATGCACAAACAGTAATATCTCCTCATTGCAAGGTGCAATTCTGAAATTTTTTGCTTTTTCCTGCTAATCCTAGCATGATAAAGAAGATTCAAAGAGAGTGAGATGCCAGCTCTTTTCATTCAGTCAGTAGCTTCAAACATTTCTGGACGTTTTTCAATGGCAAAAATCAATGAATATTGTAAATGCACAAACAGTAATATCTCCGCATTGCAAGGTGCAATTCTGAAATTTTTTGCTTTTTCCTGCTAATCCTAGCATGATAAAGAAGATTCAAAGAGAGTGAGATGCCAGCTCTTTTCATTCAGTCAGTAGCTTCAAACATTTCTGGACGTTTTTCAATGGCAAAAATCAATGAATATTGTAAATGCACAAACAGTAATATCTCCGCATTGCAAGGTGCAATTCTGAAATTTTTTGCTTTTTCCTGCTAATCCTAGCATGATAAAGAAGATTCAAAGAGAGTGAGATGCCAGCTCTTTTCATTCAGTCAGTAGCTTCAAACATTTCTGGTATATGAATAACATGATGTTTTTCAAGGGCAAAAATCAATGAATATTGTAAATGCACAAACAGTAATATCTCCGCATTGCAAGGTGCAATTCTGAAATTTTTTGCTTTTTCCTGCTAATTCTAGCATGATAAAGAAGATTCAAAGAGAGTGAGATGCCAGCTCTTTTCATTCAGTCAGTAGCTTCAAACATTTCTGGACGTTTTTCAATGGCAAAAATCAATGAATATTGTAAATGCACAAACAGTAATATCTCCGCATTGCAAGGTGCAATTCTGAATTTTCTTGCTTTTTCCTGCTAATCCTAGCATGATAAAGAAGATTCAAAGAGAGTGAGATGCCAGCTCTTTTCATTCAGTCAGTAGCTTCAAACATTTCTGGTATATGAATAACATGATGTTTTTCAATGGCAAAAATCAATGAATATTGTAAATGCACAAACAGTAATATCTCCACATTGCAAGGTGCAATTCTGAAATTTTTTGCTTTTTCCTGCTAATCCTAGCATGATAAAGAAGATTCAAAGAGAGTGAGATGCCAGCTCCTTTCATTCAGTCAGTAGCTTCAAACATTTCTGGTATATGAATAACATGATGTTTTTCAATGGCAAAAATCAATGAATATTGTAAATGCACAAACAGTAATATCTCCGCATTGCAAGGTGCAATTCTGAAATTTTTTGCTTTTTCCTGCTAATCCTAGCATGATAAAGAAGATTCAAAGAGAGTGAGATGCCAGCTCTTTTCATTCAGTCAGTAGCTTCAAACATTTCTGGTATATGAATAACATGATGTTTTTCAATGGCAAAAATCAATGAATATTGTAAATGCACAAACAGTAATATCTCCACATTGCAAGGTGCAATTCTGAAATTTTTTGCTTTTTCCTGCTAATCCTAGCATGATAAAGAAGATTCAAAGAAAGTGAGATGCCAGCTCCTTTCATTCAGTCAGTAGCTTCAAACATTTCTGGACGTTTTTCAATGGCAAAAATCAATGAATATTGTAAATGCACAAACAGTAATATCTCCTCATTGCAAGGTGCAATTCTGAAATTTTTTGCTTTTTCCTGCTAATCCTAGCATGATAAAGAAGATTCAAAGAGAGTGAGATGCCAGCTCTTTTCATTCAGTCAGTAGCTTCAAACATTTCTGGACGTTTTTCAATGGCAAAAATCAATGAATATTGTAAATGCACAAACAGTAATATCTCCGCATTGCAAGGTGCAATTCTGAAATTTTTTGCTTTTTCCTGCTAATCCTAGCATGATAAAGAAGATTCAAAGAGAGTGAGATGCCAGCTCTTTTCATTCAGTCAGTAGCTTCAAACATTTCTGGACGTTTTTCAATGGCAAAAATCAATGAATATTGTAAATGCACAAACAGTAATATCTCCGCATTGCAAGGTGCAATTCTGAAATTTTTTGCTTTTTCCTGCTAATCCTAGCATGATAAAGAAGATTCAAAGAGAGTGAGATGCCAGCTCTTTTCATTCAGTCAGTAGCTTCAAACATTTCTGGTATATGAATAACATGATGTTTTTCAAGGGCAAAAATCAATGAATATTGTAAATGCACAAACAGTAATATCTCCGCATTGCAAGGTGCAATTCTGAAATTTTTTGCTTTTTCCTGCTAATTCTAGCATGATAAAGAAGATTCAAAGAGAGTGAGATGCCAGCTCTTTTCATTCAGTCAGTAGCTTCAAACATTTCTGGACGTTTTTCAATGGCAAAAATCAATGAATATTGTAAATGCACAAACAGTAATATCTCCGCATTGCAAGGTGCAATTCTGAATTTTCTTGCTTTTTCCTGCTAATCCTAGCATGATAAAGAAGATTCAAAGAGAGTGAGATGCCAGCTCTTTTCATTCAGTCAGTAGCTTCAAACATTTCTGGACGTTTTTCAATGGCAAAAATCAATGAATATTGTAAATGCACAAACAGTAATATCTCCGCATTGCAAGGTGCAATTCTGAAATTTTTTGCTTTTTCCTGCTAATCCTAGCATGATAAAGAAGATTCAAAGAGAGTGAGATGCCAGCTCTTTTCATTCAGTCAGTAGCTTCAAACATTTCTGGTATATGAATAACATGATGTTTTTCAATGGCAAAAATCAATGAATATTGTAAATGCACAAACAGTAATATCTCCACATTGCAAGGTGCAATTCTGAAATTTTTTGCTTTTTCCTGCTAATCCTAGCATGATAAAGAAGATTCAAAGAGAGTGAGATGCCAGCTCCTTTCATTCAGTCAGTAGCTTCAAACATTTCTGGTATATGAATAACATGATGTTTTTCAATGGCAAAAATCAATGAATATTGTAAATGCACAAACATTAATATCCACATTGCAAGGTGCAATTCTGAAATTTTTTGCTTTTTCCTGCTAATCCTAGCATGATAAAGAAGATTCAAAGAGAGTGAGATGCCAGCTCTTTTCATTCAGTCAGTAGCTTCAAACATTTCTGGATGTTTTTCAATGGCAAAAATCAATGAATATTGTAAATGCACAAACAGAAATATCTCCGCACTGCAAGGTGCAATTCTGAAATTTTTTGCTTTTTCCTGCTAATCCTAGCATGATAAAGAAGATTCAAAGAGAGTGAGATGCCAGCTCTTTTCATTCAGTCAGTAGCTTCAAACATTTCTGGTATATGAATAACATGATGTTTTTCAATGGCAAAAATCAATGAATATTGTAAATGCACAAACAGTAATATCTCCGCATTGCAAGGTGCAATTCTGAATTTTTTTGCTTTTTCCTGCTAATCCTAGCATGATAAAGAAGATTCAAAGAGAGTGAGATGCCAGCTCTTTTCATTCAGTCAGTAGCTTCAAACATTTCTGGACGTTTTTCAATGGCAAAAATCAATGAATATTGTAAATGCACAAACAGTAATATCTCCACATTGCAAGGTGCAATTCTGAAATTTTTTGCTTTTTCCTGCTAATCCTAGCATGATAAAGAAGATTCAAAGAGAGTGAGATGCCAGCTCCTTTCATTCAGTCAGTAGCTTCAAACATTTCTGGTATATGAATAACATGATGTTTTTC